>NC_079270.1:365146-730292 GCF_947241705.1 Saccharomyces mikatae IFO 1815
AAGTAACAGAACGAGTCATTAGTATCATAAAAAGATGCTCTTCAATGCTGTTTATTCCAACAGAATAAATTAGAAGTTGGAAGGTCCAAAAAATGCTTCCAATCGGAGTTGAACCGATGATCTCCACATTACTAGTGTGGCGCCTTACCAACTTGGCCATAGAAGCAACAAATGAATGAAAACTTGTCATTGCGGAAAAAATATAACCCGAAACAACTACTGGTAATTTATGGTATAACAGAGACATAATGGACATATGATATTGTTGATAATTAGTTGTTTAGTAAGTTGTAAAAATTAAGAATAAGTCGTTCCTTCTTAATCATATATAAGAGAGGTGAGATAATAGTGGAGTTTGATGTAATTGTTGGGATTCCATTGTTGACAAAGGCAATAATATTAGGTATGTAGATATACTAGAAGTTCTCCTCGAGGATATAGGAATCCAATAACTGGAACTCGTAATTCTACATAATTTTGTATATGCTTTTATTGTCATTTTATATTTTGTCAGTCATTATCCTATTACATTATCAATTCTTGCATTTTAGCTTCTCATAGCTTATGTCATCTTCTAACACCGTATATGATAATGTACTAGTAGTATGACTACTAGTTGATAGACGATAGTTGATTTTCATTCCAACAATATGTTATCATTCTTTATCCTATCTCATTAGCAATCCCTATGTTTGTACTTCGATTAACTCCTGCTGGTGAGGTAAATATTCCCATACGGGCCCTTACGAATGATATTCAACAGAAAAACCGAGTAAAATAAGAAGAAAAATACCGTCACCAATCGTGGGTTATTAACGGAAATCCAAGGGAAAATTTATGGCGCTTAAAGTAAACTGCTTCTATACTTTATAATATCCTATACTGCGCGCATTTACTGACGCAGCCAGATCCGGCTGAAAAAGTCCTTCCTAAGACCTACCTAACTTGATAATATGGAAAATAGGCCACTCTATCATTACTGTCACATAGATGTTACTGTGGCTCACCAAATGCCGTACATTATCACTTCATTTATAAAAGTTGTGTTGGGGCAACAGTAATGCAAACCATTTGATGAAGGGAGAGCAAGCGGCAATAGAATTGAAGTATGTTAACCAATATATTTTCATGGCATAATATGAAGAAAAAGAAACGAACAACCGCGATAGTAGTACAGATTCCATAATCGTGTACGGATAAGATGTTTAATTTGTCAGTGAGATACGTTACAAAGTCAGTCCTAACATATCGTTTTGTTTCTTAGCACCAAAACGAAAACAAATAAAGTAATAAACAAAAGAATCAACGTATAGTAGGCCTCATATCTGAATTCTACAGGGTTTGTCGTTTTATTGTCCAGTTGTAGCTTTATTTTCTATCTTCTGACTTTCTCCAAGCACTCGTTCCAAGTAGAAGATCTTTCGTTTTGATATAGTAAACGACTTTTTTTTCTCTTGTTTTTCATGCCAGTATAAGAAAAGTAAAAAAAAAAATAACAGAGAAGACAGTAACAAAAAATATCAATTGGAGAATTGAGATGAAAGTACATTTTTCTGATAATGGTAACATCATCGATAACTGAAGAACACACTATAGCAGTAAACTTGACTAGCGATGTGAAGAAGGCTTCGAAAACGTTGTTCAAGGCATTTGAAAAATCATATGCCAATGACTACTTAATGAAAAAGTTCTTCCATATCCCAATTACAGAAAAAGTTTCAAGAGAAAGAATAAATGCAATGATACATTACTACACGACGTGCTACCATGACCTGAACGGAGAAATTGCTGAGGCAAATGACTTCGATGCAGTGGCAATATGGAGCCGCCCTGGACACCACTTGCCTGCCACGCTATCTGACGACGAATCCTTCAATAAGATTTTCTTTGACGACTTGACTGCAAGGAAACACGAAGTCATGCCTCGAGGAATGGACTATTACTATCTTTACGCCATTGGGAAAGATCCCAGCCACCCCGAAATTAGGGGCTCAGTTAGAAAAATATTCGAGGAATACAAACTTAAAGCAGACAAGGCCAATTGTGCTCTTGCTCTCGAGGCTATTTCAGAACATGCGAAGTCTGTCTACGAATATTTTGGTTTCAGGACCTATCTAGCGTTTCAGTTCGGTGCTGGGGAGGTGAATTCCAGAGGCGAACCGGATTCACAGGGAGAAGGGTTCACGGCCTACTTGATGCTATATCACAAAGACGCAGATACCATCTTTCACGCTTGATTTCCCTTTGGACTTTTATAGACTTTTTTGTGTATGTTCGAAGAACCATATAATAACAATAAATCAACAACGGGCTTTTTCACCGGGTCACAGCCCCCTATCCCGGCTGGCGAGGAAGAGAAAAAAAGTATCAGAGAGTTGCTTATTACTAAATGTATGAAACTACTCTTGTTTCTTGCTTCAATTGGTAATTATTTCGGTACATCTCGTCACTTCATTGACAATTTTTTCGTTTCATATATAAACCATCACCACCGTGAATAGTTTCGGTTGCATTTCTTCCTTCCCCCCTCAATTTTGCTTTTTCCTTCTCTGTTGTTAGATAATAATATAAACCGTTTTCCCCATAAACCGTCTTTCAGCTAGCTTTTTTTGTTTTGTATAAAAGTTGTACTTAGTAGAGACCCATAAGCACGTGCTATTTTCAAACGATCGCTGCTCAATATGATGCGTGGTTTCAAGCAAAGATTGATAAAGAAGACCACCGGGTCTTCTTCTTCTTCAAGCAGCAAAAAGAAGGACAAAGAAAAAGAAAAAGAGAAGGCTTCCGCTGCCTCATCCACATCAAAAAAACCAACTTCATCTAATAGTTCTCCTCACGGTACTACTCACAGTAATACTACCAGCGGCACTGGATCAAAGTCTACGACTGAAAGGGGCAAGGTATCAGGCAGCGTTTCCTCCCAAGGGAAGCATCATAGTAGCTCTACTTCAAAAACGAAAACAACCACAACACCTGCTTCCAGCAGCAGTAGTAGTAGAAGCTCAAGTGTCAGTCGTTCCGGTTCAAGTTCCACAAAGAAAACAAGTTCAAGAAAAGGGCAAGAACAGGCTAAACAATCACAGCAGCCACCACAAATTCAGAAACAAGAATCCTCTTCATCTTCTACCGCTGTTAGGAATTCTACGCCAGTACTTACTGTTACCAAGGACGATAAAAGTACACAAGGCGAAGACCATGCCCATCCTTCCTTACTAGGTGCGGCGTCTGCTGTTCCATCATCTCCCATTTCGAGTGCTACAGGAACAGTAGTCTCTTCGGACGTAGAAAACGCTATAAGTAACAATAACAATATGAATCCCAATAGTGGTAATGCTCAGGATGTGAATCACTCTTCTTCACAAAGTATTGACATTCCGAGATCATCTCACTCATTTGAAAGGTTACCAACACCTACAAAACTTAATCCCGATACAGATTTGGAGTTAATTAAGACTCCTCAACGTCATTCTTCGTCTAGGTTTGAACCCTCTAGATATACGCCATTGACAAAATTGCCAAATTTCAATGAGGTTTCTCCTGAAGAAAGAATTCCCTTATTCATTGCTAAAGTTGACCAATGTAATACTATGTTTGACTTTAATGATCCAAGTTTCGACATTCAAGGTAAAGAAATCAAAAGAAGCACTTTAGATGAGCTAATAGAATTTCTTGTGACAAATAGATTTACTTATACGAATGAGATGTACGCTCATGTGGTAAACATGTTTAAAGTCAATTTATTCAGACCGATTCCACCACCAGTAAATCCGGTTGGCGATATTTATGACCCAGATGAAGACGAACCGGTTAACGAGTTAGCTTGGCCTCACATGCAAGCAGTTTATGAATTCTTCCTAAGATTTGTGGAAAGTCCTGATTTCAATCATCAAATCGCCAAACAGTACATTGATCAAGACTTCATTTTGAGGTTACTGGAATTGTTTGACAGCGAGGACATCAGAGAGAGAGATTGCTTGAAAACGACATTACACAGGATATACGGGAAGTTTTTATCACTAAGAAGCTTTATTCGTAGGTCAATGAATAATATTTTTTTGCAGTTTATTTATGAAACTGAGAAATTTAACGGTGTGGCAGAACTTTTAGAAATATTGGGTTCAATAATTAATGGGTTTGCACTTCCACTAAAAGAAGAGCACAAAGTTTTCTTGGTGAGAATATTAATTCCATTACACAAAGTTCGTTGTTTATCATTATACCACCCGCAATTGGCATACTGTATTGTACAATTTCTCGAAAAAGATCCTCTATTAACTGAAGAGGTAGTTATGGGCTTATTGCGTTATTGGCCTAAAATAAATTCTACAAAGGAGATAATGTTTCTAAATGAAATCGAGGATATATTTGAAGTGATTGAACCTTTGGAGTTCATTAAAGTCGAAGTGCCATTATTTGTTCAATTAGCGAAGTGTATTTCTTCTCCACATTTTCAAGTTGCAGAAAAAGTTTTAAGTTATTGGAATAATGAGTATTTCTTAAATTTATGTATCGAAAATGCCGAAGTCATTCTGCCTATTATATTTCCTGCATTATATGAACTAACATCCCAGTTAGAGCTAGATACTGCAAATGGTGAAGATAACATCTCGGACCCTTACATGCTTGTTGAGCAAGCTATTAATTCCGGTTCATGGAATAGGGCAATCCATGCAATGGCATTCAAAGCCTTGAAAATTTTTTTGGAAACCAATCCAGTATTGTACGAAAACTGTAATGCTTTGTACTTATCAAGTGTAAAAGAAACCCAGCAGCGTAAGGTACAACGTGAAGAAAACTGGAGCAAACTTGAAGAGTATGTAAAAAGCCTAAGAATTAACAACGACAAAGATCAATATACAGCTAAAAATCCTGAATTGAGAAACAATTTCAACATAGGAAATGAAAATGACACGTTAAATGAAGAGAATGAAAACGGTAGTGAAAATGAGATACAGTGAGCTTAAAACTAATCAAGAACGCTCGACAAACGAGGAAGTATGGAGCTTACCACATTTTGAAATTGAAGCAACATCCACAGAAACAAAAATTAGTAATAAAAGGATTAATTTGACAAAAAAGCTAAATATAAGACCTCCAAATATTCGAATATGCCTATAACAGGGTTAAGTAAATTGAATGATGGCTTTATCGTGAGACTAGGACGATGGTCTTCATCATTATTCGAGTAACTTAAATTACCATCTCTTCATTCCATTCTTTTTTATACATTTTCCAAATATTTCTTCATTCTTCTTTCCGCTTGTCCTCTTCCTTCTCTATTTCTTTTATTTATTACTCACTTCAACATCTCTCGTATATTTGTCTCTCTATTCTTGGTTACCGAGAACTAAAATATTAGGGGACTTCATAAATAACTATATAACCAAAAAAGGATCATGATACAAAAAAAGAATGCTTCCCTTGATATAGTTTTTTAGCAATTATAGGCGCTCAAAAGCAGTCTATACGTAGTTTTTTTGGCGACTACTGAAGAAGAATTGAATAATTAAAGCCTGCACTATACTGATGCCTACCATCACCCCCATAATTAGTAACGATAGCCACGTTAATCTTGACTCAGTAGAACTCACAGTATACATGTTTCTCCATTCTCTGGCTCTTAAATAATCCATTGTTTTTGTGATTTTATTAAGATTCCTATCAATTTCTTCAATAGCGTTATTTGCGATGATATCCTCCTTCCTTTCATGAGAAGAACCGATTTCCTTCTCCTTTTCCAAGGTAATTTCGACTTTCTTTGGGGAAGTGCCGTAGTTATTATTTAAACAGAAGGTATACTTACCTACACCAAATGACTTCAGTAGGAAATCAGAGTGCTTCTTTTGTCTTTCAGTAACAATGACAGAGCCATCAGGGGCGGTTATATCGAAATCTATCTCGAAGTTCCCACCAGTTAAAACTTGGTAACTGACCACAAGCACATCTTCGTCAGAGGATAAGTCATAGTAGAGGCATTCTTTGGTAAAAGCAGGTAAAGATATTCCTACTGGAGCATAATTAGAGGAGAATGCATGCCCTAACAAAGATGAAGTAAGCAAAATTGTAACTAAAGTAAAAACACACATAATTCCTAGCGGTGATTGAGAACGCATATTTATCAAAAAATAATTAAATAGCCCTGGCACAAATACTTGAAAAGAGCCGGGAATACGTTCTCAGTATAGAGGGGGGTTGTTCAAACAGAAAGCTTAGGTTTACAATCACGTATCCTTGAAGAATTCACATCAAAAAAAGAGAAATAGTGAAAAAAAGTAGCCCATAGTAAAGCGCGTTTCGTCAAATGCCGTTGGTTAACAAGAGACAAATATGTGAGAACGTAACATGAATGAGGCACTAGCGAGAGCACGAAAAAGAGCAGCATTGTGCTTGATACCTTTATAGTTATGATGACGAATTTCTACAGCAGTAGATTTCTGTCTGCACCTCTTTCCATTGAGGTTTACAGCATAGGTCGTGTCGCTAGGAGCTGTTATAGGCGATCGACTTACCACACGAGCGGTGCTTCCACAAATGCTACAAGTGAAAGAGAGACACCTAACAAATTACATTCAGATTTACACAGTGCTTTAGAGATGGTAGATGAAATATACGACACAAATTCTACAGCAGAGGAGGCAAGAAACAAGGACAAGGAAGGTCGACAGAAATATACGGAAGAAATGGATAAAGCGATTAATCTACTGAAAACAAATATAAAGAAGGAGTATAGACATAATAGGTATTTGAAACACACGGAGGAAAGAACATATCCTACTAGCAGGATACCTCCCACCAGCAGAACATATCCCAATAGTAGAACGTATCCCAATAACAGAACGTATCCCAATAACAGAACGTATCCCAATAACAGAACGTATCCCAATAACAGAACGTATCCCAATAACAGAACGTATCCCAATAACAGAACGTATCCCAATAACAGAACGTATCCCACTAGCAGAACGTATCCTACTAGCACTTCATACACTTTCCGGATCAATGTCCAAAAGATGAGACACGCATTGGTACCTTACAATCAAAGTGGGATTGAAGGACACGACCAAAAGCCTCCTAGGATTGGCCATGGGTTGACCAGGGTGCTATACCAACCTTTATCGTTACAAAAACTGAGGGACAATAGAAGTAGAATGTATAATTTCGATCCTGCTGTGGAGAATATTAATCCGGAGTATTTGGAGAGAAAAAGTGAAGAGGATGTACGTACTGATCATTCTGAGAGTAGACAATCCAAACCAATTTTCATCACACCCCATAAAGATGAATCTCTATTAAAAGTCGCCAATTATCATAAAAAAAAGTATATATCTTCATCAAGCTCCATGACCTCAATACTTTCTCAGTTGCACTACCTTCTATCCAATTTTAGAAGGTTAAATATCATTGATTCTTCAATCTCTAAAAACTTCCCTCAAAAAAACTGCAATTATTCGGAAAGTGCATATTTCCCGTCAGCAGTTATTCTGAGAAAGAAGAAGAACGGTATTTGTTCTATTGATTCAGATAGAAGCCTAGATAGAGAAATAGTCTTATCCGTACTAGGACATTATCTTGAAGACTTCCTAACGGAAAAGCCTCCGACTAGTTCGAAAACTGAAAACTATCATTATTCTAGCATAGACGAGTTCATTGTGAGGTCTCAATTAGATGCATATGATCCAAATCTACCTGGAACCGGCGTCTTTGATCTAAAAACAAGAGCTGTTTCTGCCATTAGGTATGACCTATCGCATGTAGAGAATAACAACAATCGAACCGGCTATGAAATAGATAAGGTTTATGGAGAATTTGAATCTTTAGAAAGAGAATATTTCGAATTAATAAGGTCTGCACTTTTAAAATATTCTTTACAAGCCAGAATCGGCAAAATGGATGGTATTTTTGTTGCATACCACAATATCTCTAAAATGTTTGGATTCCAGTATCTACCTTTAGATGAGTTAGATTACATAATCCACTCTTCATATAACAGCAGATTTGATAACTTGTTAGAGCAGAAGAACGAAATCACAAAAGGAATATATGGTGAGGAGGACTACATTCTACACTATAACCGGGACGACAGAAAGATTGCTTGTTTAGTGGCTAATAGAGAATTTAAACTTTCTATGAAACTTTTTAGTAATATTCTGAAACACGTTGAGCAGTTACTGAACTCGAACAACACGAAGTGGGAAAAATGTAAAATAATGCTCAAAACTGAAGTTGAAGAAAAGCAGACTAAAAGTGGCCGCTTCTTCAACGAACCGGTGCTCAATATTGTAGCACTGCCGTTATCTTCAGGATATGAAGATAAATCACTGCTGGTAAAGGACACTTCAAACGAACAATTAGCTAATGAACTAAGAGGTCTCCGCTCATATAATGAAAATATTTTAGAAGAAAGCTTAAATTCCTTGGTTGGCTTCAAAGTAAACGTTAAGCATTTTTACCATCATCATCCTAATACTACACATCTACCTGCTTTTGCTTCAAAGAAGAACGATCTTCTAGACGCTGAAGCCCGTGAATATATTTCTGGCATGATGAAGCGGGACTGGTACAAAGATATACCGTCTACACAGACTCCAAACTTTTTTCACGCATCAGATGTTTCAACTTGGGAGGTGAATTCTACTTTCACCGATATCATCGATAAACGAACTTTAAGGAGTTTATACTTAAAATATTTGGATGTCAAATTAAACGCATTAAAAAACCAAGTTATTACACGCCAGGAGCCCGATATATCCAAAAAGGATGAAATAATTAATCGAATCAAATTACTTCAAGCCCGCAGGGATCACCGTGAGAGTGGAAGTAACAAAAGACCATCTAATTTTGGCCCTACGCGACTACAAACAAAGCTGCGTGCATATGCCAAGAAGGGTGCCCTTCGAAGGAAGCTACTGGAAAGGAGTAACAACCTCCATATTAAAAAATAATAAACTTCATGTGGAAAAAGTAGTTTCATCCTTTTGATGTTTCTCACTCACATCCTTTAACTCGTGTAATTATTATACACTTAGTAGGTACGTCCATATAATGCATTATTCTTGTAAGTAATGTCCAACTCATTCAGAAAATTACTCTCTTAGAGCCGATTATTTTTATAGTAGCGATAAAGTTAAAATAAGGCTTCTTAAGCTTCAAGAAATGACAAATTTATGAGGATTGGAAACTGTACATAATTTTTTATCAATCAGATATAACCCTGGGACTGATGGGCTCGGGGCATTTTTGAGCTTTCTATTCCCTATATATTGTAGCTTATTTTCGTATGGCTGGGCTTTCCCAATTTTCACCGTTATTCATTGTATAAGCGAAAAAAAAACATAACAGGGGTGACTTATCTAAAATGTAGAAGTCAAAAAGGTGTAGATTGCTACTGATACAAACTAACAGATATCATCGCGACTTCCTCACATCACTTACTTCTTTTTCCTTTAAATATCAATGTTTTCATCATCATCGTCATCTCGACCTTCAAAAGAGCCATTACTATTTGACATTAGACTCAGAAGTTTGGACAATGATGTTTTGCTAATAAAAGGTCCTCCTGATGAGGCATCTTCTGTCCTGCTATCTGGTACAATTGTATTGTCTATTACGGAGCCAATTCAAATCAAGTCATTGGCTTTACGACTTTTTGGTAGGTTGAGACTTAATATTCCAACGGTTTTACAAACTGTTCATGGTCCACATAAACGATACTCAAAGTTTGAGAGAAACATATATTCTCATTTTTGGGATGATTTCAATATAAAAAGTTATTTCCAAAACTTGTATGATAATCATAATAATGGTAAAATGACTATTTCTAGTAAATCCTCAACAAATTTAGCAGCATTGCCCATAAGGAAAAGATCCCTTTCTACTGCATCGTTGATATCTAGTAATGGCCAGACAAGTACAAGCAAAAACTATCACACCTTAGTAAAAGGTAACTACGAGTTTCCTTTCAGTGCAATCATTCCTGGTTCGTTATTGGAGAGTGTTGAAGGTCTACCAAATGCTGCCGTCACTTATACTCTAGAGGCTACCATCGAAAGACCTAAGCAACCCGACTTAATCTGTAAAAAACATCTAAGGGTTATTAGAACACTAGCTACGGATGCAGTTGAGTTATCAGAAACCGTATCAGTAGATAACTCCTGGCCTGAAAAAGTCGATTATACAATATCTATTCCATCCAAGGCGATTGCTATCGGTTCTTCCGCCATGATAAATATCTTAATTGTTCCTGTATTAAAAGGACTAAAACTAGGTCCCATCAGAATTAGTTTAATGGAAAGTTCTCAGTACTGTGGTAGCTTTGGAGGAATTATTAGCCAAGAAAGAGTAGTGGCCAAGCTAAAACTGAGAGATCCTTTGAAACATGTTGCTCAAATAAAAAAGAGGAGGAGCCTAAATGAAGGTGCAGACGGGGGAATTGATACAGATATAGGTGAATTTCAAGATAAATGGGAAGTTCAAGCTCTATTAAACATACCTGCAAGCTTGACTAAATGTTCTCAAGACTGCCGCATTTTATCTAATATTAAAGTTCGCCACAAAATAAAGTTTACTATAAGTTTACTCAATCCAGACGGCCATATATCTGAATTGCGCGCGGCACTACCAGTTCAATTATTCATTTCACCGTTCGTTCCAGTTAACGTAAAGACTTCCGATGTCATCGAAAGAACTCTCAGTACGTTTGGCCCTTCATATAAAGTATCATCCCAACATGATAATTCTTTCAGCAACAAGAGCTTCACAAATGACACTGAGGAAGACGTAATTTTTCAAAGATCTGTATCCGCGTTACAATTGTCTTCAATGCCAACTATAGTGTCTGGATCCATTTTAAACATCAATAACACTGATGCGGAAGCTTCTACAGCTACTGATGCGACTATGGTAACTAGTTTAATGGTACCTCCCAACTATGGCAATCACATCTATGATCGCGTGTATGGTGAGGTCACTAATCAAGATGAAACTTCAACACCGGCACCTATAGCCGCCATTGAATCACAGGCTCTTCACGATATTCAAAACTTGTATATATCTGATAGCAATAATAGCAACAACAGCAACAAACAGTTTTTGGCACCAAATCCTCAAATCAAGATTGAAGGTGACAGGTTAAATAATTGTGAATCCCGAGGGGACAGCGTTAACAATAGTAGCTTGAATTTGGTTAATAATTACTCGACAGTTGGTGACAGTGGAAACAGCAACAGTACCTACGGAAATAGATACAATCCCAACATTAATGCTGGGCTGAATAGTCCTTCGCTAACACCAAGTTTCGCGCATTTGTCAAGGCGGAACTCTTACAGTCGCCAAACTTCTTCTACCTCCTTGAAGAACGAATTAGAATTGACAGATTTGAGCAGAGTTCCCTCATACGATAAAGCCATGAAATTTGACATGATTGGCGAGGATCTTCCTCCAGCTTATCCAGAAGAAGAAGTCGACATTCAAGAAAACAAAAAGACTGAGCTAGAAAGACCACAAATACTTCATCATAAGTCTACGTCGTCTTTGTTGCCCCTTCCGGGCTCAAGCAAGAGTTCTAATAACGTGAAAAGCTCGTCAAGCAGGACATACTTATCCCACTCTCCATTGCCAAAAAATAAAAATGGATCCTCGGTATCTCTACAGCAATTGACGAGAAGCAACACAGATAGCTCCTTCAATCTAAATCTTTCTTTCACATCAACGAAAAATGGTTCAGGAAGCAGACACTTTCCGTTTAATATGACACCATCGTTGGCGAATAATTCAGGTACCAAAAACAACTCGTTTATTGATAAAACTGAGCCTAAACAAAAAGCAGAAGATAACTCTATGAACCCAACTGACACGCGAAGATCACGTTCTTCATCTTTTCGTAGCAATAACAGCAACTCACCATTAAGACAAGGAACAGGTTCATTTGCTAATTTAATGGAGATGTTCACGAAACGGGATCGCTCATAGTCTGCTTTCTTCTTAGCCTCCGAACTTCAGTGAAAATATAAAAATAATAGTCCATATAAGTTTGTAAATTGTGCATATATAGTTTGATAGATTGCTTTCATATTTCACGTTAGTTGAAATGATAATATAATGATTAAAATACAATCCGTTAGTATTTGTAAAATATAGAACATCCTTGCCGAATTATATAGGAAAGTCACCACTCTCATTTTGCCGGACAGAATTTGAGGCCTAATTTTTATTGCGTCATTATTCTTGGGACAAGAACATTCAATAGATCTTCATTTCAAAACTGGCAAAGACAAGTATCCTTCATGTTTGCTAAATGATTTTGCAAAAAGATTTTCCCGACAGTTGTAAACATATCTGGTTATCTTCTCGATGGAATTCAATGTGCTTTGATGTATTTATTCTTTAGTACTTCTTCTCCACATTTTTTTGACTTTGCCGAATTGTTTAATCATGCATTAAAAGTTATGAAGATCTTGAATACACGCGATCTATTCTATTTCATGTACTTAATTGAACTGTGAACCTACTGAACTTATTATTTATATGTTAAATTGATGTGCCTTAAGTACAGCTGACAATGTCAATCGAACGATTATCTCATGCTTACAATTACAGTATTTTAAATGTTAATCTTCACCAAAAAAGAACTGATGTAGGATCATTCGCAGTTATGGTATGCATCGATTAACCACTCTTTCTCGTTCCACAATCTGCTATGTTCTTGCTAGCCTTGTATCGCTCATCATTCCAATACTGCTTAATCAGCCTTCTAGAAGATCGTTCCGTTTCAGCCACTCGCCCCCTTCAAAGCTTGCGCGGCTGAGTTTTAAGAGGGGGCTGCTTTTTGTGAATGGCGATCTACTACTGATAGTAGTAAGACGCTAATACATACATACTTAAAGCCTTTTGAAGATTTCACACCTCCTTAATATACCAACCGATGCATAGATTCAGAAAGTAAAGACATTGGACCAACGCTTATTAAAATAATAGGTCTTCCTTAACAAATACTTCCTGGTTTTTAAGTTTGCTATAGATCAGGCCCCTCCCTGGCAAAACAACAATAAATTTATCATGGTTTCTGTTTGCCGGGACTACGACCTGCAAACCTGCTATAGGAACATCTCCTTCAATGTACCAGGACCAAAGTTTAAAGAAATAAACAGAAAAAACCTAAAGGGACAACCCAAAAAGAAAGACAGTTTTCAACCTTCAGTCGCCTTTGACACCGTGCCTTCTACTGTAGGTTATTCTTCTATAGATGACAGTAGAGAGGGATTCAAAGGGGTACCGGTTCCAAATCATTACACAATGGAAGAGTGTTATGATAATGAAACAGACTCCTTTTCGCCGAATTTACAATATTATTTGAGAGACGCATTCCGATCATCACCCTCTTTGAATACTAGAAAAGACAATAAACAAGAAGTCAACAGATCTCCATTGAGATCCTCGAAGTTCTTGGAGAAGAATGCTGACATTAGGAAATATTTCTTGGTTTCCCAGAATGGAAAAATAGTAAGGAGAGATTATCCAAGTGCGCCTGTGATTACTAATGAAGCATTGATGATAAACAGGTTTGAGAAAAACTGGATGAGATTGCGGCGCCAAAGAAAATCACAAATAAATGAAAGGCTGGATAAGAAGAAAGAATGGTTCACTTATCCAGAACTTATATTTTCCGAGGAACGCATTAAACCGATGTATAGAGACGATGATGCTGTACCTTGTACGAAAGAGCAGAAAAGAAAACATAAGATCTTTCAACAGAAGGTTGGATATTCTAATAACCCTAAAACGATACTTTGCTACATTAACGGAAAAAAACATACATGGGTTGCTCTAGATTGGACCCTTTGCAAGTTTGCACGAAACCTGGATCATATTGTGGTTATAACTACATTACCAAGACTGATATCCAACAAGAAAAAAAAGTCAAAGGATGACACAGAATGGACATCGGGATATCAAAAAGAAGTCATCAACAAAAAATTAAGTAAGATCTTCGATTATATTCTCCAGCTTGTGAAATTTGCCAAAATATCAGTCAAGGTTACTTTGGAAATAGTTGTAGGTAAAACTAAAAAGACCCTGATAGATGCTATTAATGTCCATACCCCAGATTTCTTAGTTCTTGCTACTTTAAAGCATGAAAGAAATGAAAATCTTATTACATATAAATCCAAAAAGTTAACTGATGTTTTTCCTGTTAGTTATCCAATTCCTGTATTTGTCGTTCCCTCAAAAAGAATGTACTCGTTTGAACTAAACTTGCAAAAACAAGTGAATGAACATTTTGACAATAGCAATGATAATAACTATACAAAGTATCAAAATGGGGACGGAGGTAGCATGAACAGTTCACAACTCAAGAAGAATATAATATCAGTTATTTCTTCGCAAATCTCCATAGATTCATATACAGAAGACCTCAAAAGACAAGGTTACATAAAAAAACACCCCAAAGCTTCTGAGGATTCTATTCGGAAGAAGTTAGTAGATGTTGCGCAACACTCAAGAAAGAAGATTACTGGTGATATAAAAAAATTGCAAAAGTGTGAAAAAGATAGGGAATCTATTACAGAAAAGGTCTTGTTGACCAAGATTGATATCATAATCAAAGAATCCTTGAAATCTTCTCTAATCATAGAGACACTGCCTGACAATAATTTATCGCAATCCTGTCACAGTTCTCAAATCACTAACTTCAAAAATGCTCTGATAGGTAATGAGCCCAAAGGTACAAAATTTAGGAAATCGTTGATACCATATTCTTCCTCAGAAGAACAAGATACCTCAGAAACCATTAAACTCAGCAGCTCACCTACATCCCAAATTAAATTTGCGACCTCTGTTAAACACAAAGATGGAAGAGCTGCTCTTGGTAAAGTCAGAAACTTGCCTGATATGAGGCATAGTATTTCTTACGAAAAAGAAAATTCGTTTGATCCCTCTGATAAAAGTGGTAGTACTGACAATAGCATTTCCTTGAGGAAGGTAAAAAGTGCTGGTACGTTAAGGAAAATCAAAACAAACGATTCTTCTAGTAGTGCGGGGTCTAGAAAAAGCTCATCCAGCTTCAGTACTGTAAATACTTTTACTGGGGGAGGAGTAGGAATCTTCAAGGTGTTCAAAAGTGGAAGTTCCTCCGGGAATAAAACATCTAGTAGAAGAAATAGCAGCAGTAGTGATGTTATGGAAAACGATGCTAGTAATGGTAAGAAAAAAAAAAAGAAAAAGAAAAAGAAGTCATTATTTTCATTCGGTAAAATATAAGTCAATAGTTTCTAGGCATCACACATCTCTACCTTTCCAGTCAATTCATTGATGTAAACAAAAAGTTCATTAGCAGACAGTTAGGGCAGCAATGGGATGGCAGAAGACATTAATCTTATTTCTCTTTTCCTGTCATACATAATGACCTATTTACACGTACACACATATTAAGTATGTATATAAAATCTCCGCAGAAGAAAAACAACATCGTCATCAGTTTTTGGCAATCTTGGCCAAAATCTCAGCGTCCCTGAAAAGAATAACTTCGTCGTCGTTACCCAACTTAATGGTAGAACCGCCAAATTGTGGAATCAAAACCTGGTCACCAACTTTAACTTGAGGAACAACCTTATTACCATTAGCATCAGTAAACCCTGGGCCTACGGCAACAACCTCTGCTTGGTTTAGCTTTTCCACATTTTTTTCAGGCAAATACAATCCGGATGCTGTCTTTGCTTGTGCTTTAATTCTTTGAACAAGAACACGGTCCATCAATGGAACGATGGATTTAGCGGACTTCAAAAGGGTGGACATTATTTTCTTTATTAATTAACAGTGAGACGTTTGGTCAATAGCTTGCTAATAAAAATTATTCAAATTGAAGTACTGAAAAGAAGTTACTTGGCATTAGCAAGTTGACTAATTTTATACACTGAGGCTTCTTTTTCTTATTATAAGATTCTAGAAATTTCTATCATTGATGACGATTATTACCCCGTTACCGACTTTTCTCGAGATTGAAACTGGGCGGCTAATAAAAAACCCTAAAGAGATAGACATTTACCTTACCAAACCTAGCATTTATAGAAGCAATTACCACTGTGACCATGATAAGAATACTATACACACGCATGGAGAGCTAAAGCCGTGAATCCTCATCTCTCAATTGTCCTGAGGGAAGTGTTTGTCACCTGAAAGAGGAGGTTACTGAAGAAGCAAGGAGAGGAGCAGTAAGCAAACACTCTCTTATCAAATGGAATTAACTCACGCTGGAGAAAATACATTTTCTAAAATACAAGGACTTTAATATCGTGAGTTTAAAACGCAAGGAAAACTCCGGGTAACTAAAGGAGGTTTTGACAGTAGATAACAACAGTGAGCAGTTTAAGGGTAAATGGCTGTTTGGTTATAAAAGAAGGGTGGAAAAGTTTCCAGCTCTCACAAGATCAAGCGCAAAACATATTAAATCTTGCTATTGAAATGGGTGCTGCATATAAAATACTTGGAAAGACCGTTCAGCCTCATGTATTGGCTATATCTACGGGGGTTGTTACAGCTGCAGTGACATACTATTTCACGATGAAACCAAAGAGTAGTAACGAAGCTAAGGATATTTCGCATTTGAACGAAAAAAAAGATGATAAGACTGCCAACATTAATGGGAAGGATGATGATGTTATGAAGAGTATTGAGGGATTTTTAAATGATTTGGAGAAAGATGCAAAGCAAGATACGAAGGCCAAGGGATCATAGAATTTACTATCCCTAAAATGGTAGTCTTCGTTGTTCCATTTAAAAGAAAAATTAAATTTTATGTAGTATAATTGCCTTTGATATTTTTAGCGATCAGCCATTTAACATTCTTTTCTTTATGTAGATATACATTATCTTCATATATTTCAATATATTCTGAATAGCAAAAAGATGATGAAAGGAACAGTTAATAGCATTTAGAAAATGTTGGGCCAATTGTGAAGTATAAAAAAACTTAGTTGTTGGAATCCGTGTTGTTACTTTAAGAATAGTTCAAATCCGCAAAAATCATACTAGCAGAAAAATCTACTAGCATGTTCGCTATTTAGACACAAGAGATGTAATAAAGATAATAAAAGAATTCGAGAACAGAGGAAACATAGAAACAGCCGATAAAATTCTCTTGTAATTTCGTAGCATGAAGTGCAGGAACTCAAGCGATGAGTAAGAACTACTGACAGAAACGATGTATTCACAGGCTTATAACCTTGATTCTTTCATTCGATTTCATTTTTGAATTATATACAGAGTGAGTAAAGTCACGATAATGAACATTTCAATTAATCCTCTAACGAGAAATTAACACTATCTACCATGACTATAGAATATTCCATAAAGAATTACTCTCATCTACATCAATAGATCGTCCAAACTTTGAGCTGAATCCTTCTTGATCAAATCTAACATCCCTTCGGGCAAAATTGGTTTACCTTCTTTATCAAGGACATATCTAAATGGCATTTCCGTCGCTTCATTTTTATTGAATCTGAATTCAGGGTAGTCAATGAACTTGATGTCTTCAAATCCAGTTTGGTCTTTAATAATTAACTGTGTTGTCCTAATGGCCGAATCTGTAGTCATTTGTTTATCACCAAGTCTTCTGCTAATTAGCAGATTTGGATAGGTAGTCTTTAGTTCTTTGGTACGATCTCTTGGAGGATGATCACCTAGTATACCGCCAAATACGAAATAGTCAAATTTGGCAGCATCTTCAGGCTGTAAATCGATAGTAGCCCTAGGATCCAATAAGCAAACTCTGCCGTCTTTTAGAGCCTCCAGATCCTTGAAATCTTCATTAATGCCCTTCAAATCCTTTGTTGTCCATCTTAAACCAAGTGTTAATAATTTTTTTGGGATGTCTTTCTCAGTCGTACCCTCAGGTAACGATGATAATACTAAATTTTCAGGTCCCACTTCTCTTAATATTTGGCTATACTCTAAAATGACCCATTCGCTGAATCCTTCCTCCATATGTTCAATAATGTACTTCATCGTATCTAACGTAATTTTTTACTGCTCTCTCGATCTATGTCCTCATTTAAAAATACACACTTAAAGCAAAAGAAAGAAAGATATAGTCACTTGCAATGCTCGATGAGCTTGTCGAAATTTTCAAGATTAGAATAGCGAGCAGGAGGGAACTGAAAAGATGCCAATTATCATTACCCGCAATATAAAAGCATAGAAGTAATAAGGGAAAAGAAATAAAGGAATACAAAAATTTGAGCAAATTGTACACTGTGTTTGTTATTTGATCAACTCTTCTTATTTTTCACATATATTTCGGATACATTTTCATGGTTGGTTAAGATTTCTTTCAAGATAAACGCTGCAATATCAGGTTCTTCAAAATAAGAAACGTGCGATTTTATAGCGGATATAAAATCGACTTCTAGCAGACTTGGCGACATGGCATAATCCAAACGTCCTGTGTAATTTAAATTTGTAAGCATTTTCGTAAGGTTTTTTGATAGTTTGACGTCAGTTTTTCCTGACAAAATTTTCCCGGATTGCGAATCATTTTCATCAATACTAGGTAAATCTTTCCATATGTTTTCACCAAATTGCAGAACTTTTGAGGTCAATCCATAGGCTTCACTACAATGAGGTAAGTAAGTCTGTTCGTAATGTGCCATTTCTTTACTCACAAGGGGTTCCATCCTGTAAGAGACGGGATCACAAACGTGGTAAACATTATAAATGTCTTTGCATTGCGGTCTTTGTACTGTCAATTTTCTCTCCAAGTCATTAGGAAATTCTGAACGGTCACCAATTTTGGTTCTTTGAATTAACTTTAGCAATCCAATTGGTGAACCAATAAAGAATAGGTTGTCTACTTGGAATTCCAGTTTATATTTTTGCTGCTTAGACAGAATATCGAACAATATCATACTGCCCAAAGAATGGCCCACCAAATGAACTTTCCCCTCAAACTCTGGGTTGTATTCTTTAAAAATTCGGAATGTTTTATTCAATTGAGAGGTTACTTGCTGAAGAATCATTTCTTGGTAATATGGTTCGACATACAGCAAAATATCTAAGAGACCATCTGCCAATAATTTCCTCAGGGGTAGCACACCATTTACTGTGACTTGTGACAAGGTTGGTAATTCAGGATTTTCGATATTTTCCTCCTTCGCATCAGTTTGGAAATTTATTGAATGTCTCCAAGTAATAGGCAGCACTTGAACATTACAGTTGCATTTGTGATCAGATGCTGTATTTAGTGATTGTAATTTTTCAGAATTGTTGTATATTTTTTTCATATTAGATCTTAATAAATTTATTGTATGCGCAAAATTGACGTATTCGTACTTCTTGCCCAAAGTCTGACCTATACCATGAACACAGAGTACTAAGTTATCTACATCTCTCTTGTTGCTTCTATGTTCTCGATCTTTTGCACCTGGGTTGTTGCCAGTCTTTATTTTGCTACTAGCATTGGCACCTTGGTTATTATTCGCATTATTATAGTCTGTTTCCATTTGCTTTTCCAAGCTCTTTGCATCGGCTTGATCTTTATTTGCATTACCGTTGAACAATTGTAAGAAGTCCGACACATCGAAAAGGTTTGAAACTTTCTTCTCTAATTTTGTTTCAATACTGCTTGATTTTGGGCTACTACTACCATCTGCTACAGCTGCGTCGGGTGTTTTCCCTGCCGCAGAGGTTTGTTTGTTTGATGTCGAAGATGTTTTCTTGTACGATCTTGTAATCATTGTAGCATTGATCGGTAAAGACTGGGCCAGATTAGACCTTAAAAAGGCTAGTTGCAGTTTGCCGCCATCTAAATCCGATAGCAAAAACGCGGTTTGCTTATTAGTAAATAAAATAAACTTGAAAGAAGATTCATTCCCATCTTTATCGCCAGACCCTTTGTCCTGCTCTTTTCCATTTTCTTTATCGATTGGGTATTTACCCTTGAGCCTGAATATATCTTGTAACTCTGTAGAGGGTGTTGTGGTCGCATCGTTATTGTTTTTATCGAACTTGACCTCTTTATATAAGCCTTCGATTTCCAGGGTAAGATCACTAGATAAAGGTTGATTTGAGGAGTCGAACCAGATACCCCTTCGTACCTGGTAAGTGGGGCCTTCCCAATAGGTAGGAGATAATTCCATTTGAGAGAGGTCTACTTTGAATAGATAGTCTTCGTTGACTAGAACGGGCCTGCTTTCTTGGTGCTTACTAGCCTTTTCGAGACGATTAGAGTCATCATTGGAGAATGGTTTGAATTTTTGAGGCGATTGAAAAGTCTTGTATGTGGGTAAATAGGGTTTGGAGTTGGGTATGTCTATGGCATAGAACCATGGAACGTATGTATGGTGCAACCTCACGAAAAGGTTTCTAAAACAGGTGCTGGCCCGGAAGTATCGATGACTAAGCCGCAGCATGCCTCTCAATCGTTTTTTTCAAGTATATTGAGCAGTTATTGGCTTGTAGAGGGAAAGCACAACCTACTTTTTCTTAACAAGCGACCAATAAGGCCAAAAAAACAAACAGAATATTATATTACGTAATTTACTTATTTATAAAAGAGTACTATGTATGGGATCCACGTAGCCTTGATTTTGATCTTAAATTGTAATAGGAAGAAGACTTTGCGATACTGGTAGAACATTCAAGTTCATGAGTCAAAAGGGCAGCTTTCCTTGGCTTTTTATCGGTGGGACTTGCTCTCAATCTTTCTCTTAAAGGTAAATCTTCACTGGCGACAGTGGTATTCAAGTCTAACTTTCTCTTACGTAGCAGTTTTCTTTGCAAAGAGGAGGACAACACTGGTGGAGAGGGAGGGTCTGTCGTTGCCGGCGCTGTAGTTGTTGCCGAGGGAGACGCCGAGGGAACATACGAAGCCTCATCATCGGATTTGGGAGATTCTTCTTCCAGTTCTTTCTGTTGCTTTAATTGTAGTTCCCGCTGCTTTAAGAATTCATTCAAGTCATTAGGAGTTTCATTAACCATATCAATCAATTTTTTGAAATCGTCTTTGTTTTTGTATAATTTTTCTAGATGAGGAGTGTCCTTGATGGTTTTTTGGGCCCTTGAATTGTTTTCTGTGGAGCCCATGGATGACTGGGGTTTAGGAATTGCAATATCAGAGGGAAGATACTCTTTATTTGGGTCTAGATTCAATTTCTCGAATTTGGACAAAATTTCTGGATCTTGCTTATCATTAGGAAGTAATTTTTGGTTGTTTAAAACCGCCAATGGTTGGCTGGAATATAACTTGGAATGTTTTAGCCGTGTATGATTTACGATACCTTGAGCGGAAGTGAAGCCGGAACGATCGCATTTGGAACACTTAATTATTACCAAAATCCCGTCGAATCTTCTAAAAATGGGCTCATTATTTTCAGTTTTGCCAATGATACCGCTATTGCTTGTCAAACAAGTGCTACTGTAATTACGCCTGTGATTGAGATGCATTTGGCTTGGCTTAAAGGGGAGTATTTGAAAACCTTGCTGTTCATCTAGAGGGGAGATTGAAGAGGAACGGGGTGAAGAAATCCCATCCGATTTGGAGTGAGGCAACGAAACGACAGTGGGTTTGTTCATGGCTTCCGATATAGATTTGGAACCGGTCAACCTGTAGTCTATTATATTCGAATTTGCCGGCCGAAGCACGGAAGGCTCCAGCAAAAGCCCATTACTCTTGCTTCTGGTATGGTAGTGATGGTGGGACATGCGTGCTGTCGACAGATTTGTGTTGCTGCTTGAAGATAGGGGCTGGCAATTCATGTTGTAATCCGATAGAACAGGGTATGATACGTTGTAATCTGCGGAGGATCCGTTTATGTTGTCTATTCCGATGCTGTCATGAGGGTGGCCGCCGAAGGTGTTATGCTGTTGCCGTTGTTTTATTTTAAGTTGATATGCTTGTTCGATTTTGTTCAGTAGGCCCGTATCGTTATGGAGGCTTTTCAAGAGGGCCAGTTTTGCGTTGACCTTTTGAACATTTCTTCGCAAGTGGCCAATATGCTTGTGATTGAGCATTATATGTAGGTTCAGGACATTTAGTATCTCCCCCTTGGCACATTCATACTTCAACCGCTGGGTATTTTCACTGTCTTTGTCCGTACTACCGGTGGCGGTGCCCATTTTGAAAGGCTCATCCATGTTGTTTTCTAAATCCTGAGGAGACTTGGGCGTGGTAACTTGGTAAACACTGACCATCCTAGAAGAAAACGATGAAGAGGAGATATGATGGTGACGCTGGTGCTGTTGTTTATCTTGGGTGGGACTCATCGTGAGCAGATGGCCATGTATATAAAGTGCCGCGTGAGACGAGTGGACCCGAAGAGCAATACTATACAGAAAACTAGAACGAGTTAATGTAAAGGAACACTAGCTTAGCGACGTAGAAAAGGGGAAACCACCAGAAGTAAAATGCGCATTCGGCGGGCCAACTTTCTCTTCTTCTTCTTCTACTTCTTCTTTTACACGGGTTCTTGCTCTCTGCTCTTCCTGCTTCTTCCTTGTTTGTTTTTCCCGCTTCCTGCGGCTATGCACAGTGGCGAATGCACTGCACGTGTTTCTGTGACGGGTATCCCTCACTTGCGGGTTACCTTGAAATATATCATGAACAACGGCAGAGTCTACGGTTACCGCAAAAGGGAAAACGTCAATAAAGCTAGACAATGTTAGTTCGTGCCCAGAAATACATCTGGTGTGTACGCTGTTATATAACACAAGCGAACGCAAATACGTGTTTAGTTAGCGTGGAAACTCAAGGGTTCCTATACTAACACAAGACCGTTTCTTCTCACAAATGACATCAGTATCGCCCTCGCCACCTGCCAGTCGATCGGGCTCGATGTGCTCTGACTCGTCGTCGTCCCTGCAGACTGAGAAACTGGCACACATTATGAGTCTTAGCACCGATAATGAACTTCTTGGGCGCATCACCAAGCGATTGAGTAGATCTAGGAGAATTGCTTGCTTGACTGGGGCAGGAATTTCGTGTAATGCAGGAATTCCCGACTTTCGCTCCTCTGATGGACTATATGATCTAGTGAAAAGGGACTCTTCGCAATATTGGTCCATCAAGTCTGGTAGGGAAATGTTTGATATTTCCCTATTTAGAGACGATTTCAAGATCTCCATTTTTGCCAAATTTATGGAGAAGTTATACTCGAACGTTCAGATGGCCAAACCGACCAAGACTCACAAGTTCATCGCGCACTTGAAAGATAGAAACAAACTGCTGCGCTGTTACACGCAAAACATCGATGGGCTAGAGGAAAGCATAGGGCTTACTATGTCGAATAGGAGGTGTCTGTCGCTTAGCTCATTCAGTTCGCATTGGAAAAATCTGGACGTTATCCAGTTGCATGGCGACTTGAAAACTCTTTCATGCACAAAGTGTTTCCAGACTTTCTCCTGGAGCAGGTACTGGTCTCGCTGTTTAAGAAGAGGTGAGTTACCATTGTGTCCACATTGTGAGGCGCTTATCAATAAAAGAATGAACGAAGGGAAGCGAACACTCGGATCCAACGTGGGCGTTTTGAGACCGAATATTGTTCTTTATGGTGAAAACCACCCGTCCTGCGAAATTATTACACAAGGTCTAAACCTTGATATAATCAGAGGAAACCCTGATCTTTTGATTATTATGGGTACCAGTTTGAAGGTTGATGGTGTGAAACAATTAGTAAAAAAATTAAGCAAGAGAATTCACGACCGTGGGGGGTTGATTATCCTCGTAAACAAGACTTTCATTGGCGACTCTTCTTGGCATGGCATCATAGACTACCAAATCCATTCAGATTGTGATAATTGGGTCACGTTTCTCGAATCCCAAATACCAGATTTCTTCAAGACGCAAGACCAGATCAAGAAATTAAGACAATTGAAAAGAGAGGCAAGCGACCTAAGGAAGCAAATGAAGGCTCAAAAGGAATCGATCAGCACACCTCCAACAACTCCTTTAAGAAGCCCCCAGCACACCAGTGCCCAAGGAAACACCGAGTTGAACGTGAAGATAAAATCATTAAATGGAGTCAAGAGAAAAATACTGTCACCGGAAAACTCTAGTGAGGAAGACGAAGAGGAACATGTCGGTACGAGCAAACGCGCCAAGATACGACCAACTTTCGATGACACACAAGCATCATAAACTTAGCTAATATAAAATCAATTAGTGGTAAATAACTGAAGCCAATTCCCCTTTGCATAATATATTACATGTTTAATCTATCTTTCATTTGTATTCTCCCATATATATATATATATGTATGGTAATCTGCATGCCCGACAATAAAGAAAAATACAAAAACAAACATGAAAAAGAACGCCTCATCGCGTTAAAGAATTAATATGTATATACACATATCAAACTTGAAACATCCACGGCATGCAAGTAGTACAAATTGAGCAAACCCCAAAGGACTATATTAGCGACATCAAAATAGTCTCTTCCAGATCATTACTTTTGATAACATCTTGGGATGGTTCGCTAACAATTTACAAAGTCAAAGAACAAGCAAAGCAGGTCGAGTTTTTACAATCGCTGCAGTATAAACATCCATTACTGTGCTGCAATTTCATTAATAATCCAGACCTTCAAATCTACGTAGGAACCGTGCAAGGTGAAATCCTAAAAGTTAATTTGGTAAGTACACCCAGCTTCCAAGCTTTAACGAATAATGAAGCCAATTTGGGCATTTGCCGAATATGCAAATATGGGGAAGACAAACTTATTGCCGCGTCATGGGATGGTCTTATAGAGGTTATTGACCCTTGCAACTACCACAACGAAATTGGTACTGTGAAGAATTTGAACTCTAGTAACACGAAGGTGAAGAATAAAATATTCACCATGGATACCGACTCCTCTCGTTTGATTGTTGGTATGAACAATAGCCGCGTCCGATGGTTTCACCTCCCACTCCGCAAAGATGATAATGGGACGGTGGAGGAATCCGGACTGAAGTATCAAATAAGAGATGTCGCTCTTTTACCACAAAATCAAGAAGGCTATGCATGCAGCAGTATCGATGGCCGCGTTGCAGTGGAGTTTTTCAATGATCAAGGCAGTGAGGATGGCTCGAGCAAAAGGTTCGCATTTAGGTGTCATCGCTTGAATCTAAAGGACACTAACCTAGCATATCCGGTTAATTCTATCGAGTTTTCCCCCCAATCTGAGTTTCTATATACAGCTGGCTCTGATGGCATTATTTCCTGCTGGAATTTACAAACTCGCAAGAAGATTAAGAACTTCGCTAAATTTAACGAGAACAGCGTGGTTAAGATCGCTTGTGCAAATAATGTTCTATGTCTAGCCACTTCTGACGATACTTTCAAGACAAATGCCACCATTGATCGTGGTATTGAACTAGAAGCGAGTTCAGCGTACGTAATATTTGATTATGAGACATAGATTAACCTTTAAGATGGATGTTCGTGCACTATGATAGAACATTCCAGAAAAAAAAGTTCAGATTCATCGCTTTTTCCTTCTCCTCCTTTAAGGAAATAAAGAAAAATTTACCTAATAGATTAAGTGAGTAGCGTTTGGTGGGAAAAGTATATATAGATCAATTATCTTAGTACGTGTCTTGTTAGAGCCCATAATTTGTTCTTAAAGCCCCGACTGTAGTGAATAGCAAACCCATACACAAAAAAGATGTCATTGAATGCTGACGAATACAAACAACAAGGTAACTCCGCATTTACCGCTAAGGATTACGATAAAGCCATTGAGCTTTTCACTAAGGCTATCGAAGTGTCCAAAACCCCAAACCACGTTTTATACTCCAACAGATCTGCCTGCTATGCTTCTTTGAAAAAATTTAGCGATGCTTTGAACGATGCTAAAGAATGTATCAATATTAATCCATCTTGGTCAAAGGGTTATAATAGACTTGGTGCCGCCCATTTAGGTTTAGGTGATCTAGATGAAGCTGAAAACAATTACAAGAAAGCCTTGGAATTGGATGCTAGCAATAAAGCCGCCAAAGACGGATTGGATCAGGTTCATCGTACTCAACAGGCAAGACAAGCACAACCTGATTTAGGATTAACACAGTTGTTTGCTGATCCGAACCTAATTGAAAATTTGAAGAAAAACCCTAAAACTAGTGATATGATGAAAGATCCCCAATTAGTAGCCAAATTAATTGGATACAAGCAAAATCCACAAGCTATTGGTCAAGATCTGTTTACCGATCCAAGATTAATGACTATCATGGCTACATTGATGGGTGTTGACTTAAACATGGATAACTTAAATCAATCAAACTCCATGCCTAAAGAACCAGAAACCAATAAAAGTGCTGAACAAAAGAAAGATTCTGAATCACAAAACAATCCTACCACAGAGAAAGAAGACTCTTCTAATACACCACAACGTGAGGAGAATAAGGAATCCGACCCAATGGAAGTCGATGAGGACGATTCTAAAGCCGAAGCCGACAAAGAAAAGGCTGAAGGGAACAAGTTTTACAAAGCCCGTCAATTTGATGAGGCTATCGAGCACTACAATAAGGCATGGGAGTTGCACAGAGATATCACCTATTTGAACAACCGTGCCGCTGCTGAATATGAAAAGGGTGAATACAAAACTGCTATTGCAACCCTGAATGATGCTGTTGAGCAAGGTAGGGAAATGAGAGCCGATTACAAAGTAATTTCTAGATCATTTGCTCGTATTGGTAATGCTTATCATAAACTTGGTGATTTGAAAAAAACCATAGAGTACTATCAAAAATCATTGACTGAACATCGTACCGCTGACATTTTAACCAAATTAAGGAATGCTGAGAAGGAATTGAAAAAAGCCGAGGCCGAGGCATACATCAATCCTGAAAAAGCAGAAGAGGCACGTCTTGAAGGTAAGGATTATTTCACAAAGAGTGATTGGCCAAATGCTGTTAAGGCTTACACTGAAATGATCAAAAGAGCACCTGAAGATGCCAGAGGATATTCCAACAGGGCTGCCGCCCTAGCAAAGTTGATGTCTTTTCCCGAAGCTATCGCAGACTGTAATAAAGCTATTGAAAAAGATCCAAATTTTGTAAGAGCCTATATTAGAAAAGCAACCGCGCAGATCGCCGTCCAAGAATACGCTGCCGCCTTGGAAACACTGGATGCTGCTAGAACCAAGGATGCCGACGTGAATAATGGTGCTAGTTCCAGGGAAATTGACCAGCTGTATTACAAGGCAAGTCAACAGAGATTTCAACCGGGTACTGGTAACGAAACGCCAGAAGAGACCTATCAACGGGCCATGAAGGATCCAGAAGTTGCTGCAATAATGCAAGATCCTGTCATGCAAAGTATTTTGCAGCAAGCTCAACAAAATCCTGCTGCTTTACAAGAACATATGAAAAATCCAGAAGTATTCAAAAAGATCCAAACCTTGATAGCTGCTGGTATAATCCGGACTGGTCGCTAACACTAAAAATACACCATCAATTTTTTATTATCAGTTTTGTTTTTCTACCGCTCTTCATACATACGTATATATGTACATATAATGATCTTTCTTACTTTCCATAACTAAATTCAATTCAATAGATATGTAATTAAATTTGAAAAACCGGAATTTGAAAGAAATGAATTCACCAAAGAAAGAAGAGAACATCCCGCCTCACCGTTTCGTCTTTCCTCCTCATCTTTCCTTCTATTCTCCGAATCAGCACTCTCAATATTTCTGGCCGGAACTCTCCCTACGAAAAAAAAAATTAATCACGTAATCATCTCCGCTCTGCCTTACGTCATCGCTGTTCGTTACATCATACAGCGGGAAAATGCGAAAAAAACCAAGTTGTTCACCAACATCCGCTAAGCAAAAAAAAGGGAAATAGACTTTTAAATTTACTTTAATGATATATATTTTTCCCGTTATTATGTATTCTGTACGTAATTCTTACCCTCCCTACTCTCTTTTTTATGTGCCTGCCATAAAAAAAGGAGATGATGGAAATAAGAATAGTGAATAATTACAATTTAAGCTTTGTTGATTACCTAATACTGAAGGCATGAGATTAGAACCCAAAAATCGTTTTCTGCTCTCACAAAATCTCGCCACTTTATGCATCATTTTTCTTTTGCGGAAGGAGGTTGCATCACCCCCTGAAGGGACGCTCACATCACATTTAGGAGTTGTTGGGATATTACTACTACCAATTATTTTCTTACTTTTTTAATTTCGATTTCAATGATTCAACCATTTTTTTCAATTCACTATTTTCTTCCACCAAACTATCAAACAATTTTGATTTTTCTTCGAGATTCTTAATGTATTTTTCACGACGCTGCCTAAATGCCTTTTGTGCACTCCTATTTTGAGCGGCCCTCTTAGTATTTCTTAAAGGTTTGCCTGTTTTACCGATCAACAAGCCGTCATTGTTATATCTTTCGCCTTCATTAAAAACTTGTTCTGAAAGAGAAATAGAGTCTCGACGTCCCCCCTCAGAAAGGGAATTTGTGGTGACGCTGTTTTTTCTTGTGGTGGGGGTGCTATTTGAGGGAAAATATGAGGCTACGGGATGATTGGTAAATGTAGATGCAGTAGTGTAAGCAGGTTCGCATGGTATATGCGATGCAGGAGTATATTGGTTAGAATTGAAATGGTAGTTTAAATGTGCATCTGGTAGTTGTGGTCTGAGCTGGTATGAGTTTAACTTTGGTAAAGATGGAGGAATCAAATTATTCATTGCCACCGGCCTTGGGATGTGAGGGCCTACAGTATTTGGTACATCTTCACACAATACTCCTATATTCACCGAATTTCTTCTTGTAGAAAGATTTGTAACCGGGCTGTTTCTGCTTTCATAACCTGGCTCTTCAAGTGTTACAATCTTTGGAAGTTGAATTTGCGGCAGAGTAACGTTAGATGCAACTACCGAAATCGCACGCAAATCAGCCTTGTTTTCATCTTTAATCAACACAGCAGGAGGACTTGGAATAAAAGAGTTGTCCATCATTTTTTTAGGCCTAGTGCTGTCTCTAGTCATTGGATGGGAGACTAAAACGGATTGGAAATTCAAAGGATGATTGTCCATTTTCATTTGCATTAACATTCGAAGAATTTTTTTTTTGTTTTTTTTTCTTTCAAAGCCTTACTTCTACTCTATTTCTATGGAGATATTGATTGCTGAAGGAGACCTTAGTTAATAGTGCAGATTATCTAATGAATTATTTCTAAGCAAAGCGCGCGATAAAATATTATTCACCTTGTTCCTTTTTATATACTTCAATTTGGTAATGATGCAGGAATTACATAGTTTCTCGACTGAGGAGGTAATCCTTATCAAATCACTCTCCCTGCAGCTGAAAGACTCCCATTTGCCTTTCTGCTTCTGGCTAATATCTCTTGCCTAGCA
The DNA here is from genome assembly GCF_947241705.1 of Saccharomyces mikatae IFO 1815. NCBI lineage: Eukaryota > Fungi > Ascomycota > Saccharomycetes > Saccharomycetales > Saccharomycetaceae > Saccharomyces > Saccharomyces mikatae. The sequence goes on from NC_079270.1 coordinate 394,483, forward strand.
CTCCCTCTCCTCTACCCTCAGTCCATCCTCAGATTTGAATGGCAACAAAATTTTCTTTGCATGTCACCGTTGGAATCAGTGACGCAACTCCGGTTCCGATTTTTTCATCGCCGTGGAGTTTCCCGAGCGGAAATACCCTCTGCATTGCGTCAGTACTTACCCATGTAAAGTTAATTTCCCTTTTTTTTGATTGGGCTGGAGCATTTGGTTGCATTACTAAGAAGTTAACGAACAATAGAATTAAAGCGGGTGCCTGGAGATTTAGGTCTTTCATTCAATGCTTTCTAAGAAGAACATTTAAAGTGTTTGTGGCTGTTTTTTACCCCTGCACGCTTTTTGTCAAGATGAGATCACTTTTTCATAGTTCTAAGAGTTGGCGCACGTCCCTTCTCGGATCCTTTTTTGACCCCTCTCTCCGTTTTCTAGTTTCACCGAGAGGAGTAAGTTTCCGAAGGGGCGTGGGGTAGCCATTTGGCAGGAGGTGAGCAACAATGATTCAATATGCAGCTGTGGTACCTTGGTGGATTTCAGGAAAAGTTAATCAAAAACTTTACCGTGCACTGCCTCTTGAGCTTTCATATGGCCAGGCTACCTTTCTCAATTTCCGATTGGCATTATTACGTGCGCAAAAAGCGGCAGCATGCTAGCTTTATGATTGTCGCTGCAGGGACATCTTCCAGAATAATTAGGAAAACGATAAACCGGAAAAACTAACTACAACCGTTATTATTCCTTTGCTCTTTTTGCAGTGTTACTCGAAAAAAGTCATGTTTGCACATCCGCGATTTTAATGGAAATAAAACGTAAAGATTGTGCCAACAGACCAAAATTAGTACAGATGACCGTTTCATCTAAGTCCTCCGAGTGACATTACACTCTAGTGTTAACGATCTTTAACTTATTTCCTTGGGAAGGCACAATTAAAGGTAATATCCAGTCCCTCTGCTCATGACTTACAAGGTAGATCTAACACTACTTTTCATTTTAGTTGTTATATTGTGTTTAGGGGTGAGCTTGAAACATACCCAATATAAATACATTTTGAGAAGCTCAATTCCGCAAGCCTTCATGTAGCGTTTCGAAGAGCGTTAGCGCTCAGCATTTTGGAAGGCACTACAATTGAGCCCTATTTAGCAAATAAAATATTCAAAAAGTATGCTCCCCTTTCTGTAAAGTTCTGTAAAGGGTTGGTTTCTTGAAAATCGGAACAGAAACAATGACTGTAAGCTCTGTTCCATCCACCATACCAAATAATGAAAGGATGTATGGGTGCGACGTATAGAGTAGTACACTGCAATCGAGTCTGAACACGCTTAAGGAAGGATCCAAGAAAAACCAATACATGATAATGATATACTGGAAGGCCTTGAAATGATATGAAATGATAAAAAATCACCATAAATTTTTTATTTGATCTCAAAAGAACAAAAAGAAGATAATAGGGTAATCAAAATTCAAGATTCGGTTAAAAAGGAAAGCTTGAGATCTCTTGCACACTCTCAAATGAACGTAGAGTATAGTTTATCATCTTTTTTCTTGTTGAACAAACAATGGTATTTGATTAGGCGGTATGTCCGCGAGCTTCTCTTTAGAGTGTCTTCAAGTTTGAGAGTTGCTAGGTTTATCCAAAAACATAATCAAATTCCCATTTATTATGAATTACCTCTTTTTCAATGTTAGCTCTTTGGCTTACGGTATTAGTAGGATTTTATGTAAAGCTTTGGTTTTTCATGCAATAGATGTCCTAAAAGAAGAAGAAGAAGAAGAAGAGAACGTAATATTTGTGTCCAATAATATATATAATTATGTAACGATGAATGTGACAGAGACATCATGGTTTGATAACTGAAAGTTTGGCTGGACGGAGAAATTACACATAAGGACTAAGAAAAATATATTTCTTTTGTTATTTCGGGATGATGTGGAATCGAGATTTTTTCACATAGGCGAGAAAAATGACTGGAAGATGTGCCAAAACATAGCTCCTATCACTCTTTAAAACGATTGAATTCACAAATAATAGCTCAGATAAAAAACTTCAAATAAAAACTTATCGATATTGCACTCATACAGCACTTTTTGTTGCAAACGTCTTAACGTGCAGTGTCAATGAACATAAGATTCTATTTTTACTATCTCCTCATTTTAATTTGCAATGTAGGGCTGATAGATGCTTATGAAAAAGAAGCAAGAGAAAGGATTCGACCACCTGATTTGATGCCTGCTCCACCGAGACATAAAGGTGACGATGAAAGGCAGCCACATTACGATCATTGGCCGTATTCTTATGGAAAAAACATTGATAATAGTCCGGCGTACAACCTCACTGATTTGATAGAAAGCAGAATAATGCGCAAGTTCGGAAACGCTTGCAGGATAAACGTCTTAACAAGTGGATCGATCTCTCTAGCCAGCAATTCACCACATTCACCTGTTTATAATTATACTTTAAGTTATCCATCTTTTTTGATCCGCTGTGGTAATGACAGTACAAGTCCCAATTTCTCCCATATTCTAAAGAACCTTGCTTATGATATGAGAAACAAATTAAGCATTAAGGATGACAGTAACAAGTACGTAGGAAAAGACCCATTTCCTCTAGGGATGATAATGATTACTTTTGCTTCCGGATGTATATGTGTGGCAACATGGATGCTTTTTTTGATTGTTTTATTACTTCCATCTGATAATCATAATAGAAGGAAAAAACTTGTGCATATTTACGTACTTTTTTCGGCGATTACAAGAACGGTATTCCTTAACGAAACTATTGCCGTTATATTTGATAGTCAGTATCACGATGACTACCAGGATGCTAGTCAATTTGAAACCTCCATTGTGGAAACTTCTCCGTATAAAATATGTGATTTAGTTTCAAATATATTGAGTAATATAAACTGGATTTATATTGTTCATTACTTACAGTCTAATTATGGAAAGCAGACTTGGAATTGGATTCCATTCAAAATGAAAAAGGGAAGTCATCTTATAATTATCGTGGGTTGCTTCCTTTCACTGGTTGAAAATGTCTTACTTGGAAGTCTTCTTTGGAGAAAGGATTTTATTATCCTAAGGATACTTCACAAGGCGATCGAACTACTGGCATACACAATTTTTATCTCCATTATCTGTTACTTCACCTGGCATAATTTTGCTTACATTCTTCTACCGAAAACTGCTGAAACTAGTGGGGATAGTAAGTATAAGACCAAACTGAGAATTCTTTGGGAGAACTATCACGAAACAATACCATTATTGGGATATAATCTTTTGATATTTATCTTATTCTATTTTACAACAATTTTTTTCGCCACCTTCACTCTGCATATTAAAGGATGGACTTTTAGTTTTGTTTTCTTTTTGAGAGTTTTGATAACAGTGAATGTTTGGGGTTTAATTGGTGTATTGGAAAAGAGGGAACTACATATAAGCAAAAAAACTGTACTTGGAAGAAAGATTAACAACAGAGACAAGTTCTTTGCCAATCCAGCGATAAATTATTACGAAGACGATCTAGGCAAGCACGTAAGCTCCACGTTAAATCAGGAGCTAAATCCTACTATAAGTAATACTAATTCACATGGCTCGTCAAGTATAGTGATTTCTCCTTCGCCTATTTGGAAATCTCCGATTGAAAGAGTAAGAGATAGGAGAAGAAGACGTAAGATAATGAAAACTGAGAATAAACTCGGACAAAGCTCCAGTTTTGGAGTTAAATCGATTACCAAATCTAGTACTAAAGCAGCTCTATATAAATATCGACAGCTACTAAGGAAGCCTATGCGAAAAGCTAACTCGTATGAAAGAAGACCCCAGATTGGGTCAAATAAAAAAAGCTTGACTGTTAGGGCAGGAATCGATAGTCATTCTAGAGGTTCCAGTTACCCAGCGACAGACTTCAGTGACAGTGAAAGTGTGGAGACTGAACTTCGAACCAACCACATTTATAATTACGAAAGCAGTGATTAAGGCAGGTCCTTATGGATGGAGAAACATAAGCACAGAAAAGTACAGCAACTTTTCGCTATCGTAGTTATTCTATAGTTTTTATTTTCTCGTTTGTAATAATACAAGAAATTAAACCACGCCAACGTCATGAGTATAAAATTAAATTCTACAACATCTCTTCTACACACGTATTGGTGTTTTCACACTGGCTAGTTTGTGTATCAGCCATGCAGAAGGTTCCTCCTCTATTTCTTTTTCGAACGTCGAAACCCTTACATAGAGCTTCGCAAAAGATTATAACCATACATCAAATGATATCATAACTGGTTTTAATCTTTTCTTTTTGATGAATCCCCTACTTCGTGACGGTGCCAAAAAGAATAGAACAATAAATTCGATTGTTTCCTTAGTGCCTGCGTAGAAGTCCTTTTTCCCCTGTGAAAGAAAAAAGGGTCAGGGATTTAAGGGAGTTCCGACGTAATCTAGAAAGATATATAAAAAGGACAGTCTCTCTACGCTTAACAACAGTCAAAACTCCTAATTTACTTAGTATTGTATCAATACATATTACTACTCAATAGAGATGGCCGTAAAAAAGTGTGCCTGTGAAAGCGAATGTTGCAAAGACTTCTGTCAGTGCGGAACCACCTGCGTCCCAAACTGCTCCGGCGGTGAAAAGTGTAAATGTGGCCGTAACACTGAAAACACCCAGTGTAAGAGTTGTAGTGAAAACTGCAAGTGCGGAACCACATGTACTTGTGAAAAGAGTAAATGTACCTGTGAGAAATGTTAGCTTACCTTTACGCTTTATCTAGATAAGTACATATTATTTTACTTTTAATTAATCATTTAATTAACTGTATATATAAAAAAAAAAGATTCTCATTTTCTCCGGATCTTTTTTTCCAGCATACCGCTATTGAGGTAATAGTCGGTGGGAACAATAACATTGAAATCACAACGCATATGCCTAGAGCATCCTCCACAGGTTGCCTAAAACTCAAAGGAGAGAAGAAAACAAAATTCTCAATGCAGAATTAAAATTACAATTTTACGCATACACACAAGTACAAGTACAAATATTTGTATTTAGTATTTCTTTTTCGTTTCGTCGTTATTCGCGTATTAGAACATTCATTGTCCAAAATTAAAAGCCTCCGGTGTTCTCAAAATCCATATTATGTGAGTGGTTAGTGCTGGCCATAAGACCGTTTTGATGTGGAGTATTATATTGGATATTATGCAATGGTTGTTGTTGTTGCTGCTGTTGTTGTTGCTGTTGTTGACGGTTGCTGCCTTCCCTTTGTACTTGTTCACTACTACTGTTGTTACTTAAAGGTTTAGAGGGCTCTGCAAGCTGAACAAATGAGTCCCGCGTATCATTTGAAAAGTGCTGATTAGCCAAACTTAGCTGTAAGCATTTTCTCTCTAAATGACAAATGTATTCAATAGATTTTGTTAAAATTGACGCTTTATTAAGCTTTGTAGCTGGTTCTAGACCATCTAAATCTACTAAGTCTCTAGATGTAATGGGAAGATCATTACACTTTTTATATGCTACTCGTAGTGTTGGAACAGTTCTCCTTAGTTGCTCAATTTTATCATTAATATTAGAACGGTATTTTTTCTCAATTATATTGTGGGAAACCCTACCAGTTCTCACCCTGGTTATTCTTTTCGGTGTTACGTGAAAATGTTTCCGTACGGGTGAAGTTTTTAACTTGAAGCTTAAATTGTCACCATTTGTTCTATTGCTATCACTATGATCAGTGTTACTATCGTCAATATTTTCCAAATTCAAAGAGGACTTAATCTCGTCAGCAGTAACTAAGCCAGATTCTGTCCTTGATAAAGGAAGCAGATTTTCAAAGCCAGAGAGCTGTTCTTTTTTGACAATCGAAGCTGCTGAAAGAAGATTTGGATTTTGCTCAGATTTCAACGCAGTCTGCCTTACATTGTCAATATTCTCATTATCATCGTTACTGAAGACTTCCATGTTGTCTATGTAATCTTCACTATCAATTGTGTTGCCATTATCCGTTGTCATTGTGGTACTACCCGTTGTCGTTGTAGGTATAGAAGTCAATGCATCCGTGTAATAGTTGTTTTCAATAACTGAAGCATGACTTGAGTTATTAGCAAATGACGAGTCATTGTACTGGTCAGCTCCAGAATATGCGTTGTCCTTATATATAGGAGGCATAGGAGGTTGGAGACGAACGGGGCCTTGAAATGGAGCATAATAGGCCTGTGCAGAAGATCCCTGAGAACCCAAATCGTTGGCATTGTAATTTGGCGGCAGTGCATTATAATTGTTACTTTGGAACATTAGATACATTTGGTTTGTCGTTACGTTTACATTCTGTTCTTCACTGCCATCCTGGGCACTTCTACAGTCGAAAACTTTAATGGCGACTTTATTACCCAAGTCGTTCATTACAGAACTGGTATCCGAAGAGCCAGAAAAAGGCTTTTGAAAATTTGGCATTACCAATTTATACTCTTATCGTTCTTAAAATGAATAAAGTACTGCAGCTATTCCAGATTCTAAGCGAATGAATGAGTGGGTGGGTGGGTGTGACTAACTATTGAACTACCTTTAAGCGATCTTAGCCAACTATTTAGCAATAAAGCGAAAAATATAAGTAAAATTAAAAGCGCAAATTTATAGCTTTGAGCTTAAGTATGATACCATAAGACTATAACATATAACAATCAATGGGGCTTACGATATGAAAACAAGGTATATAAAAGGTGTGCTGCTCATGGGAAAAACACGAACAAAACGCCTACATTAAAAATACAATACCGACTATTTTTTTTTCTTTTGAGAAGCCCACTCTAAGTAAAAATAAAACAATGATGGAAAAGAAAGGAAAAAAGCTCGAAGAGATAATAAAAATGCAGCAGAGAAGACTAGGCACAACGAAGTGGGATTGTGTCTACGCTTTTAACGGTGTTTCCTTCATCCTCGCCACGTTTCCACTCAGATCTCAGTCTCTGCTTTACTTTACAGCGGCATAAGAAGGCACGTCCCCTGAAAAGCACAGGCTAGCCAGAAACAAAAAGGCCAGAACGGGCGCCGAACTCCTCGTACCGAGCACCAAAGAGGGGTACGGCACACACATACAGGAAAAGGGTAACTGATTAACATACGTACACCCCGAGCGAAAAGTTCCGCAAGTTTTATAGGCAATGGTCACTGTGGAGAATAAAGGGTTGTGACACCCAATATCTTCGCCGGGAAAGCTTCTTGACGTCCACCAAAAGGATACTGCAGCATTTTTCTTCTCGCACCAAAGCCGCGCCCACAGCAAAATGAGACGGTTCCGTTTATTACCGTCTTGTTGCTTAGATTAACAAATTCTCTTCCACATTAGTCTGCGTACTGCCATTTGTCAGCACATGAAGTGACCGCACTGGAGATTTTTTTTTCTGGCAAGTGAGAGCGAACGTAAAGTTAAGGTTTCGATCGTATCTTCATTCGTTCATTTCCTAGAGAAAGTGCAGCAGTGTAGCGGCCTGATTGGATAGACAAAAGAGCGAAAAGGAAAAAGAGAAAATGAATTCCTATGCCCAGCGCGTACTCAAAAGTATATAGAGTTGTGCAGAGATGCGGCGTGCATTGTTTATAGTGGGGCAAACATACTTGTGGCTCAATTTGACACATCTATTGTAGTCTTCACCTGGTCTAATGCAATGTAGTTTTTTCCCGAAGGAGAAGGATTTCGACTCCTATTGCGCACCTTGTCTCATTTGAGTCACCGTTCATATTTAATTCTTTTCTTAACGCATTTCGACAGGATTTGTTTTTAAAAAATATACATATAATATAAACGTGCGCTGCTTAACTTTTATTTACCTTTGTAAACAAATTGGGAAAGTAAAGAGATGGACCTAACTGCCGGCCGAGTTTGGCTTGACTTGCTAGCTTCAATTTCTCTTTTGTTACTTTCCTCATGCAAAATGGGTGATGAATTGTATGACTTCTTTTCATCGACACTTTTTGTGCTAATGACAATTCTTTGGGACCTAGCACCGATGAGACTTTTCCGTAATGATGGCCTTTGAATGGTTTGGTTTTTATCTTTGTTACTCTCATGACTACCATCTCTGTTTTGATTGACATATACCATTCCTTTATTTTTCTGATTAACATGTCGAGGATAAAGCGGTTGTCTGTTAGCAATTGCTCCACTGAATGATGAAGAATATCTAAATTTTTGTAAGACCGTTGTGCATCCCGATATATTCCTCTGGGACGAGCCATGAATTGAACTAGTACTGCTTGTAGGAATCTTTTGTTCAACAATTTCACTATAATCCTCAGTAGTATCACTACTATCGTAATTATCATCGTCATTGTCAGTGCTATAGATCCCCCCACTGCTGATGACCTCTTTTTCATGACCTTGAAGAATTCTCGGATCTTCTTCCAATTCACTAACAACTTCAGAAACGTTTTCACTTAGGTTATCATCAGCTTCTAGATTTGTTGTAACAAAGGAACTAGGTACTTGTGTAGATAACTGGGACTCAGGAATGGCTTCCACTAAAGACTGAGAGTTTGCTCCCTCTTTAAAATCATGTGATTCACCTTCTTTTTCAAAATCTTTGATAGTAACCACAGAAGGCCTATTAAAAAACTTGCTCCTTGTATCTTGTAAAGTTTCGTGAACTGCATTGACATTACCTAATTTTCTGCGTTTAATTGTCATTGTCAGTTTATCTTCCACTTGTTTTAAACTATGGACGTTATTTACAACTTTAGGAGTACAATCTACTCTTGTCATTTTGTGGAAAAATGATTCTATTGGTTTACTTTTGACTTCAGAGGTATTGATATTGGTTTTACCGAATTCCAAATTCGACTTGGATACTAATTGTAATTTGTGCTCTCTATTAGCTAGCGGCTGGTGGAAATCATATGGATTCAAATCTCCTTGAGCAATTTTAAAATGCAAATCGTGATCTATATCGTTATCAAAATGTACTATTTGTTTCATCTGAGTATCTCTGTGAACGACATGACCAATGCACTCACAGAGCTTCTTTCGTTTATCTTCAGTATCTCTCAAGTGCAGTGGAACTTCATTCAAGCTCACTATCTTCTTCCGGATAGGACAAAATACCCTTTGAAATTGAAATGCCAAGACAGCAGCTTCGTACTCACCGATGTATGCTTCCGGAATTGTCAGCTTCCCCTCTCTCTGTATACTAAGAATTATTCTTTCTATTGTGTTAAATCGTCTAACCAATTTCATTGCAGTGATTAAGCCAACCTTGGGAATTCCATTGGTATAATCACAACCAGATAAACAAACCATGGTTATAATTTCATCATTAGTTAACAATCCCAATGGAAACTTCTTTGGGAGTTTAATAAAGTTATCGCGGCATATTTCCAAACATTCTCCATAATCATTCAACTTGGTAACAAGACGTCGGCATCCAAAGACGAGAAGGTCAGAGTCCTCAGAAATTATTCCCTGCACAATGTTCTTCTGTTCTAAGTATACCATTTGAGAGTCTGCCTCGAATGGGGCTACAATGTAGCGAATACCGTTAAGCTTACAGTAGCATATAATGCATTTTGCCATTTCAGGCGTTATGTCAACACATTTTTGGAAATAGTCCATTGCATTTTTTTTTTCTCCGCAGGCCCATAGTCTTTCAGCAATGGCTTTGTTTTCTTGTCTCTTATCCCTTCTTTTAAATTCTGTCGACTTTTTGACTGGAATGGCATCTCCATCAAACACCAAGTACGGTTCAACTTTAAAAGTTTTCATTAGACTAAATCGTTTTATAAAAAATTGTAAGTATTTATCAGTCGGTTTTCCCATTGCAAGTTCATAAGCGCAGGAGCAGGCAGCTCTATGTAGCCACGCATATCCATCAATGGCTAATACCTCTCCTTCATATCTACGTAGTGACACTGGATTTTGAATGGACTTTAACTGAGGAAGAAGACCCTGGATACCCATCCCTTTATGTGCTTTTCAGTATCGTTAAGTTCCTTCTATTATTAATCCACTCCAAAAAGCAATATTAACTATAGTTTTATGAGGACATATAAATATACTTTGCAAAGTAAGCGCCTGATATATTTCGTTACTTTTTTTTCACAGGAGCAATTATATAAATTCCTCGAAAGATCTTTTTGCTGTCAATCACGCAAATTTTATTGTGCACAAAAATAGTTCTTGTACTTCCCGCCTTGAATAAAAACGCGTAAGAAAAAATATTGATAATGCCCTATAGAGAAAAATTTAAATAAAACACGAAGTTAGTTTGAACATAGTACTTCTCCTTCTCGGGCAGGATATTCGTATAACTCGTAGTAGTCAACCTCAATTCCACCTAGCATAGCCTTCGAAGTATCAGAGGAGTAAAAAAACCGTTGCCATAAGGGCGCCGTCACATCACTATTAAGCCAAAAATCGGTCAAATTTGTTCTCCAGTGATTTGTCACTAAAAATCTTCGAAGCATTGATTTCTGATGTTGCTGTTGAACCTCCCCGTGTAAAAGGTGGGATATACCTACCATTTCCTTAATGGTAACGAGACATTGATTAATACCGAACATTGAAAAGCATGCGTCAAGAATAGCATGACGTCTATTCCTTGGTTCCAGACCATCAATGGAAATTGTGTGAGTAACGGTTGTCCCAATTGCACCTTCAGACCTCATATCATTATCTTCACTACTTGCCATGGAATATATAGGTTTTTCAAATGGTATCAGACTAAAAGATTTAGCCCTACGTTCCTCTTTGATTAGGATAAACAATTCAGGAACTGTGATTCCTTTTAATATTTGGAAACACTGAACAATCAACATGGCTCCCAGCCACAAGAAGTTTACACTAACCCAAATGAACAAAAAAAAGGTTGACGGATCGTAATTAGAACCCTTACACAAAGTCTCGTTCTTAAAGAGGGCGCATCTTGCATACCCATCAACCTGTTCATAAATATGGTTTGTTCTCTTAAAATAAGCCAAACACAACCACATGAATAAAAACATGTGATACTGGACTGTTAAAGCGAAAAAAAGAAAAAGCTTATGATTTTTCAAACCAATATCGTTATAAACCCATGGACAAAAATGGTCATATCTTGCTACTAGGGCACCACTAAAAGGAGAAAATTTGCTTCTCAATGGCTTTCTTTCTAAGGTCTCAACGCAAAAGTTTTCCCTGTCAAACTTTCCTAATTGAATTAATTGTTTTATTGTTTCTTGTATCGAAATCAAACTGTCGTCCGTTTTCAAACAACCAGGATCTGATCGTACCAATTTCAGAAAAAGTATAAATGTCAAGAGTGAAGTAACCAAAAACTGGACGTTTTTCATGATATAGTCATATACACTATATGGATACAACTTTTTCGTCCAAACAAATATCAAAAAACAGAAAGTGGACAGAAACAGGCCACTGAAAAAGGTAGTTCTAGTTAAAGAAACTTTGTAGGTCTTTCTTCTTGGAAGAGATGGTAACACAAACTTTTTTAAGGAATTTACGGTGACAACGGTGACCAGGAGAGAAAGCAGAATGGCTAGTACTGGAGAAAGAACCAGCGAAATCAAGTAAGTGTAAACCATAAGTAAAAAAGGTGAGAAAAAAGTAATGAACTGTGCATGCGAGCTCTTCTTAATTAATTTATCTTTTGGGTTTCCGAGTCTGTCATATCCATGATGTTGCAAGGCTTGCTCGAACAGTGATTTCATTCCCATTCCTTCAGCAAGATCAAAGCAGTCTTGCTTTTGATTATTTCTTTCGTAAAAATTTGCGCCGTCAAGTATTAGGTCACATATGACCCTTTGATCGCCACCAATTATAGCACAATGAAGCGCATTGAATCCCCTATTATCTGTTAATGCAACTGTGGCGCCGAATTTTAACAGAAGTTCTACAGTTAGAAAATCACCTTGGTAGGCAGCCCACAGCAGGGGTGTTCTGTTATTTTTATCTTTTGAATCGATGTCGATATTGTTATTGTTGTTTACGACAAAGTAGAGAACGTAGACAACAAGCAAAATATTAGAACTGTAAACACTAAAATGAATAATATTAAGGCCTTGTTTATCTATGAGTGTTGGATCAGCCCCATGCTTGAGTAGTAAGTCAACAATGTATACATGACCATATCTTGCAGCCCAGTGCAAGGCGGTAGCACTCTCAGAGCCTGCTGTTTGGTTAGGGTTTGCTCCCCGAAGTACTAGGAATTCTGCTACAGAAAATCTATTTTTAATGCAGGCCCAATGCAAGCCTGGAATTTCATCAATACAGTCGTTGTTAATATCAATGGCCCCACTTTCGACCATCTCCTTCACCACTTTTAGATTCCCATCTTTCACAGCTTGAATAAAAATGTCAATCACAAATTCAATGTCAGATTCACTATTTAGAGGTTGCATTTCGCTACTACCCAAAGCGCCTGCATTATCTTGAGCGGCATCGAAGACAGCACCTGTCTCATCAACGGGGTTTCCCATGCTCCCATTATGACTAGCTGGCATACTGGTGACAAAAAACAATGAAGTGTTCCAAAGTAATAGAAATAGTGTACACGACCGACGAACTAGATTACTGCTAGTTAAAAAATCTTGCAGAGTCCAGTTTTTATCAGAAAAAAATACGAAGTCTTCACGATTTCTAACTATAAACGATAATATGAAGGATCAATTATTGCTGAACGAAAGAGACTATTAAAAGATTAAAAATAGTATCCACAGAACCTCGCCTTGGCGAATTGAACAATGATTAAGCGATTAAGAAGTCAGGCTCGTTTAACAACAAGCTTGGTACATCGCATGCTGCACGAAGTTATAACTTAAAAAAACGAAGACGTGAAAAAAGAGAAGATCTTTCCTTTCTCTATTGTTCGCTTAACCATCGGACCGAAGCAACTCTGAGGGAAAAAAAAGAGGTGCTTCACGTAGTCACTGGAGAGCCAATTTTTTTCAGAACACTTGCGGTATCATCCACCATATAAAGTACCGTAGAGTAGTACTATGGAGTAGTACTGTAGAGTGAAGAAAAGTGAAGTATAACTAGAAATATATATACAGAGAGCGCCATTTCCAAGAAAATATTCTTCTGGCTGTGAAAATATTACATAATTTCAGTGGATTCAGTTAGCCATGTTTTGTTAATTTTCTTGGTGGAGAAAGAAAATGCGTTATACACGACAGTTCTGTTTACATTTAGACTTTGATCTTAGCCAAAATGACAGGGATCGCAGCAGAAAACTCTGGTCCTAAGTCTCCCCTCTCCAAAGACATATTCAGAGCCTTCTTTAATTGCTGATTCTCTTGCAACAACGGATATACTTCGTTAGGGCTGTTGTCTGGTATCATTTCAAATAATCCGTAAAAGAGCATAAGTAATCTTTGTCTTAGTTCAATATCATCAATTTGATCTGCAAATACTTGAATAGCATTTTCAATGAGTTCTTTTTTGGTCAAGAGTTCTTTAGCTATCAATGGGATCGTAGTGGCAATATTAGCAAAAATAGCGGCAACGGCTCGTTGAGATTCAATGTCGGATAATTGAAGTAATTTCACTAATATATTGAAATTTTTCAAACTTTGCGGATTTTCCAGATTGAAAAACTTCGCAGCAATTGTCAATGGATGACTCATCATATTACTTATTAATTCTAGTGTTGATCTTTGCAGTGGGACGTTTTCATCCAGCATCAGATTCTCAATTGTAGACCAATAGTCATCTGTAGACACGATGCGCTTACAAACTTCTTCACCATCGGATGTTTCTGATGAGGCTAAGTTAGTCAAAGCTAATAAAGCTTCATAATTATCTGTCAACTTGATTTGCTCGTCGTTATGTAATGGATTTTCATCCACTGGTGTAGACCTCGGTAGCAATTCGAACAAGAACGGTATGGCGTTTAATGCAGAGTATTTTCTAAATATTAAAGCTGGATTGGTGAATATTAGCATTCTTGTTAGAGCGCGACAGCCTAGAATACGTATAGGCTCTCCTACGTCTTGCTTATTGACCAAATATTCCAAGATGATAGTTGTGCCACCTTGTGAAATGCATTGAGGAATGAAATTTTTTGAGCGAGTCAAGTTATAGATAACTCTTACCACTTGTTGTTTGCAATTGGGGCTCAAGCTGTGCATTTCACTCTTCAAAAAAGATATTAATTCGGTGTTTAACACATACTTCTCGTCAAACAATGTGATATCTACTTTTGATTCTTTCTCTGCGCCAATCTTCTCTGCAGCTGGTCCTTTTAAGTCCGCATAATTTTTTAAATCATTGATTGGTTGAGATCCGCTGTTGGTTTCCTCTGGTAAGGCGGTTAAGTTGGCCATAATAACCAAAAGGCCATACAAAAAATGCGTGGTCCTCTGGTTTGTTATCAGGTCTAATAATATTTTAATAAAGCTGCCGTTATTTCTAACCATATTCTTCACTGAGGGTTTCAGGCTCAAGTACGCTAGCGCCTCCACGGACATATCGACTTTAGTGACTTCTTCCGATTTAAAGGATCCTTCATTCAAATCCTTGATTTTTGGCATGACACATCCTGAAATGGCACTTATAAATATCTCAGATAATTGTGTTAAGTTTATATTTGTTAATTTTGTGAAGGACCATGTCTTGACTAATACTAATGCAGAATATACTTGCACTTCTTTCACGTTCAATGACGTCTCTAAGAGTTGAATGTAATTTTCAGTAATATAAACTCTCATTGTTTCGTCGATACATGCAGACGATAAGAGTTGCAGTAGTTCCTTTGTGAATTGCAAATCCTGCTCTTCGAACACTCTTTTCTTGAAAAGCTTGCTTAACCCATTGGTCAAGAATACTTCAGAACAAAGTGCCGTCAATGAAGGATACAATTCTGAGAGAGTTTTGACTATTGTAGACAATGGATCATTTCCTACCTCTATCTCCGCTTCCACAATCAGGCTGCTCATGAAATCGATAATTGCCTTATCAAAGTCCTTTGCAAAATTTGATTGTAAATTAGCAAAAATTATAAGCATCATCGACTTCACCTCATCCTCATTTATGCGTAAAATAAGTTCTTTCACTAAAAATCGTACTTCTTTAAAATTATAACTGAACTTATTCAATAGTTGTAGAATTACACTAAGCAAATAAGTTACGTGGACGTCCTCGCCATAATGTATCCTCATTTGCAGCTCATTCAATAGTGAAATTGTCGTCTTCTTGTCCGTGAAGCAACCAACAAAAATATGAACTGATGATCTGGATAACATTTCAAATAAATTTAGTGCGAAGGTGATGTCTTTCTGGATAAGTTTTGATAAATGCGCACGGGATTCAGAGTGATCTTGGTAAGACCTTGTCAATATTTCTTCAACTTTATGGTCATCTATAAACCCTTTGATATTTGATACATCAGTAGGTATCTTCCTAGATGCAGAGTATTGCTTTAGTTGGAAAATGGCGCTTACAGCATCATTATATTTTTGAACATCAGGGGTAGATATCAGGGTATTATCAAACGCGGCACAAAGATTATCAATTACAGAGGTTTCGATTGAATCATCCAATCTCTCATTCAGCGGCATCGCGGTAGTGACTCTTGGATAATCTCTTGATGGAAGCCTATCAGATACTGACGTCCCTTACCATTACTCAGAAGATTCCTTTTTTATTTTGAGCCTTCGTGCCTTATCGCGGCTGATAATCATCATGATCAACGATCATTTGCTAAACTGAAATATAATCCCCTATATAACACGCATAACCACTTAGAAGAGGGTTTTCTAGTACTCAAACAAACTTATAGAATCTTAGTGCGTTGTAATGTCAGAAGATGAATTTTTTGGTGGTGATAATGAAGGGGTCTGGAATGGCTCCAGATTCAGCGATTCGCCTGAGTTTCAAACGTTGAAAGAAGACGTTGCAGCAGAATTATTTGAGATAAATGGACAAATAAGCACGCTGCAGCAATTCACCACAACATTGAAGTCATTTATAGAGAGGGGAGACGTTAGTGCGAAAGTTGTAGAGAGAATTAATAAGAGATCCGTAACAAAAATTGAAGAAATAGGTGAGCTTATCAAAAAGGTCAATACTTCAGTGAAAAACATGAATGCTATTGAGGATGCGAGCCTGGATAAAACCCAAATAATAGCTAGAGAAAAACTTGTGAGAGATGTCAGTTATTCTTTACAAGAGTTTCAAAGTATCCAGCGGCAATTCGCCGGAGTGATGAAACAAGTTAATGAAAAGGCAAGAGAATCTCTTGAAGCTACTGAAATGGCAAACAATGTTGCTCTAATGGATGAAGAACAAGGAGAGGGTAGTCTAATAAGTACTCGAATACCAAGCAGCCAAATAGTTGTCGAGAGGGATCCAATAAATAACGAAGAATTTGCTTATCAGCAAAATCTTATCGAGCAGAGAGACCAGGAAATAAGTAATATTGAAAGAGGTATAACGGAGTTGAACGAAGTTTTCAAAGATCTGGGAAGCGTTGTTCAACAGCAAGGCATTTTAGTCGACAACATTGAAGCTAATATTTATACAACATCAGATAACACTCAAATGGCTTCGGATGAGCTAAGAAAGGCAATGCGTCATCAAAAACGCACGAGCAGATGGAGAATGTACCTGTTGATTGTACTGCTCGTAATGCTTTTTTTTATATTTCTCATCATGAAAATTTAAAGCTTGCGTACGCCATCAAATAATCATAATATATAGTATATACACATGAAGATTATTCTTAATATTCGTGGCCTTTTCTTGTGTTTCCATAATAAGATATGTCATTTCTATTCAAATGTTCGTGCACTTTCATACCTGGCCATATATGTATAGAAATTACGTCGAACATATTATTTTTTTCACTCTTCCTTGTTTTTTGAGAAGTCGTCGTTCATATAGTTATACCCTCATAAAGAATTACAAAGACTTTCTTACTTAAGTAAAAAACAAGAACTTAAAGAATATAAAGTGTTGGTGAAAGTCCTTCAGATATACAGAAAACAAAATAAAATAGGAGAACAAATATGCTGTGGACAAAAAATGCTTCATCTGGTTCCCGAATAGCACGTATGCTTCACAAGTCATCTAAAAAGAGTAGATATTCTAAGATGTTCTTAGCCACAAGTGGTTTACTTACAGTTGGATTAATAGGTAGCTACTTTAGTTATGAATCTGTACGTGATAGGGACAACACTCATGAGTTATCTCCATCTCACTTCGTCAAATATAGAATTTCACACAAGCAAGACATTGATCCATCGCATTTTTTGCTGGAAGTAACTCCGTTAGTCAAACAGAAAGTTAACATATGGTCGCAGATGACTGCTGAAAATCTTTGGTCTATTGAAGTCAAGCAACCGGAAGTCATGGTGGTCCGCAGTTATACACCTTTACCGCTTAGTTTTAATCCAGCTTCAAAAGAGATGGAGGTCTTGAAAGATGGCTGTAATGCAGACGGAAAATTATCATTCTATATCAAAAAGTATGAAAATGGAGAGGTCGCAAGATGGCTACACCACCTTCCAGAGGACCATGTCATTGAAATAAGAGGACCATTTGTTGATTATGAGTTTCCACATTTGCCGAATGAATTAAAGAGATCCCGCAATTGTTTGGACATGAATAATTGTGATAAGAAGAGTTATATTAAAGGAGAAAATTCACAATTTTTTTATCAGCCTTACGACATAATGATGTTCACTGCTGGTACTGGGGTAGTCACAGCCTTGCAATTACTTTTAACGGAATCACCATTCAGGGGTAATATAAAGTTATTTCACACAAGTGATAACATTAGACAATTAGGACCTTTGTACCCTATTCTTTTGAGACTACAAGCTTCCAAGAGAGTCCAGTTGAATATTTTTGAAACAGATAGGCAAACAAAGCAAGAGATAGTAGAAATTATTGGGAAATCAATTACGAGACCCTATTTATACAAAGGCTTGCTTCCCTTTTCTAACAACAATAAGAATAAATTTCAGCCCATATTGGCACTAGTATGCGGTCCCGAAAGTTATATTAGTAGTATATCTGGAAGAAAGTATGATCTTAGCCAGGGACCAGTAAAAGGTTTGCTATCTAGCAAAGGCTGGAACTCCGAAAATGTTTATAAACTCTCGTAGTATAGCATGGGAAGCTTATTACGCTTACCATTGAATCAGATGTTGGATGATTAAGATGGTAATTATAATGTTAATGTTACATGCTGTATATAATAAAAACGACGAAAGTTCAGTTAATGAATTGTAAGCACCCAACTAAGATATTATGTTCATTTCCTTGGCGTAACGTGTAGTAACTCTTTGAACCTGTCTGATATCACCGCATGCAATTAGTATCTTCTTTAGAAGGTTCATCCTAAAATCCTTTTCAGCAAACGTTGAGTCGGTACTACTGACGGAGATATCGTTATATAACCATTGGAAAACATCATCTAAACGATCCATATACGCCAATTCACTCAGACGGATACAATAAACCATCATCAATTTTGAAAATTCCTCCGACTCCTCTAACCTGATACTTATTAAAATTTTGTTTTCCAAGTGGGATAAAGTTACGATCTCTTCCATGTTTTCAAACCCTTCTTTCATTAAGATTGTCCTAGCAAATCTTTGTAAGTTCTTTATTCTACCTTTTCTATTAAGTTCATCATTTGTCCTACGTTCCAAAAAATTAATGATGCTTTGATTATCATTCTTAATATCGCTAACTATTTCATTTATATTAGTTTCATTGCTACCAGAAGTATCTGCATTCGTTTTACTAGAAGACAGCCCAGTAGTGTTAGTTGTGTCCCAGTATTGAGAACCATAAGCCCACCAACCATCGCTAACCAAAAGCCATGTTTCCATGTTCTTATCGAACAAGTAGCCATCGCCATTACTCAAGGTAACCAGTGGTACGCCCTTTTTCGTAATAGAGCAGAGTGTTATATTTTCAGCTCTGGTCAATATATCATCAGAGTACCGTAATGTCGGATTTAACAAAGGATAAATAGTAGTAGTGGGAAATGCCAATTTCTTCTGCTCTACATTCCAGCAATAAAGTTCACCTATACTTGTGAGGCAAAGCAGATACATCCCACATGCTTCAAGAAAACTAATACTGACACCTAACACCAGAGGTGCTAATAGTTTTCTTCCGGAATCAGAGTATATGTAAACACTTCCATCTTCACTACAAAAAGACCAAAAAGTGTCACCGGCTGTGCAGATTGTTATCAGCTTAGGAATAAAATCTTGAAACAACACTTGATCCTCATCGAGTACTTTTGAAGTAAGTTTTACAATTGTTGGCCTTTGTTCATTTCCAGAACCATTTTTAACATCGAGAACTAAGTTTGGATTGTTGGTTGGGGAGTATTTAAATGCAGATCTGATCTTTGGTGTTGCAAGTCTAACCCTCGAAAAAGAAGTATTGGGAAGGAGCAGGTTGGTATCCAAAAAATCAATTGGTTGTAACTCTCTTTTCTGCTTTTTACTGCCAAGGGCAACGTTATTCGAAGTTGTTTCTTTTGGTTTCCTTTTCAAATCTCTCGGCACAGTATACGAAGGAGTGTTGAATTCCATTGACGTGCTCTGAATGGTTTTAAGGCTATTATTTTGATTGTTAGTCTTTTTTTTTTTGGACAGTTTTTTCCCTGTGATCGACCTACTAATGTCGTTTGGAATAGATGCTGTGCTCGAAGATTCTTCTAGTTTGACATTTTCCGAAAGATTTTTAGGTATTTGTTCTACCAGTGGTTCTTCAAGCTTTGGAAGCTTTTTGTTTAATTCTTGCAAAGATTTGATCTCCTTTTGAGGCAGTGCTACACCTAGATCCTTCTCCTGGAATGCGAATGTATATAATGTCGCATCGTTTGAAATGGCAAACAAGGTAAAACCATCTTGTGACCAAGACATATCATTTATTGCAGTGGAGGAAACCTGCAGTGCATTGAATAAAGGTTTCATTCTCTTCGTGTTCCAGACTAAAATAGTACCGTCTGTAGATCCTGAAGTAGCGACTAAGTTATAACGTGCTGTGGTACCTTTTTTCTTATTAGGTTTTTCATAGAATGCTGGAGAGTAAACGAGGACTTTGCAACCATTCGAAGAAGGTGTTACCAGGGTTTTTGTAACTCTGTAATTGTTGTTCCTGTCAAGCAAAGTAGTACAACTGGTGGCATTATTCGGTACACCTTTCACCGAATTTATTACCGGTAGTATGTCTGCCTGGGGAGACATTGAGATTTTATAATGTAATGGATACATTTGTACATGTTGTGTTAATTTATGTACAAGTTTGTGGGTACCCGTACTGTTGATTTGATAGACTAAAATCGACCTATCTGAAGTCATAACAGTAAATGTCTGGCCAGTTGAATCTACTATTCCCGTAACAGGTTTGCTCATCTTGTCAGTAGGTATTTCTGATAGCTTATCAAAGCTTTTATGATGAAACAATAGAATCTTATTTTCATTACTTGAAAGAACAAATATTATACCTAGGTTTATGTCGTATTTTACATCTGTTATTGTGTTTGGAGATTTACACTCGAATATGAGCTTATTTTTCATTTTCTCGACAGGATTGATGCTATTTGTATCTTTACAAAGCCAATCAGAATAACCCCACAAACGGTGTTCAGATCCAATATATAATGTTTCGAGATCCCCTGTTAAAAAAAACATATCGCCGGCAGAGTCCTGGTTCACCTTGAAAGAAACTTCAGGCTTTAGATCCTTGATCATTACCTTATCGAATGCAGTATCGATTAGTTGTTGTTGCTTCCATGCCATCACGTGACCATCGTTGCTAACTAATATAATATAGGGACCCAGGGCGGCCAAGGCATTCACTTGTTTATTATGGATATCCAGAGGATATTTTAATAATCTCATTGTTAGAATTGTATAGCCCCTCTTTTCCTATCAAATGTACCGTATTCACAGTTAAACTTCACCTATATTTGTATAGCTTTGTAAAGACTTCCTAATGCTGGTTGAATTAATTGGTATTTTTTTCGCGCTTTTTTTTTGTCGACTTCTCAAGAAGAAAAAATATGGAAATGAATAAGTGAGACTGTACTGATATGTCCTCTATCAATTTAACTACGCACGAAAGAAAGTAGATAAATTGCATTCTTAAATATTCTGATTTACTCTAGATACGTGGACTTTTCCTGCTGGATTTTGTCATCAATATTTTGCTTAAGGAACGCTAACTTTTTCAATTTTTCAAGATTAAGGGACTCAGAGAACTTATAGAAAAGCAGATCATGGGGAGTAGATCCGAGAATGTAGGAACAGTGGATAGAGGAAGCTCCAGAGTTGAGCAAGATGATGTTCTTATGGATGATGACTCTGATTCATCTGAATACGTAGATATGTGGATCGATTTGTTTCTTGGCAGAAAAGGACATGAGTATTTCTGTGACGTTGATCCGGAATATATCACTGATCGTTTCAATCTGATGAATTTGCAGAAGACCGTCTCCAAATTTTCCTATGTGGTACAGTATATTGTGGATGATTTGGATGATAGTATTTTAGAGAACATGACTCACGCCCGTTTAGAACAGCTAGAATCGGATTCCCGCAAGTTATATGGTCTCATCCATGCACGGTACATTATAACTATCAAAGGTTTGCAGAAAATGTATGCCAAATATAAAGAGGCAGATTTTGGGAGGTGTCCTCGTGTGTATTGTAATTTACAGCCGTTGTTGCCCGTTGGATTGCATGACATTCCTGGTATTGATTGCGTTAAGTTATACTGCCCATCCTGTGAAGATCTTTATATACCAAAATCATCGAGACATAGCTCCATCGATGGTGCCTATTTCGGTACAAGTTTTCCAGGCATGTTTTTACAGGCTTTTCCAGACATGGTGCCCAAACATCCAACAAAAAGATATGTTCCAAAGATTTTTGGGTTCGAACTACATAAACAAGCTCAACTAACAAGGTGGCAGGAGTTACAGCGACTCAAGTTGGTTAAAAAGCTTGAATCAAAACAGATGGATTTGGCGAAGAGTGGCGGTTTTAAAACCTAAATAGAATTTATCAAAGAAAGAAGAGAAAATCCAAGTGAAATGAACATGAAAATGAAAGTAAAAAGGAACTTCGCCATAATGTTATAAAAGTCAGATATTGCTTTTTCATCAGCATTTTTCAATTTGTAGAGTACTGCTATTTTCCACCTCCTTATTTTACTTTTTCCTATTTAGTACTTAATCTTTATATACCGCTATTGCTCCTTTGGCAATAATATAACCAGATAAAAGAGTGCGCTTTCACATAATGCCTTTCTGTATTGACAATTTGCAGCAGGATATCTTATGAAGTATTGGTATGGTTTTAGTGAGTACCTAATTAAGGTGGTCATTTTTACTACTTGATAGAAGAAATTGGAGAACTGGCGGCATCGCGGAGAAGGCTACATATATGATACGAAACGAATTATATCTAAGAACTATATTTATTCGAAGTCTGGATAGTAAGTATTGAAAAGAAAAAGGTAGACTTATTCTTGATCTTCGGTGAAGTCATTTTATTATCCCTATGAAACTTTTACTGCAACAAGTAAGAAATATGCATGTGAAGCCTATAAAAATGAGATGGCTAACAGGTGGTGTCAATTACAGTTACCTATTAAGCACTGAAAACAGAGGAAAAGCATGGCTAATTGATCCTGCAGAATCTCTTGAGGTGGTGCCAGAGTTAAGTGTTGAAGAAAGGAAGAGCATTGACGCCATTGTTAATACACACCACCACTACGATCATTCAGGAGGAAACTTAGCACTTTATAGTATCCTGTGCCAAGAAAACACATGCCGTAAGATTACAATAATTGGTGGGTCAAAGGCTTCTCCTGGTACCACAGAAGTGCCGGAAGACTTGCAGCAGTATCACTTGGGTAACTTAAAAGTAACTTGTATTAGAACCCCGTGTCATACAAAGGATTCTATATGCTACCATGTCAAAGACCTGGAGACAGATCAGCAATGCATCTTCACAGGTGACACTCTGTTCAACGCGGGTTGTGGAAGGTTTTTCGAAGGCAGTGGAGGAGATATGGACACAGCTTTGAATAGAATAATCTTGAGTACAGTTGGTGAGACGAACTTGAATAAAGTAAAAATATACCCAGGTCATGAATACACCAAGGGCAATGTCAAGTTCATCAGAGCAAAAATTTACCCCAATATAGGACAAAACAAGAAGTTTGATAAGTTGGAACAGTACTGCAAGAATAGCGAGTGTACTACTGGGCACTTTACCTTAGCCGACGAATTGGAGTATAATCCGTTTATGAGATTGTATGATTCTGCCGTTAGGTCAGCGATTGGCGATACCACTGCAGCATATCCCAGAGCTACAGTGATGCAAGAGCTAAGAAAGCTCAAGAACGGTATGTAACCCGTAACTGTTAGAAAATGATACGAACAGCAAATATAAGTGCTAAGTATGTCTGAAAGACTTATGACAGGCAGGTCAGGACATCAGTTTTCGACCTCACCCACCGAGAAGAAGATTTGTCAAAAGCCAAATTCAGTATTTTGTCTATTTATCTCCGTTGTCCACGCTTTCATAGCCATAGAAGAAAAGGCCTAGAAAGTTCTATATAACAGAGTATTTAGTATTATATTCCCGAGGTTTTAGAAAAAAACTAAAAGAATTAAGTCAAGTGTAAGATGGATAGAAGGAAGATCTATGGTTAGAATAAGAAAATTATTCTCTCCTTATATACTAACGCAAGAAAATGAACAATCAAATATCATCATTGACGTCTCACGTGTATTTTCGACTCTTGGCAAGTAAGGGCTTGGGAGGAAGATAGTGTTGAGCCGGGAAGGGGTTTAAGTAGAGAGTGTGATAGATTTTGACCAGTCACTCACAAAAAAAGCTATATTACCGAATCAAAACCATGGAGGAAAACAAAGATGTCAAGGACTCTTCTCAGCTTGAGAAGAGTGATGTTCCAGAATCAATTAATGAGGAAATCGCAAAGACAACAGATGTGGACCTAAATTCAGATGAAAAAAAAGAGAGTGACACGTCAGCCAACAATGATAATACTTCTAGGGTCGAGAAAGAAGCTACAAGAAATTCGGGGACTGATGAGGTGAAAAAGGTGGCAACTGTTGAGGATTCGAAAGAAGAGGAAGAAGAACAGCCTCCATTGCCTGCCAGAAAGAAGCCTGAAGAAAACCCATCTAAAGAGAATCCAATTTTGCAAGAGTTGAAGGATGCATTTCCTAATTTGGAAGAGAAATACATTAAAGCAGTGATCATTGCGTCCCAGGGTGCTCTGGATCCTGCTTTCAATGCCTTATTATTTCTTTCTGATCCCGAATCTGGTAGAGATATTGAATTACCAACACAACCTGTAAGGAAGACTTTAGAGGCGCCTGCAAGAAGACGGCAAACTCAATTGGAACAGGATGAACTGTTAGCACGCCAATTAGATGAGCAATTTAATAGCTCACATTCTCGTCGTCGTAATCGTGATCGTGCAGCTAAAGGCATGCACGAACAACGTCTGAGAGATAGGCAAAGAAGACGTCAAAATCCGTTGTCTCCCAATGAAAGGGAAGAGCTCCGCGGAGATGCTGAGGAAGAAGAAGACTCGTGGTCTCAATTTGTCGAAAAAGATTTGCCAGAGCTCACAGACAGGGCTGGTCGTTCTTTACAAGACACAGCAAACAAAGTCAGTAACTGGATAAGTGACGCTTACAGGAGAAATTTTGCTCCAGAAAACGAGCAAAGTAACAACCAATACGCTCATCAAGATCAGCAGGATGAATGGGAGCCAGAAATTGTGGATTTGTCGCAAGGTGGAAAGAACTTAAGGCCTCAACAACCTGAGAGAAGAAGGTTTAATTCTTTTGGTGCTCAAGTGGGCGATCTTTCCCTAGAAAGCCACGGAATAACACTACACAACGAAGATGGACTCGAAGATGATGAAGATGTGCCACCTCAATTGCCAACAAGAACAAAATCTGGTGAATCGACCGGGAAAGTGGTAGCAGAAACCGCTTTTATTGACACTCCCGACACAGAAACTAAGAAAAAATGGCAGCCGCTGCCACCTGAGCCATTGGATACTACACCAACCAAAGTGAACGCCATTTCTAGAAGTAAGAAAAATCCCGATGAGGATGAATTCTTGATCAATAGTGACGATGAGATGTAAGATTTATATCTATGTATAAACGCCAATATAAGGACAGACTCTTATGGTTTACGCGTACCTTCCTTGAACGCACTGATTTTACAAAGTGCAAAAATATTTCAGAATTATTGATAGTTGTATATCTTCCATTATAACTATTGTTAGCTATTAATTCAGATAATGTAGATAAGATTAAAAACACAAATTCATCATGAAAAAAAGAAAGAAATTTATATCGCACCTATTCAGATACTTTGATACTTCAAAGTACAGGTAGTCGGTGCGCTTCTAAGCATGTAACACATTTTGCCTGTGACGCAAGTGCTTAAAAAGACAGTTGATATCCTTGTAATGGTTTACAGATTTTGGTCATCTTAAGGACAACATAAAAAGGGAAGAGCGTAAAATTTTTCATAACCATGCTTTTTTATAGTGCGAAGAACGGCAGCAAAGGCAAGGCTAAGAAAAAAAAAAGTGATAGGTCACGTAAAACACCCAAGAAAAGTGATGAGCAGAAAATAAAGACAAGAACTTAAATGACATGATGGGTGTGTAAAACGCCGTTTGATGGTGGTAATGCAATTATACACAAGCACCACTTTCACGGCCAGGAAGAACATCAAGCTTGTATTTTGTATCATACGTATCAGAATTGCGGTATGTGCGTAGTGTTTGGGTGTTATTTTCAAACGACCCGAAGGAGGGCAATTCAAAATAAAAAAACAAATTTTATCAGGAAGGGAAGATTTTAGTCAGAGCAGCCCATATTCAATGGCCAACTTCTTATATTTCAGAATCATAATCACTAAGAAAAGAGGCAAGACAGAAAACAATCCTTATTATTGTTTTGAGTTTACGGCATAGGCATAGTGATAGAGTGTGAGAGAGTCTCCAACTCGGCTTCAGTTTAGAGTCATATTTTTCTTTCTCCCCCCCAAAGGCAGTAAGAAGATAAGGACCCAAATTCAAAAGACAAAGAAAGTTTTGTTAGCATTTGGAACGTTTATCCTACTAGATAGAAGGGTAAAAAAATAACGTTATTTAGTAATAATTTTAATTGAGGAATATTCTCGCCAGTAGTGGTTTAGTTGTATATTCATTGTTGGTTTTCTTCTTCATTTCGAAAAGAGCAGAAAACGCAATAAGAAGCATCCTCCCACGCTTAAGATATTCTTTCTCACCCCTTCATTAAAATTGATAAAGATAAGGGTTGTTTGAGCTTTTATATATTATAAAAAATGAACGACATAATCACGCAAGTTTCTCCAGATACTGCAGAGTCCGCCCCGATTCTGCAAGAACAGCAACAACAGCAACAAAACACGCAGTATGAAGGTAACGAGGAGGATTATGGTGATTCACTAATTCATCTGAACATCCAAGAAAATCATTATTTTATCACCAGAGACCAGTTGATGTCCCTACCCGAATCCTTATTGCTATGTTTATTTCCCTCAGGTGTTTTTTTGGACCGTTGTGGCCAAGTTATTTCCAATTTGACTAGAGACGATGAAGTTTATATCGTCAATTTTCCTCCTGATTGTTTTGAGTACATCATGGAGATCTACACAAAGGCACACGATGACTTGTATAATCATCCTGTGGAGAAATTTTTTGACAGGCCATCGAGTAGTTTTGTTTCCAATGCAAAGGGATTTTTTGGGTTGAGTAATAACAATTCAGCTTCAAGCAACAATGAACAAGATATCTTACACCAAAAGCCCGCTATTATTGTTTTGAGAGAAGATTTGGACTATTATTGTGTGCCCCAGGAGGAGTTCCAGTTTGATTCTACCAATGAAGAAAATAATGAGGACCTGTTGCGACATTTTATGGCTCAAGTGAAAATGGCTGCTGGCAGTTATTTAACTTCAAAGACATCAATTTTCCAAGGTTTGTATTCCTCAAATAGACTAAAGCAACAACAGCAGAGTGAAAAGGATGCTAATTCTTCTTCAAAAGCAAAATCTACTTCAAAGAAATTGGGACCTGCTGAACAACACCTGATGGATATGCTGTGTTCCTCCGGGTTTACGAAGGAGACTTGTTGGGGTAACAGAACTCAAGAAACTGGTAAAACAGTCATAAGTTCACTATCTCTCTGCCGATTGGCTAACGAAACCACTGAAGGGTTTCGGCAAAAGTTCGACGATGCAAAGGCCAAGTGGGAAGCAGAGCACAAGCCCCAAGAAAACTTCATTACCCCAATGCAATCCAATATATCGATTAACTCACTATCTGCAAGTAAATCTAACAGTACCGTTTCCACAGCCAGGAATGTCACAGGAGGAAGTTCGGTACCTTCTGCCACTCGCGACAAGAGAAAATCAAGGCTGTCGAAACTGGCAGATAATGTTCGTTCTCACTCCTCCTCAAGAAACAGTTCGCAAACCAGAAGCAAGCTACCAGAATTGCCTAAACTGTATGATCTAGTGCCTAAACCTAATATCAACGCTAAGCTGCTATTATTTTGGAGAAAACCAGCCCGTAAATGCTGGTGGGGTGAAGAAGATATCGACCTAGAAGTGGAGATCTTTGGCTTTTGGAAAGATGAATCAAAGAGGCTCATTGAGCTTGTTTTGCCAACAAATGTGGACCCCGAAGCAGAGCTACATAAAATCATTGTACCAGTCCGATTACATATTCGTAGAGTTTGGACTTTGGAGTTGAGTGTTATTGGCGTGCAGTGAGTGTATATATATTAAGTTAGAGAAAGAAGCAGAAAGGGAAGGAATCAAAAAGTCACATATTTCAATATGACGTTTTAATATCATTCTTCCTGCTTCTCCCTTTGTCACGAGATGATGTGTATTTGTATCTCTATAACTAAAGTACGTGAACTGTATTAAGGTATAGAAAACGAACAAGAGAAAAAAGTGGCGTCACATAATGCTGGCTGTGGCCCTTCTTATTTGGGTGTCCCCTGCAAATAACGGTTTATTGTTTGTTCCTCGGATTACCCGAGTGGGATAATGTCGTACATTGTTCGAAAAATATCACTCAAAAGCAGCATTGATCCGGTATAAAACAATAGAGTCTTTTTTTTTAGTATTTATTATTGTCACTATTATTTTGTCTCTGCTATTTTGTCTCTTGGCTTTTTCTCACTACTTCATCGATTTTTTAATTTGAAGGAAATTGTGATAACAAACGCATAACGTTCATTAAACAACTCATATCTATAATTAAGAATCAGGGTCTCCTTTAATCTACTGTTAAAGAGAACATATTGGGAAGGGTGATCGTCTGTAGATGTATGCTAGTCTGTTAAAGCCAAACAACCTTACAAAAAGTTTATTATCCCATAGTTATTGGGGACAGGATTCATTGGTCATATAGAAATCACAGATCTACAAAGAATCAGGACGTTTACTTTTTGGAAACCATGAAAAAGGCATTAGAAATAGTTTTACTGCTTGTTCTACAATCTCTTCAGTATATTTGTCGAACATGCATAGCTTTTCTGCTAATACCATTTTTAGGCCTGTATGCATTTGATCTCTTTTTGTACGTTTATCGGATGACGCTATATTTGTCACAGATGTTCAACTACAAGAGGAAACTGGGGCGTTCTAAAAGAAATAATCGGCCGCGTAGTCCAAGGTTGCCAAAGAGATATAACAGCGTGGATTACATGGATACTGTCTTTGGTCAAATAAGAAATTTGAGAATTTTTTTGCTGTCTACAATCCATAGCCAATCTAAAAAGTTCTTTTCGACGACACTTCAAACGAAATCGGGCATTAGCTCGGCTTTCGACGGGAATGATATCGAGACGACATCAGATGCATCTAGCTTCACTAATCTGCATTTAACAAGGTCATCAGAAGAAGGATATTACATCGCAGGATCGATATAATAAATTGAAAATACGGTAGCCATTATTGTTAGTGTGATTGCATGGAAGCAGAGTAATATAATACATACGGAGAGTTAAAAAGCAAACGATATATATAGATTATAAGGGAAAATGTATACTTACGCGCTCGTATACATATATATATGACAAGTAATTTATGACTATTTGTCATTTTGTACGCTGTTTATTTTCCGCTAATCACCAAGAGGCGAGGGATAAAAGTGAACCAAACACATTAACACTCTGTATGTGGCATGCTTTATCATATAATAAGGAAGAAAACATAACAATAAATATATACAAGAACTGAAAAATGAACGGTATGTTTGCTATGCCAGGTGCCGGTGCAGGTGCGGCCGCCCCACAACAACCCAAGTCAAGATTTCAAGCGTTCAAAGAATCTCCACTATACACAATTGCACTAAATGGTACTTTCTTCATTGCTGGAGTTGCATTCATTCAATCTCCACTCATGGACATGTTGGCCCCACAATTATAGGGGTTCGATTCTTGTATAGTTGAGTTTTCTCACTTACCTGTATATATATATTGTTTTTGGGTTCTCAAAAGAATTTGCCAAGGATGTTTATAGTTTTATATCGTCATATTATGTAAAGTTGATAGTTTTTATGATAGCAAAAAGAGCAGTACGCTTTACATTTTTTTTCCTATTAACGTATTATTTTTATATAAAGGCAAAATGGTCAATATGTTTGTTTGTTTCCCATCCATAACATCTCGAAAAGAGAGGACAGACGAACTTGATAATTACGGAGAATGAGCATATCATAAGGTCATGTTGATGCTAAGATACGATGAGATACGATACTTTAAAAAAAGGCCACTAACCTGAGGTGAATGCCACGATTGTGTATTTTTGCTGTTATTAAAACAATAAAAAAATCAAATTTCTGTAATGAAATTTAAGCTTTTATGTATTTGGGGTTTTTATACATTGAATTACTAATCTTTTAGTACTTTCTTTACTATTTTTTCGACCTCATCCCAATCATCTGTTGGAACACGAGTCATTTCTATATCACCAAAGTATTTTTGAATTGCAGATAAAATGTTAAAAGAATTCTTGTCATGTACAAATGAAATGGCGACACCCTTTCTACCGAATCTACCTGTTCTACCAATTCTATGAATGTAAGTAGCTGGATCAGCTTTCCCGTTGGCAAGTGTTGGGAGATCATAGTTGACAACCATGGAGACTGTGGGGATATCGATACCACGAGCAAGAACATTAGTAGTAATTAAAACTTTGGATCTGCCTTCTCTGAAGTCATCTATTAATCTGTCCCTTTCTTGAGTTTGTAAGTCACCATGCAAGATAGAAACTTCATGGCCTTCATTCTTTAGTTTTCCATATAAAACGTTTGCCGTTTTTTTGGTAGCAACGAAAATAATAGAAGACCCGATGGTCATTAAACCATAAAGCTCGGTCAAGACGTCAAATTTATCTGCTTCATTTTTACAGTCCATATAGAGTTGCTTAATAGCATCAACGTTGACTTCATTTGTTTGTAATTCTAATGTATTAGCATTGGGAACGATCTTTTTCGCATACTGTCTAACTGCATCAGCAAAAGTGGCACTAAACAAAACCAGTTGAGTATCCTTGGGTAAAAATCTTTTGACACGAATACACTGGTCACCTAGGCCCTGCTGATCCAACATATTGTCAGCCTCATCGAGAACAAAAATTTTGATTTTCTGTAGCTGCATCAATTTTCTACGCATTAAATCAAGAACTGTACCTGGGGTACCAACAATTATTTGAGAGTTGATTTGCTTGTTTTTCTCAAAGGAATCTGGGACAATCAATTGGCTGGTTATTTTTGTAAATTTACCCATCTCTTGAACAACTTCTAACGTTTGTCTGGCCAGCTCTCTGGAGGGGGCTAAACATATTGCTTGTGGAGATGCGTCTTCGGGGTTAACTCTTGTTAGCATTGTTAAAGAGAAGGCGGCAGTCTTACCAGTACCAGATTGGGACTGTGCAATCATGTTCCTAGGTGGGTTATGCAATAGTAGTGGTAATGCTCTTTCTTGGATCTTAGACGGTTTCTGAAATTTCATAGCATATATACCTTTTAGCAATTCTGGTGCTAATCCTAATTCATCAAAAGATTTCGCGCTATATAACGGAGAATTTGGGTCAGCCTGGATATCGGCAAGTTTGACCTTGACTTCGTATTCTGAGCTAATCAAGTTACTGTCCTTCTCCTTCTCATTCTTCTCCTCAACCTTTAAAGTTTTTTTTTGCTCAGTTTCATTTGGATCAGCAGTTTTCTCTAGTTGGGTCTTGGTCTCTTTTGTTGAACTTTCTTTATCATTATCAATTTTTAAAGAAGCCAGTAAATCGGCTGGATCTTTCTTCGTGTCACTCATTTTAATCTGAGGTTGTAAGTATCTTTCTAAGTACTATGGTTGTTGGTCAAGTTTTGCTTGCGCTCAAAATATTCTTAGTTGCTCTTAAAAGGTAGTGCAAATTTTGCAATGTTTTGCCTTAATTGGAAAAATCAAAGACGGGTAATGATTCTATGATGATAGAATACTGGTGATAATTTTAATGATTACGATAACGGTAATGATAATCATGACAGCTAATTTACTTTTAAAAATAATGGCGAATATATTTTATTCATGACTATCGTTACGCATATTGGTTAAAAGAGAACATCACAATATTAGATAAGTATACATGTCATACGTTTATTGGGCACTTCCAAAGCAGAATGCTTGAAGCATATTAAAATACTAAAGGTAATACTTAAACTTGAAGGTCATTAAATCTATAATAGCACGTGTATCAAACACATTTATCATTAAAACTATTGTCTACTTGGTTTAATGGTTAAGAAACTTAGTTTGCCTAAGATATTCCGTCAGGTTTCCAATCCAATCCCAGTCTTTGATAGACTTGTGTTTGGCATTGAAACCAGATGGCTGCCCTCTCTTCCGAAGTTAACGACACTTTACTAACGACATTTTTCTGTGTACCAGCACCTAATGTTTTCGCGTCGTTTTTGTAGTTTTTCAATTGCAAGTTTTTCATTAAAGCCTTTTTTAAAAGACTACCTGAACTAGAGCAGTCATGCGTTTGAAAACAATGAGGTATGAGGCTTGGAGGCGGCATGTCAGGTCTTTTCAAATTTGAATTCAGTAATTTCCATTTCTTGTATTCAGAGCGTTTTTGCTTAAAGTCATATCTGCATTGAGCCTCTACCGCAACATTTAATAAATAGTTCTCAATTATATTTCTCCATTCAGGTTTAGATAAGCGCATTATCGGTTCGTTGGATCCTGTGATTTCTTCATGTCTTTTTCTTGCTGAAGCGACTGTATATTTTGCACTTGTTAACTTAAAATTGCGGTCTAAATTTGCCTCTATGTACAAATCTGAGTTAACCAATGTTGCTATTATAAACTCATCACTAGAACATGAGGGAAGTAATTGCAATTTGAACTGGGGTAAATTAACGCCGGAAGTCAGGACTGTCGGCAACTGAGATCCCCATTCTGGCCGTAGTTGCTCCACTATTAGCAAAGAACGTATATCATTGAGATCCCAGTCTAGCAGCTCACGCTTCGTAAATTTGGGACGTCCGTTGTAAAGTATATTAGCAGGATCAGACATGAGAACTTCAGGAGAATACATATCATAAAAAGTCTTAGGTAAAGCGTCTTCAAGTGTTATTTCTGTGACAAACTTCGGCGTTTTTGTATCTAATATGGAACTACCTGTAGTAACATGCGTAAGCACGGTGGATGGATGTGAAAATATGCTCGATTGGTATGAAGAGCAATGATCAGATATAAAACTTTGACAGTCGGGAGTGGTTATTTGTTCGATGTTTTCATCTCCTGGAGTGGCATCGTTTGCATCTATGCTTTTAATTCCTGTGGTGGGCAGTAATCTTTTCCGAATCTCTATTCTTGCCCTATCCGCATATTCTGGTGGGGTAGTAACAAAATTATTGTTACATCTAACGCTTCCTGAATTGGGGTTTAAACTATAATGATTTACTGTATTCATGTCCTGGTTATTATGTGGGAGGTTATTGTTGAACCCAACAGAAGATATGTTTTTTGCTGTTTCTAATTCAGCACTGGGTTGGATGCTCTTTAAATTATCATCATGCCTTTTCGATTTCCTCTTCCCCAATTGATTTCTCGCTGTTGCTGGAGGTGGAGAAACGAACATCTTCTTTTACCTGTCCGTTATAGGCAAATCCTCCTACAAATACACGTTGATGACGGAGATATGAGACTAATGAGTGCTCTTAATATAACAGATGTGTCTCTTTGGGTACGATGCCTCTCGAAGCCTTCTTTGTCGTCTAATTTGCCGAAACAAAGATTATCTCGTTAACTTAAAAGAAAAACTTTCAAACTATAACTGTGTCTTTTAATAACTCCCGAAATTTTTCCGGTACTGAATGAAGAGCTGCTTTCGCTAAAAGATTTTCCGTGGCTTCAAAAAGGAAGGAAAAAACTGAGAAAAAACCCGCGTACGAGAATTTTCCTGCTTAGATCAGTCGGATTTATTAAAACTTTATTTTATTTTTCCACAACACCCCACGTTACCCGATCGTTTGTTGCAAGATTTCTAAAAGTGAGTACACATATTGGTCGAGGAGGAAATGCAAAATGACCTTTCGGGACTTGAGCAAAGGGGTTAGCGTGGCATATCCTGGACTACCCACTCGGCTATACTCATCCCTGAATGGTAGTAAACCAGATTTATGCTTTGAGTTTACAAAATTGGAAGAAAAGAAAGTAGTGCCGTATCCAAAACAACCGCCGTTGACTGCCACTGTTTTCTGAAAAAGAGTCTTTTTTTCCCCTGCATCTTAAAGGAGAATTACACAAATACATAAATCAAAATATAGCCTCGACCGTTTGATCAACAGGGATTTTGATGTTTCCAAGAGTGTATATGTTCAAGTACTAGCTTGGCTTCCATAGCTCTAAAAATGTCCCTTTTTTTGGTTGTAATAGGTTACTCCTTGTCTTTGAAGGAGTAGACATTTTTATCTTGAAAGATCTTTTTACAGTTAGATAAAGATTTTATATATTTTTCAAAACCTAAATCTACTAAACAAAAGCGCGCGAGGCCATGAAAAAGTAGTACTAGCGCTCATTTGTCCTCGAATTGTCATATCGACTTTGCTTGTTATTCCGAGAGTAGCTGTTACCGCCGTAATGTCCACCATTTCTATTTCCCGGAAAGTTATTGTTCCTGAAACTTGAATTCTGCCTATAACTATTGTTTCCAGTATTATATCTACTGTTATTGGAGCCAGATTGAGTGTGGTAGCCGCTCTTACTATGGTTGTAAACAGGTTGAGTATTGTTCCTGAGTTCAGCGAAGTAAAAAAATGCACGATAACCACCAGTTCTTGGTTTGTATTGGGTGATACCCTTGGGTCCAACTGGGACAATATTTTGCTTCATATCATTTCCAAAGTTCCAACGACGGGAATAATTTTGGTTATTATATTTGTACATTATGGAATCAAGATCATATGCCGTTAGTACCGACTCTGACGGAATGAACCCATTCAGTATGATGGACTTATTTCTTGATGGCAACGGAATTAATCTGTAAGACATCTTTAAGATCAAACTAGTAGATAAATCTGGTAATGATCCTCCTTGAATTGGGCATACCATTTTCCCATTTAATTCAAAACCCTCGACGTCCTTCGACACAATACCGCTTAGTCCACTCCTGAAATGTTGAAACTTCACCTCAATAGTGCGGTTGTTATCTTTCGAGTACAGTTTCTTCGAAAATCTCTCATAATTGGCATTTTTGTCACTTATTAGTAAAACAGGCTCTCCGCGAACGTTTCTTGCCCTCTCAGCATCGGAAAGTAAAGGATATTGGGCACGGACTGCCGCTAATAATCTGTCTTGATCGATAAATGGCAGTAATGCTATCCCTTGCCAGGACATCTTCTTACCATTCATATCTATAGGAAACTCCTCAGGATAAAAGTCAACAATTTCAGAATCAGGTTCAGACATCAGAGATCGGAAAATTTTTGGCAAAGCATGACCAGATGCAGCTGGCAAAACACTCATTAATTGTTCATAAGGTAAAAATGGGGTACCTTCTTCGAACTTTATCTCCAAGTGAGAGAATCCATGGAAATCGGTTGCCAAGGGGGCATAATGGTACGGATAGAACCAATTCCAGGAAGCACAACCTTGATAGTAATACGTTAGCACCCAGGCAACGCCTTCGATATAGCATTTCACCATATCTTTTCTTAGCTGGTCAATATTTTGGGGAGGAATGCGAAATTTTGCAGTGTAATATCTTTCGTGATAACCAGGTTCAAATAGTTTGACGTATTCGTCCGTATCAAAAACTCCATTTTGGGGACCTTCACTGACAACAATATTACTTCGAACGGATGAATCTCTCGTAGTTTCGGATTCTTCTCTATCATCTACATCGGCTACAATTTCACTCTTGATCTCCGCATCAAGATTGTCCTCTGACTCCGCCTTCTCCGCCTTAACTTTTTTGCTTTCTTTAGCAGTTTCTTCCTCCTCTTCCTTATCGTTTTCAAGACGATGTTTTTTGTTGATAAGCTTTTGTTTCATGACTTCTGCAAGATTAAAATTAGATCTGTTAGCCTTGTTAACGGCATCATCAATCTCTTCCTTACTGATGTCCTTTATTATTTCATTGTTCTTGTCACTCTGTTCTTTAATTTTAGCAATTGCCTCTTCGTTCCCTTCATTTGCTAGCATAAGTTCCCTTCTCAATCTCACCATATCACTGGTAGTCAAGTTCCATGAGCCTTTTGCTAAATTACCTTGCGTATCATACATTTGCAGTTGTTCAGTAGCTACTATGGGATGCCTGTCTTGACCCTTCGACATATTCTTTTGTGCTTTTCTTCTTTCAAAAGCCTCTTTCTTTCTAGCTTCTTGGATGTGCCTTGTTTTAAAGATATCCCCTTCTCGAGAGCCAAGGTGTTGCAGTAATGTTTCAACAGAAGGAAGATTCAAGACACCATCACAAGTCATATATGTTTTCAATCGTGGTAATACCACCTTCCAAATATCCAAAAGAATATCAATACTATTTTCTCTGACATCTAAACATGGTAAATGCGGCAAAAAGTCATTACCACAGAAAAAGCACATGAAAACCCAATCGTCAATAGCTCTTTCTAAATCAAAAGTAAATGGAAGGCCGGGAACCCATAATTCAGCAGATAAATACTCCCTCAAAACGTTTATATGCAGCCATAAAAAAGGTTGTTCAGAGTTTTGCTTTTGTATGAACTGTTTTTCTTCTTCAGTCATATTTATGGTGTCTTTGAAGTTATTTCTTTTCCGGTTATCTTGAGCAAAAACATCTTCTCTTAAAATCTTGAAGTGTGGCTCATGAGTAGCGAGGCCCAGAAAAATCAAGTCAGCATCCAAACCGTATATACAGTGCGTAGTGTTAGGGTTATACTCAGGATCAGCCCTTTGAGACCTAATAAAATTCATAATTTTATGCTCCCCTTCACCTGGGACAGTGGCATCACTTATAATCACCTGTAGGTTTTTCCAACCAGGGTCTGTGGCAAGTTTAAATGCGGTCCAATAACGTAAAGCTGCTGCAAGCTTATCCATAAATGGGGTACCCGGTGTGATTGCATTTGAATCCCAAGTTTTCTTGTTCCTAATGGCATCATCGATTATCTCGCCAACTTCCTCTCGTTGTCTCATTATTTCCTCTCTGGCTTCGTTCTCAATTTGAGCATCTCTAGCACTCCTGAATCTACGAGCTCTCTGTTGGTTCATTTTGGCACGAGGAGCAACACCATCAACAGCCATAACAAGCACTTTGCGAGGTCTAGCCATGTTTAATACACGATTGGTATATTCGAAAACCGCTAAAAGCATTTCATCTTCAGTCTCTGGAGGTGGTTTGTTTTCTGGATGTGAGCAAGGATGAACAATACCGTTCATATCCAAATACAGGTTGTCTAACTCGCCATTTGGATTTGGAGCAGAATAATCCGATGGTAATATTACACCATCAACTACTTGAGGTTGCTCCTCTAACACGGGGGATATGATTTTCGGATACTTTCGAGACAGCCATCTGAAAAATGACGGAACACCCATTCTATTACAAAATTCAGCTCAACAGTTCTTTAAACCAGATTATCTACTTGTTTAACAGAGCACTTTAAGTTATAGCAGATACTTCGATGAGGCTCCTCTGTTTTAATATCATAGTTGAAAATCTTATTCTGGTAAATTGGTTACCCGAATGGAACTTTATGGAAAGACGAGTGTACTAAAAGAGTCAGAAATCGTTAAAAGAGCCTTACTTGGAATTGAATAACATTTTGTATAGGTGATAGACATATTGCAAGCACACGAGGGAATGCACAACCGGCAAACATTAAATAACCATATAATAAATTGTAATATTAACAAAAAAACAGTTTCTGGAACAAAATTTCCATACTTTTAACTATAAAACAGTCGCAATTTCACGTCTGGTGCTCAAAAAATAATTCTTTTCGTAGATGACTGTGGTAGTATTATTTTCCAATATTTGATGAATGTAATAATATCTGTGATCTTTCGATATAGATTGCAACATCAGCACATTTGCAGATCAATCATTTATAGTAACATAATGAATCCATTTCAAATTACATAAGAATTTAGTTTAGACGACTACAAGCGTCAATAGGCGGTTGCGTTTCTATTTTACAGTTGTGTCGAACTAAATTTCTTTCTTTCTTTTGCTTACATTCTAAAATAAAACATGTCGATTCATTCAACTGTAAACAAGAATGTTCCCCCCATATGTATTTCTATTTATTGTCGCAAATTTTCACAAATTTTGTTAATAATGCCTTTTTAGTCCTTAGTATCAGCACGGGCTGATTTTTTTCTTTAATTTAAGTCGTTCCCTAAAAATTGGAAGAAAAGTCAAATCAGTGATCTACGTTAAACTGAGGCAACAAAACAGTATACGAGGAAAATTATACGATGTTACTAAAACAGAATAGAAAGCATGTATGACATCGAAGGTTAATTGGAGTATGGAAAGAAGAAAAGTATTTATGAACTAAAAATCTACTTATTATGATGTTGAAAATATAAAAAAGTAAATGCTACTCGTTCTCTTTGAAAAGGAGGGGAAATAAAATGAACACCATTGAGAAAATGAAGAAAAAAGGATTATTTTGAAGAATGCAGATAAACTATTAGATTAGTATTCAAAAGTTTTGGGTATCGCTAAACTTTTTCTTTGCTTTTAGATGAGAATAGTTTTGTCATTTTAGACATGAGTTGCTTGAAAGTGCTAATTGGATACTTCATGCTTGCCTGAAGTTCTTCCTTTTCAATATCAAACTGCTTTGAGTCAGAAGTGTCTAAAATGTCTTCGATATCGTCAGCATGCGGTAGAGTCTCAGGATCGACGTGGCCAGGTGTGATTGGAATCGAAGTGTTTCTACCTTTAAATGCAAATCCAGGATGGAAAATCGTCAAAGTGACAGTAGCAATTGCCATCATTAATGCATCCAGGATAATAAAGTACCATTCGTGCGTGATCAGATAGCCATCCCAACCGACAACTAGTTCCGCTAAACGATAACAGCAACGAGTGAAGATGGTCAGCACCGCCGCCGTCACTGCTAGATTAAAGTAATGAAAAACCCAACGTTCAGGTTCGATTCTCAAAAACTGGTACTTTTCCCTGTATAGATAATCAATTTCTGTTTGAGGTATCTTTAAAAGACTCAATGAAACAGGTTTAGCATTTACATGTTCCCATCTTACCGAAATATAGATACGGAAAAGGAAGTGACACCACAAAAAAATAAAGATAGCCATTGATGCCACTTGAATGGCCAACCCAGCAATGAAAACGTGATTACCGGTTGTCGTGGAAGTTCCATCTGTGACCGCGACACCACAAAGACCACCACCCACAGCTTGGACCACCAACGATATGATATCGGAACAAATGAAAATAAAAGAATACGCCATTGGAGAGGGCAATAACGAGAATCTGTGACCGTACACCTCTATAAGCTTTGCAAGTTGATAATAGATACCACCCATTGTAAAAACTGGTGCAATAGTCAAACAAATCATGTTCAATAGGAAAGCGTCCATATTATCAACGTTAGAGTGCGACCATGTCCTCCCTATGAATCCAAGCACTTCCAAGATACTGGTGCATATAAAGGCCACTGAAAACCAGTACTGACGCATCAGTAATTGTACAACATGTATCGTAAGTAGAATACCCCAAATAACGATCATCGTAACGTTGAAACGAAGGTTCGGTACCATACCACTATAAAGGGAATTGCTGTCAGCCGCTGCCTCAAGCTGTGGAAGAATACTGACTAGCGTATCATTTGTGGCGTTGGACATCTTGAATTTTTCGACTTTAAGAACCGAAAAGAAAGCTTGTGAGAAATCTTTTCTAGAACAACCAGCAGTAAATAGTTACGCCTCAAGTATGCTACTGTCTGAACGAGTGGATAACCTGAGATTATGTAAAAGATTTAGATTATGAGTCTACTTTTGAAAGAAGGAACCACTCAGGTAGGGCAAGCATAAGGAGAAAGCCCTTTTTTCCATTTAATTCTGGGGTTGACTACAAATAGTGAACCTTATATAGTGTCTGCTCATCTTATAAACTCTTTTGGCCGGAATGGAAGGCACAACCACAGAAAATAAACAGCGCAAATTAGAGCTCCGTGGGTACAACCGATCAAAATCATACCTATTCCCTTTTAGAGAGCGAGATAGCGGGAAAAAGTACATTTGCGGATAAACTACGGGGAATGCTTACGTACAACTAGGGGGGCGACAGAACCCTAGTGCCATGGCCGTGCAACACTGGACATGGTCTTGCAAAAAGTGCGATCTATTGGCGGTAATGATAAGTATTAAAACTGCTCCAATTAGTGAACAATGTCGTTTTCCAGTAGACCCTGGCGTATCACTCACTATAGCTGTACTGCAGTTCTGCGCAAATTGTATAGATGAACAGGGTGCCGACGGAGTCCAGATCTTTCCATGGAAGTGAGCCGAGAGAAGTCCGAAAGGAAAATGCAACGGAGCACGAACGCTTCCGCGGATATAAGTGGTTAATACCATTCCTTTAGATCACCCTCTAAAAAAATTGGTAGTTGGTTGCGCTGAAGTCATTAATGCGCAACACTCTATGAGATGACGAGGCTGAGTACAAAAAAGTTAAAAGCAAACCGAAAGTGTTGTTACTCATAATAATAATATTGGTTGTATTGTTCTATGCTTAGAATAACCACAATTTTTTTTCAACTTTTCTATAAATCTACATAACAAAAACGAATGATAAATATTAGGGTGTATTAAACTTAACTCAAGGACACCCGGTAAAAACGTGAAGAAGTGTTGATACGCTCATTTTTGTAAGAAATTGTCAAGGACATCTTGGAATTTACCATGGGAAGCCTTGTTGGCTTTATCTAAGATCTTTTCGGCGGTCTTGTAAGCATTTTCTTGTTCAGTGCTTTCATTATCAAGCAAGTTACCTAGGTCAATGTATGCTTCAGCGACTTGGACCCAGGTGTCTGGATCATCTTCCAATTTGGCCTTTTCCAAATACTCCAATGCCTTCCTAGTATGTTTCAAAGCCGCATTTTGAGCGTTTTTGGCTGCTTCGTCACTGGCCTTTTTAGAATCGTCATTGTCGTATTGTAAACTTAAGAAAATTTTACTTGGTTCTTCAGCCTTTTTTAAGTATAATTCACCTATGGTGTTGGCTACGGATGGATATACTTGCATATCGGTGCTCATACTGTCAAGCAACTTGTCAAAATGATTTCTTAGCCACTCATAGTTGTCCTCCAGTGATTGCTGTAAAGGATATATAGGATGTTCTGGTTCTAATTCAACATCGATGAGCTCCTCTTCCTCCTCATTATCGCTATCTATGCCTTCTTGTATAGACTGTTCACGACCAAAATTTTCTACAATATCCAATAAGTCATTTACCATCTGTAGAACTTCGAATGTTAATTCTGTGTCAGTTTCGT
The DNA here is from genome assembly GCF_947241705.1 of Saccharomyces mikatae IFO 1815. NCBI lineage: Eukaryota > Fungi > Ascomycota > Saccharomycetes > Saccharomycetales > Saccharomycetaceae > Saccharomyces > Saccharomyces mikatae. The sequence goes on from NC_079270.1 coordinate 435,540, forward strand.
AAATTGAGAAATGCTTCTTGCCATGTTCAAATTGCTCTGCAAGATTCAATGTTTTATCCTTTGTTTTCAAATTTAGGTTGGAAATATACTCCAACGGGATTCTTTGAAAAATTATCTTTGCCAAAACTAATTTCAGGAATTGGGATTCGGGGAAATGTGAAAGGCCCAATTCGATTCTTTCAATAGCACTCTCAAAAAATAAGGATACCTCTCTTCTTCTCTTTTCTTCAGTGGCTTCCTCATCACCCGCTTTGAAAATAGTCAATTCAGATAAAGCTAGGGCATATATACCATGAAAGATATCGTTCAAAGTTTTCTTAATCTCCTCATTTTCCTCGGCAAGACGCAATAATCTGTCACACTCGTGGACAATACCGTTCAAGACATACTCGTCATCCCTATCAGAATTGAAATATTTAGACCACAATCCTTTCAACTGAGCCAACTCGTCATCCAAATCAGCATCATCATCAAGCTCGACGCTCATTTGACTTCTCACCGGGGTAGATTCTTTGGTAGGTCCATCAATCTTTTTTTCACCACTTTCCACCTTTCTCTTCTTTTCTCTATTCTGTTTACCTAAACCTAAGGGTCTCTTAGCCATCTCTATACAATTTTTTTCTTAGTCGCTCGTCTTACTTCTTTAGTTTCTTTTATTTTGGGTGCCTACAATTGTTCTACTATTCAATCTAGTTTATATTGAAATTTTTCAATGCATGCAACATTTCAGGATGACGAAAAATAATTCCTTTTTCTCGTACTTTTTTCTTACCTCTTTCGGCCTCGAAACGATATATGCGGGAAAGTGTTTTAACACTAACATTTCACGGAAAAGGAAAAAAAATGGTTAAGGTTACTCCAGTTTTTGTTTGTTTATATTTGGATTGCGAGACGCTTCAATATGAATCGTAAACATAAAGAACGAGAGTTTTTTCTTCTTGCATCTTGTGAAGACACACAAGATAGAAAAAATATGAGGAAGGTAAGAAAGGCGAACAGATTGTTGCGTTAGGCGTTTCAAAGATAAAGCACCACTTCTTGGTTATTACTATTAGTTATACGTTATTTAAGTATAAGTGGTTACATTGAAGGGCCTCTCTTGATGAATTAAAAGAGAAAAAAGGAGATATTAAAAGAGACCACTAAAGTAATCTATACATGTCGTTTTGTAGAGAGATGCATCAAAAGCGTTTTTTTCCCTTGTGTAACGTCATTGCCGATTAGACGTTACAATGCAGTTCCCAGTGAATTAGATGTGTGTGTGATGTAGTTGTGATACAAACTTAAATTTGTATTTTTGGAGCCTTGGTTTGTTCTGCTTCTAATTTATCAGCGTTCCTTTGATGTAATTGTTCTTTGCAGCTTGTTAAACCATTGCAAGCATGGTTTTCCATTAGTCTGTGTTTCGAACAAAAGTGGCCCTTGCAAAAATTACAGTCACCTATGAACTTTGAGGCCGCACTTGAACACGTATCAAAATAGCAAGCGTTCTTCTTCTTCTTTTTTGATGTTTTCTTGGTCACTCGCCTACTGCTCTGACCCGTAGATGTGACGCTAGAATTACTAGAAGATCTAGAATTCAACGGTATAGCACCCGGAACGGTCCCAGAATCAGACTTCTTTATCTTAGCATGATACGTGCTCTTATCCTCGATTTCATGCATAGGATCCTTTGGAGTGACTTGTCTGATTTCATCCGCTCTGGATGGAATTTCCATTTCGTTTATATCAGACATCTTTAGTTTTCTGTTCTTTTGATTGTTTTAATAGAGTTTTGTGCTTCACTCAAGAAATTAATGAGTAAAGCTGAGTAATTAACTGTTTGCAGGTAGACTGTTTTGGTCTTCTTGTCTAAGACTGTATATTAAATATGCTTATCATTAAGATAAAAAGGGCGGGAACAACTCCTGGTGGAAAGTCCAAGACACCGGTGGCAAGTATTTCCCTTTTATATCAACTTTGCTTCTGAGCCGATGCAGTCTTTGCCACCGCCCCCTTCTTTCTTTTTTTCCCTGACAGGGCCGAAGTTCGCAGAAACAGAAAGGTGAAACGAAGCGCAGAGCTGTGGAGCATTTGATCTCACCCGCTTTGCGATAAGCTGGTAAGGTTGAATCGGATTTGAACCACACACTTTGCCTGAGTCAACATCCGATAGTGACGACGCATTCCGTAGAACCTCTTCTCGCGTAATAAGCGCTGGCAATGGAACATGATAGCCCCCTTTGCAAATAGGTGAGAAGTTCCGCATGCATTGTTTAGCGCATTCTTCCAGTCATTAGAAATTGATGCAAAAATATTCTATGTAAAAAAATATATATATATGGTTCAAAGTTTAGGTTAAAGGAACTAATGCTACTTAAGATCGTTGTAGTGCCTTTTTATCATCCTTTTTCGTTTCCTTGATCGTCATCATCTTCGTCTTCGTCGTCATCTTCGTCATCTTCGTCATCTTCGTCATCTTCGTCATCATCATCATCATCGTCATCATCGTCATAATCTTCATCTTCATCCTCCTCGTCTTTATCATTATCCCCATCTTCATTATTGTCATATGTATTTTTCTTCTTGTTGTCATCTTCGTCATAGTTATTTTCTTCCTCTTCCTTCCCTGCGGAAACATCAGGGTAGCCGCCAAGTTTCACCACTATCTTGCCAACGATCTCATTCGCATCCATCATCCCACTTAGCCCAATATCACCATTTATGCCCATAACTTTCTCAGATGGTTTGAACACTGTTACCCAAGGCATCTCTTCTTGAATGATCCTAAAATGTTTCTTGGTCATTATGGAATTGAATGTGCCGCTACCCATGGAAGGCGCCAGGAATATAGGGAACGTTGGATTCCATGCTCTTATTACGCTTGTCAAAAGGTTATCGCATAAACCAAGGGCAATTTTGGCCAATGTATTAGCGGTCAATGGAGCGACGACTAGTATGTCCGCCCAACGACGTAGTTCTATATGTAATACAGGGTCAGTCCGTTGTTGCCATACATCCCATTCGTCTTGGTCTGTCCAAAATTGTATATGCGCTGGCAGCTCAATTTGAGGATGCTGTGAAACAGTATTTGAAGGGTTGCTAAACGTGCGGCCACCAGTAAATGCTGAATGGAATCCAACAGCAGATCTTTTTTGAGTTTCTTCCTCACTTTTTGTGTTGGTCAAGGAAGGAGCCGCTGAGTTTGAAGGCGTCTTCGATATACTGAACTTTTCACGCGGAGCGGTATTCTTTTTGTTACCAATAATATTTCTTGCATTGGGATCGGTGTTGTTGAAAGAATTATCGTTGCTATGATGTTGTTTTTTATTTTTTCTCATATACTTCATCGCAAAAAATTTGGTTGCCGAGTTTGTTAATATGACTTGAATGCTTATTTTATCTCTTCCGTAAATTTCTTCTAATTTCCTGATCATATGTTTAAGTTTAAAAACAGATAAAGAGCCGCTTGCCCCGAAGAGCACATGCAGTTTACCATCATCTTGGGGAAGCCTTGGATCCATGTTAGTTATAACATTTTCCCTCTTCAAGGGATTCAAAACTGCATTAGGGGACATTGCTTCCTCTAATACCGACTCTAACAAGGTGGGCTCCCCAATCTTTGATATGGAGCCCTCACGCTCAATGTTAATAGGGTTGAAAGTGTTCATTACTATAGATGGGCGAGGACTGGTACTGTTAGATCTTGACCTAACTGATGGAGTATGCAAAGGATCTTCGACGTAAAAATGTGGATGGTCTTTTTTGGGGCTATCGGAACTATTGTCGGAGCTTAAAATAGAATCAGTTACACCGCCAAGACTCAACTTCTTAGCCAGCAGACTAGATATATTATTCCCCATATCAGTATTAGAAAGGATAGAGGTGGGAGTGGAAAAAGAGGAGGCAGAAGCATCGCCATCTTTTACTGTCTTTGTATTTATGTCCTTTAAGTTTCGTCCTTGATCATTGCTTTCTGATGCAACCTGTACAGTAGTTCCTTTCCTTCCACTGGGTTGTCTGGTCACTTGGCTAGGTAGGGCCTGCTCTACATCCGGCCTAGGACTTCCCAACTTTGGATCACTGAACGTAACGGTTGGTATCCGTTTTAAGCCTGGTTCTGGTGTATTACTTACAACTGCGCCGGAAGTTCCACTAGCATTCATAATTGATTTGGTTTGGGAACCAGTAGGACTAGTTGATTTCCTTATTACAGGAGTATCAAGACTTGAAATAGAAGAAAAGGGTCCCGTAGAAGTCGTATCAGGCACAACTGATGGACCTATCTTAGCTTGCTCAGCTCCAGGCAAAGAATTCGGGGAGAAATCTTTGCTATCATTTTTCAAACTGGATTTGTTTGTCATTACCTTATTTCACTACTGCTATGTCTCGTATTTCTCCTTCCCGTCTCTCTTTTTTAAACTTAAGTATTCTTTTAAGAGGCTATCCTTTTGTTAGTAATCAAGTATCGACTCTAATTAGAAAGTCCTTAAAACGAACCTCTACAAAACGCTTGAACTGCATTCACCTCATAAGGGGAGGCCATACAAAGCAGTAAAACGTTCTCTACCTTTTCGGTCTTTTGAACTCTCCAGCCAAAAGTTTAAAGGGCGAAAAAGCTCACATGACACACTGTTTGGGTAAAACGTCATTGAAAAACCACGTGAAAAAAAAAATGAAAAAGTGCATTTTCGAATTAGTACATACTACAAAGATAATTATGGAAAAAAAAAACTAGCTTCTTCTTTTGGAACTATTGACATACCTCCCCTTGCCAACGCGGATGTTGTGCTGCTTCAAGCCAGTAATTGCAAAAGGAGAAATATAATTATCCGCAGAACCACCACCGATCCAATTGTTTAGAATCTTTTCGTTGTGCCTTCTTGTCCAATCTTCTTGCTTTATCACTTTTTCGTACTCTTTTTGGTCTTCTCTGAGAATTACATTTTCTTGAGGTTTCGAATGCACGTGTCCCTTTTTACCGTACCTTTTCTGCGAATTCTTAGATAGGGGGCTGGCTACAGAGTATCTATTTCCTCTATTGTTCCACTGAAAATTGGACTTTAAATGCGGTGTAATCAGTCCCGTGCGTGAGTCAACAGAAACGGCGCATCTTAATAAGGTACCTTGTCCACCGCACGAGGAACAAAAGTGTTTTGGCCTACCATCTTTTGGAAGAGGAAATACTTTAAAGCAAGCGTGGCATCTTAGCATATAATTACGAATTCGCTTGATCTTTAAACCTGACATAAAGTTCATTAGATTTAAATTCATCTGCAATGCTACATTTTGAACGGCAAAATCACCAGTTGCCAATGCTACTTGATTCTCTGGTTGATTCAATGCAACATGGCGTTCCTCTTCGGATGCTTCTACACCCAGCGAACCAGTTGTATCTTCACCGCTATCCTTGATTATCGCTTCCGTTAAGTTATCGGGGGTGATCCAATCACCATCATCATCAGCATCCTCGAATTCTTCATTTAAGTCAGATGATTCCTTTATCTCAGAACTGTTGGAATTTGGTTCTTTGGTTCCAGTCTCTTCAACATTCTCTCCTATTTTACTGTTTAGCTTAGGGTTTATATCATCCTTACTTTCAAGCAATGATAAACCCTCAGTTTCTCTTGCCTCTCTTTTTGCCCTTTGTTTTTTTCCACCTCTTCTCTTGCTCTTTTTCTTTGGAATGTTTTCAGATTTCTCCTCCTTTTTACTTTCTGTGAGCTTATCATTGCCATCTGTATCATCGCCAGTTTTGGGTACGTCTAATAATGCATCACCTGGCTTTTTCCTTAGCCTCCAATCGCCATTATTTAATTTTACTTCTAGTTCGTACGTCAAGGCAAGAATATGCAAATCATTAGCACTCAGTACGGAGTAGTCACCAGTCAATTTGGCGAAGGTACTGACCTTGGCTATCGAACTTTCATTTGGGTGTATCAATTTTAAAGTTCCGAGACTTTGCCAAATCTCAAGGTTCTTCCTTGCTTGAGCATCTTTGATTTCCTGAAACACCGTGGGGGTAGTGTAGAAAGACTGAGCATAATTCTGATAATGTGTGTACGATTGCGTAATTAATGGGGTCGCATCTAACACCAAGGCTCTTACATGTGCTCTCTGGTTTTCGGTCATACTTTGTTGTTTCAGAGAGTTTTTGTGCAAACGCTAAATTATGATCACAATCTCCTGGATGTTATATGGAACTGTTAAACAACTTCTACGTCTAGAATTTACTTCACTAAGTAGTACTGTCCTTTCATGTAGACATCTTTTCGTTAGATAAAATTTGCGAAGACTAAACAAAGCTCATCGGAAAAATTTGACCTTACGTTATGGAATGTCCGGGTTTTTTGAATTTTAAAGATACTTACCTCTCGAATTTTTGTTAAGCGTGATCAATTCGAGTAATTTTGAAAAAGTAAAACTATACAACATGTATACTAAAGCAGTTGTGCTTATTCATTACTTGAATAATATGCAAAAATGCATTCTTGCACGCCTTTTCGTCGATTGCTTATATACTGTTATTTTAATCACTCTATACGAGTTATGTGTGAGCATTTCAAGGTGTTAGGCATCAAGAGAGTGTAAACTCTACTACCCATCTTTTAACAATGGAGCGTAACTTACATGAAAAAGTGCTAGCAAAAGCCCTTTTAAAGCTGAATAGTTAGTTATTTCAAAGAAACCAAGAAAAAAATGCCAATTGAGAAAGATTTAAAAACTGCCTACAAAACCTTATATGATGATAAGGAGCCACTGAAGGCTCTTCGTATTTACGATGAAATTCTCAAAGACTCTCCCACGAACTTTACGGCTCTCATATACAAGGCAGCATGCCTCGAGAAACTATTTTTTGGGTTTTCTGATTGGCATAGCGAAGTAACTATGGAAAACGCAAAGGAACTCCTAGGCAATGCTTTGACAACGGCTGAGAATAGAGGTGATCGATCGAAAATTGCTCTTGCTAATTTCCGTTATTTTGTTCACTTCTTCAATATTAAGGATTACGAGCAAGCGCAATGTTACTTCAAGGAAGCCAAAAAACTTGGCTATGCTGATGATACTCTGCCTTTATGGGAAACTCGTTTAGAGGCAAAGTTAAATAAAAGAAGTAAGAAACAAAAAGATTCAACTGCCAAACATACACTTTCACCAGTGAAAAGTACTGAAGACAAAAGAGACAATACTACTCCCCATAGCACCCTTCTCTCCTCTAAAAGTGAAACCGGTTCTCATGAAACTACTAAATTAAAAGTTGACTGGTACCAATCTAGCACCTCTGTAACCATATCCTTATTTACCGCTAATCTTCCCCAATCTAAGGAAGAAGTTAATGTAGATATTTCTCCAAAAGATAGAAGAACTTTATCGATATCATATAGAGTACCGAACACCGTTTCTGAATTTCAGTACAATACTAGACTTTCACACGAGGTACACTCAGAAGGAGTTTTCTTGAATATTTTCCCAAAGAAAATTGAAATCACCTTGAACAAAGTTGATAACCTGCAATGGAAGATTTTAGAAGGAGATAATGTGAGGGACTATTCAAGTTCATCAAATATGAACGAAAATTTGTACTCTCCGATATGTGCTTCATCGACGGAGACATCCTCAAAAGAGAGATTATCCTATCCTTCATCTTCTAAAAAAAAAATAGACTGGTCTAAACTTGATATTGATGAAGAAGCCGATGAAGAAGCAGGATCTGCTGATAGTTTCTTTCAAAAGCTCTACGCTGGAGCGGATCCAGACACTAAAAGAGCTATGATGAAGTCCTTTATAGAAAGCAACGGTACTTCATTGAGTACAGACTGGGAAGACGTATCTAAAGGGACAGTCAAAATTTCACCACCAGAAGGTATGGAACCTAAACATTGGTGAATAATTGGTACATATCTACATAACTATTATTTATGTAGTTTAAATGGAAATAATGATACATTTTGGGCTAGCCAACCTGAGTATTTACTTTGAATGCTTATGTGATTATATTGAATATTACAAATTGTATTATGTCCATATTTATCCAGACTATTGGTAATGGAAGTAGTAAAGAAAGAGAGAAATAATATAGTGAAGCCCAGGAAGAAACGTTAAAAACCCACAAAAAGTAAAGAATCCGTAAAAGTAAAAATTGCACTTTTGAGAAATTTAGATATCCGTAAAAGAGAAGCTGTTCAATTTTGATACTTGCTCGTTTTTCCATGTGATAAAATCCTTATCATTTTCATCTTCCATCATACTGGTATCATCGAATCCACTCTCAAGATCTTTCTGTTGAATGTTTAATTGAAATTTACCTTCTGGTGACATGGAAAGTTTGTATACGCTGTGTTCAGGCTCTTTATAGGGACTGTTCAGTTTTTGTGTGTAATGCTCTAATGTACTTTTCCGTTCCGGGCTCCGTATATTCTCTTTATCAATGCTGGAAGCCGACCTTTTAACAAGCTCTAAAGCTTTTTCTTTGTTTAATTGAGGAATATGGCTACCCTTTGTCCCTACTTTATTCAGTGGGATTGGGAACAATTGGCGTGGTTTCACTGGATATCCGCTTTGTGTATAGTTTAGCATGGGTGAAGATGAAAAATCGGATGGCCTGTCTTTGTTCAAAGTATGCGTCTCTATATTCCTTTTGGAATTTCTGGATATTACTGTGGGCGGTAGTAACCTTGTATCTCTTCTTTTAGGACTGGACAACCTCGTTGTTCCTTGCATATGTCGAGTAAGCGAATTCTCTCGAGATGTTCCATTCTTGGGTAAGTTCTTCGCCGAACTTTTTGAGGGCGTTTTATGAGTCATGTTAAAATCACTTAAATATAGGCTAATCGGTGCCCTGATAGAACTTTGAGTGTCCTTGAAAGATTTTTTTGTCACTTTGTTTTCCTTACACACCTTACTTGTTCCTTTTTTTGATCTCTGCATTCTAACTCTGCATCTTGGATACTTTGCTTCTATCTCTTGTTGCTGGATGTCAATCGCTTCTGAAAGTGGCCTACCCTTATGCAAAAATGGTTGATCGAATAATCCATCGGCCTCTTCCAATTTAAGTCTTAAATCATTGATGACGCGAGGAAAGTGTCTTGTTATCCTCTTCCTCATTTTCTCTTCAGTTAGTAAAATCTTGTGAGAATTTCTTGAAAGAAGTCTAGAAGAGTCTTTCGAGCTTCTTTCCAAAAATTCTTGATCTTTTTGTAAGGATTCAAAGTCTGATATTAGTTTCAGGATTGGTTTATAAATTATCAGTCTGTCCCCCAGTTTTTTCAGTTGGCTTTCGCAAGTTTCTAGCAAAAGCTCATCATCCTGTAAAGTTGTTGCATTTCTTCTTAGTTCATCAAATAGAATGATGAATTTAGACCGGCTTGCTTCTGAATATTGTAGTGTGTCCCACAATTCCTTAATTTTGTCCCAAGAGTCTGATATAAGTTTCTTGATTAATTTTTTTTTCATTACTTCAAGTCGTGATAGCTCGTTAGATATTCTATCCAAGGTCTCGATAGATAAGTCTGAGTTATTGCGCATGAACGTTTTGGTGTATTCCTGAGGAATTTTTAGTCTTGTCCAAAGTTTTTTGCATTGTTCCATCAAGATTTTTTTCTTATTTTCTCTCTCATTGTGGATAGCTTGTATCTTTTCTAATGCAGTATCAATCTTGCATATTCTTTCTCTGTCTACTGGGTGAAACTCTGGTACTTCAGAAGTGAGGTTTTTCCCTTCTCCGTATGATCTCAAATCTTGTTCAAAATTTTCGTTAATTAATGGTGAGAGGGGAGTTTCAAGTTGTTCAGATATGGATAAAATAGTATTCTTTTTTCTGAGTATGCTTTTGAACCTCTGCTCGTATTCTGCCTTGTAAATTTTTATGACCTCATTCATGTGTTCCACAGATTCTTTGTTAATGGTTTTAAATGCGGATCCTTGTAAAATATACATTTTATTATCTATGATAAATTTCATGGACAAGTCAATATTGTCTTTGCTATTTTCTATTTGAGTCAAATATGCTGTTAATATGTCTAATTCGGGAAATGCAGTGATAGCCTCAATATCCGCTTCTGTCAATCCTGGAAGATCTTCTTTTACAGACTGTATGAGTTGTTTTAAAGTAATTAAAGACTTCAAATAGTTATGAAGTTGGGGTAAAAAGCTCTTTAAGACGAAGCTTTTCGCAGTATCTAATGCTGCTTTTTTGCTTAATAAGGAAAGTGGCTTTTTAGGTGATTGAGGTACAGTTTTACTCTCTTGTAATAGAATAGCATTTCTAATGTATAAATCAGGGATGGTTTTTATGCCACTTGGGTCATTTATCCTCTCCAGAATATTATTTAAAATATCTTGTTCCACTCCATTTTCTGCAGATAGTCTTTTTAATTCTTCGTCGGCATGCTCAAAAAATTGTTTAATAGAATCAGATATAGTGGTGAATATTTGTTTTTCCTTGTTGATAATTTCCGTGTTAGAGTATCCAATATTTTGATATATTACATTAAGGTTCTCCAGCAGTTTTTCCAACTCCTTTGAAATGAGATTGAAATTTTCCTTATACATATTATCCATCGTGTTACATTTGCCATTTTCTGAATCCAAAAAATGGTGATTAGTGGACACTTTTTTCAAAGGAGAGCCAAAATCTCTAATATGAACTGGAGTTAACTTCATAAATTCTTTAGAATTTGAATGATGCACTACAGTTGATACAGTTAACGGTGTTGCCAAGGAGGGGTTCATATGCGGTATAATCGTAGTAGATCCAGAATTTTCGCTATTACTTCTCGATTGAGTAGACAAAGGGGAAGAAGTTGCTGTCTCCATTTCAACATCAAAAGTAGAAATCCAAATGTAAGCTTTGAATTCCAATGCCAGGATGTTTTGTCTAATAATAAAATAGACTACTAAAATAATCCAATTAGTTCTTATAATATTTATTGTTGTTAATAGCTGCTAATTCGTATTTTTGCTATTGTTCTGTAAAAATCTGACCCACGACTTCATTATTATTTTTGTATTTGTTTCCTCATAAAGTTTTTAAATCTTATTTACATTTTACCACATTGGGAAAGACAAGATGAGCAATTAAAATCATATTATACGAATCATTTGGGCGGTTATTCAGTAATAAGAAAAATGAAAAATGACATTTAAATATGCTCTATTAATAATTGGCTATTTTCACAAATGATATTTTAAAATGCACTCTTAATAAAATAGAACTAGTCTTCCAATAGCGTTCTTTTATCCACCTTCTAATATTTTCTCTTTTATTTACTTATTAAAAGCTTCATTCTTTCTTGTGGTTTCATTGTTGTAACAAAATATAAAAATTAAGAGAAAACTCATCACAATATCGTATTTAAGATATGAGTAAATTTTGGGACAATTGTTGGGGTTCCATCATTGAAAAAGACGCTATTTTTAGGTATATAGAATATAACAGAAGTTTTTATCAGGTATATAGAAACCCAATAAATGAATTCCGTAATTCTACATAATTCTGTGAATACTTTCATTGTCATTTTATATGTTGTCGAGGTACCTCCTGGTGTCGATGAAGCCCTTAATAGAATATACTTTGCACCATCGCAAACCTCTACAAAACTAAAAATGATAAAGGTGTCGGAACAAGATTTACCTCTCGTCTATTGACTCCTAATTGTGTTACGAATGGATAGAGAATGGTTTATTCTCATCCCAACACAGACATCCCATAGTTCTCAAAATGAGCTTACCAAAATTTACCCTTTTTATCCTATTTCTATACAATTTAATAAAATATGTATTTTATTAAATGTTGCATTTAAAGAACCTATTAAATTAAATATTATCCTATTTCAATGTATCTGATTTTGAACTGGTTTCGTTGTATACTACTACTTATATATGTTGGTTTTGATCGTTACTTTTGTTGGCGTGTGTTGGAATAAGAACAGACTATCATCTATTGACTAGCAACTATGTTACTAGCATAATATTATGTTGGAATAAGTGATTAGAACTATACATTTATTCGTATAGATTGAAGTAGGTGATAACGGACATTCTTTAACATGATACTAATAATGTTGGGTAAATGAATACAAACATTCTTATGGTGATACCAATTTAATTGGAGTAGACAAGTTCTAATAATAGAATTTCCTGCACTAATAAGATAAAGATCTATTAATTGTCCAGAACTTAGTATATAAGAAGATGAGTTATCACCAAAACCCTATCATCAATGTTCTGAATTATGTCTGAACCATTGGGTTTAATATTGAGAAGTGGGTGAATTTTAAGATGGTTGTTGGGATTTCATTGTTGATAAAGGCAATATTATCTGGTATATAGAATTTACTAGAAGTTCTCCTCAAGAATATAGGAATCCAATAAATGGAACTCGTAATTCTACATAATTCTGTATATGCTTTTATTGTCATTTTATATGTTGTCATCATTGTCCTATTACATTATCAATCCTTGCGTTTCAGCTTCCACTAATTTAGATGACTATATCTCATCATTTGCGTCATCTTCTAACACCGTATATGATAATATACTAGTAGTATGACTACTAGTTAGTAGATGATAGTTGATTTATGTTACAACATTCTAACACCGTATATGATAATGTACTAGTAGTATGACTACTAGTTGATAGACGATAGTTGGTTTTCATTCCAACAGTTTTATATACCTCTCTTATATGACTTAAGAAAGAACGACTTGTTCTTAATCTATATAAGAGAGGTATATAAAACACACGCTGATTGGTTATATTAAACAAAAAGGTTCAGACATAAATCAGAGTGTTGATGATAAGAATTTAGTGTTAACTCATCTTCTTATATACTAAGTTCTGGACAATTAATAGATCTTTATCTCATTACTGCAGTAAATTCTATTATTAGAATTTTTCTACTTCAATTTATACGAAGACGTATAGTTGCAATAACTTAATCCAATTTATACGAATAGGTGTATAGTAGTAATCACTTATTCCAACATTATCAACAATAGATATGGAAGAACAAGTTTAAGTTCAGATCAAAGTTTCAATTGTCGTTAATAAGGTAGTGTGCCAAATGATTCTCTTCGAAGAACTCGTCCTTGTTAGCTCAGTTGGTAGAGCGTTCGGCTTTTAAGCGCTTTTGCTTAAGCAAGGATACCGAAATGTCAGGGGTTCGAGCCCCCTATGAGGAGTTCTTTTTGTCTCTCATCATAGCTCTTTCAAATTTAATTATTCTAAGTCTATGAATTTCTTTTTTAGTACTTATAGTGGCAATAATTGATCGAGACGAGACATTTATTCTTACGTGTATTTATATATATAAACCTTCTATCAATTGAGAGTTTAATTGGTCTTTTGCATCAAATATGCTAATAATTGCCCCGTAAATTCCACACATGCTATACCAGTAGCTGCTGTATTCTCATCTAGTCCTCTACGAGCCACAATCACGCCATGTGCATTGACGGCCTTGATGTAAATTGGAACTCTAATCCATTTCAACCTATTCAAATTATTTAGGATGGTTTTTCGATTCTCATCAAAAGGTAACTTTTTAAAATTGGATTTCCAGACACCATCATTTATAGTGGAATACTTTTGGATGAATTCCTTCCAGGGGAGCTCTTCTTCGTTTACGAGGCTTGTGTTACTTGCCTCATAATTTTCATCCATGTCCAAAGCCGAATTAATAATAGAACCATAGGCATCTGTAACATAGCCCTTTATTTGCTCCGTCAGTCCTAGTTTTCCCCTAACCTCATTATGAAGCAGGCCATTCGAAAGCATCTTACGATACTTACAAGTAACAACATAACTATAAGCGGTTCCTAGTCCATTCATGACCAGGGCTATCGGGAAAATCAGAAATGTTGCAGCTAATATCAAAAGAATGGTGCGTCCCCACTTTTTATAACTTTTGATTGGTTTAATGGGAGCATGGAAGTTGATGTTTAAAGCATTCAGGTCAACAATTCTTGGTAATACACCTCTATAATCAGATCCCGGGATTTTTTCTTCGAAGGTGTATTTCAATTTATTGTCGAAATCTATAAATGGATCACAATCTGTGATAAATGCTGTGTAAAAGGCTACCGTACGATCATTTTTAACATTCGCGAAGGCTACCCTCCACTTGAATAGCGAGAGTGCTTCAAGATACTCGCCCTGACTCAGTTTCACCAATATATCGTTACTAGAATTTTTGATGAACATTTCTCTTCCACTCTTACCCAAAATAGTAGAACCAAGGGCCCTCAATGCACCATACAGCACATTTTTATATGCTATGCCCATAGGATTGTAAAACTCTACCCCCAAGTGTGGTGTTGCTATTGTAATAAACAACTGTGGCTCAATATCCTCGAATAATTCCTTAAACTCAGTCAACATCTTACCAATCATAAATCGGGCCACCAAACCACCTTGTGAATATCCCATTACGCTTATTTTAGTAACTTTTCCGTCTTTATAGTCCCGAATAAATTCACAAACTTCAATCAGTGTCCTGTACCCAATGATTTCGATACCATCAAAAGTCTTGAACATGGCGTTCTCTTTGGGTAAAAAGTATATCATGTCATCTTTAATATCTTCCTTCTTCAATGTAGCGGAAAGAATTGTTCTCATAGACTCCATATGAGTGTAATTGCCCCATAGCCCGTGAATCAACACAAAAAGGTGTTTATTTGAAGACATTTGACGCTTTCCTTGATAACCCTACTGATTGCACCAAAATTTTAAAAATTATTATAATCCAGAGTTGCCACCCTTTTATATTATCTTTGTTTTCTCAATTTGATCTTAAACACTGAAAAACTCCGTTAATCATGATTTGGTAAATAACTTTAGCAAAGTTTCCACTGTTTCCTGCAATGACTCGAAGGAGATCTCTTCGCCAGAACCCATCGAAATGCGCTTCAATTCATCTCTGTGCGCGAATTCAGCTGCATCGAATGTTATTTTGTATAGCTTTTGAAAGTCAGGAACGACATTGAGAATACCTCGAAGCCGGAGGCCACCTAAAATTAGCTTAGACAAGGTCTCATTAAAGTGAAGGCGTTTGTCGTTAATATGGACATTGCGATATACTTTAGTTTTCGTTCCAATCTTCCTCTGTTGTGCCTGTCGTATTATTATATCAATGCTACCCTCTTTTGATACTGACGCCCTTGTTTTTCCAATTTCTTGCTTCAACTTAGAAACCTGGGCGTCAAGTTCGTGCTTAATAGTTAAATCAACTTGAAGGCAGTTTAATTCTGTGTTCTTTCGAAATATAATGAGGTATGTTGGCTCCTTTGACTGCTGATCGATCTTGTCAAACAATTCTATGACAATGCCTCGATTCGCATTCCTTAATTTTGACTTGAAATAAGCCTGCGTGGTTCCACTGGTACTATAACATCTATATGTGTTCATATATTTGGAGCGGATCCAGAAAGGCAGTTTTCCCATATCTACGTATTGAATAAAGTGTCCGCTCCACTCTGGATTTAATATTCTTCTCAAAGTCATGTTGCCCCAAAGCTGGACATCCCTGATGATCAAACCACCCTGCTTTCTACTGAGAGTAAACTTCAATGTGCATAGTTTCTGCGACATCAAAATCCAGGTAGATACATACAAAATATTCACTTTCAAGACAGTTTACAGATTTTTACTTGGTTATTAACAAGCTTTTTTCAGTGCATACCCAAAAAGAAAAATTTCCTTGCGTAGCCCGTTCTTCGCCCGAATCTGGCAAAACAAGCAGACGATCGAAAAATTTCCAACGATCTTATCTAGGTGAAAGCAATGAAAAGAGGAATAAAGTAGCGCCAATCTTTTGATCACAACCAGCAAGTAATTGGCGTACGTTTTTCTTTTGAGTTTTTATGATTGCTAGAAAATAAAAGTAATTAGAAGAACATCACAGAGCTGTAAGGTCCTAGGAAATAAAGGAAACAACGAACCTAAAAAAAGAACGAACAAAAATGCCATTACCTCCGTCAACATTAAACCAGAAATCTAACAGGGTTTACTCAGTAGCTAGAGTGTACAAAAATGCCTGTGAGGAAAGACCACAAGAATACTGGGATTACGAACAAGGGGTGACTATTGATTGGGGTAAGATTTCGAATTACGAGATTGTCAATAAAATTGGAAGGGGGAAATACTCCGAAGTTTTCAGTGGTAGATGTATTGTAAACAACCAGAAATGTGTTATTAAGGTTTTAAAACCAGTGAAAATGAAAAAAATTTATAGAGAATTAAAAATCCTTACTAATTTAACGGGTGGTCCCAATGTTGTAGGCCTTTATGATATAGTACAAGATGCTGACTCCAAAATACCTGCTTTAATTTTTGAGGAAGTCAAAAACGTCGATTTTAGAACTTTATATCCTACTTTCAAACTTTCAGACATCCAGTATTATTTCACCCAATTATTGATCGCCTTAGATTACTGCCATTCGATGGGCATAATGCATAGGGACGTGAAGCCTCAAAATGTCATGATTGACCCTACGGAACGTAAATTGAGGTTGATTGATTGGGGACTGGCGGAGTTTTATCACCCAGGTGTAGACTATAACGTCCGTGTTGCTTCGCGTTACCACAAGGGACCAGAACTGTTAGTAAACTTAAACCAATACGACTACTCTCTAGATTTATGGTCAGTAGGATGTATGCTAGCGGCTATTGTTTTCAAAAAGGAGCCATTTTTCAAGGGGTCGTCCAACCCAGATCAACTGGTAAAGATTGCTACGGTACTAGGAACCAAGGAACTATTAGGCTATTTGGGTAAATACGGGTTGCATCTACCATCCGAATATGACAATATTATGAGAGACTTTACAAAAAAATCGTGGACTCATTACATCACTTCTGAGACCAAATTAGCTGTTCCTGAAGTGGTTGATTTGATCGACAATTTGTTAAGATATGACCATCAAGAAAGATTAACAGCCAAGGAAGCTATGGATCATAAGTTTTTCAAAGCTAAATTTGAATAATTGGATGGCGTTACTCGTAACAAAGTAATCTCTCTTCCATCACTTTCTTTCATTAAAAGAATGGGATTTCCCCTTTAGTAGCCGTAATTTTGGAGAAAACTCTTAATGCGAATACTAAAATTGCAAAATATATTTAAAAACGAATGTAGATTATTATACGACGAGAATCACTTTATATAGATATAAGAGCCTTCCGTAATGTTATGCAGGTTTTGATGGTTTATTATGTTATCATGAGAGGCATTCCGAGGTGTTTGGCTGCCATCGGTTTGAAAATGCGCATAATCGTAGGTATCTGAGATAGCTCGCCGACGATAGCGATGTCTACTTTCGTCCCAAACAATGGAATAGTCTTGAAACTGGTTTAAATCATTTATTAGAACACATGATTCGTTGAATCTCCCACGTCTGTCAATGTCCCGTCTTCGAACGGTATCGTCGAATGTTATTGACCGCTGTGGGGACAGTTTACTGCCTAGACGAAACACGTCTTCTTTGTCCAACGGTGAAGGACAGCTCCCATCTTCGGCTATGTTCGATAGTTGGTTTTCTTGTTCCTTATTATTCTGTTCCTGAAAGGAATTAGATTGCTCTCTTTCATGTAACCCGGCTAAATCGGGTCCGTAGAGAACAGTAATGTCTGTTTCTTTATTCCAATTTATACGTAAAGGATTGATTTCGAGGCCCTCCAAGTTAAAATGCTTTATGGACCAACGCCTCCACATGCAATTATGCAGTCGAGCTATGTATATGCTATAGTCAAACTCGTTTTCAGGAGAACAACTAGGTAACCGTAATAATTTATGCTTACGCATTTTCAACAACAAGCGCCATGTGATGGGGACGTCTAAGCTGTCATAATCAAATATAAAATGAAAATAATCTATGGCGGGACGGACGTAGTTGGTAGCGTTATCCAACAGTGCTATATTTTTTTTTGTCAGTACAGTGTCATCTAAACTAGTCATTTTCCAACACACTAGTTTTGTCAGTATTCTGTAGACTTTACAATCTATATAGATGTCGAATTGAAGGCCAATGAGATATCAAGTTTATTCTTATAATATATATCATACTTGTGGCAAATTCCAATTCTCCACCTCCCGCCTTGATGATATGAGAGTTTTTTTGCGGGATAACTCTGCTTGAGAATCTTCTGAAGTTTTAAAAGCCTACATTGTTTTTCCGACATTTTTCACTGTACCTTCATCCCCTTAAAAAGAAACATCTCTTTCTAGCCTCTTTTCTCTATCTAGTACATAAGATTCGGACGGTCAATCGGAGCCCGAGAGAAAATCCGGAGCACAGAAAAAATGGAAGAGATCTCATGTGGGGACCATGCACGCAGAACCCTCTGAAGACGCAGATATACTACGTGTTTTGGTATTACCACGAAAGTTTTTCCGGCCCTCTTTCTCCCTCTCTTTCTAAGTGTAGCGTGAGCTGTCATTACGTAGAAAGGCGAAAGCAAGCGAGATTGATGACGATCTGCTTCGGTTTACTGCTTTCATTTCAAATGCATCGATAGCACTTCTTGATAGTGCCGCTCGTATCAGCCACTTATGTTATCACACCAAAAGCGAATATACAAATATGTAGAAAATTTTTTAGGCGTTCAAGTGTTGCCCTATCATTACACGCAAGCCAGCTGTCATAGTATAAAGTTTACTGCTCCTTAGGAATCGTGCAAACAGTCAATTGGATACAGTGGCAATAAGAGACAAAAAAAGGAGAATTACCGCTGTTGAGACAGGTTTGTAAGGTAGGAGAGCGCGGAGAAATATGCTGTGTATGTGCCGTCATTATGTGTAATTACTCTTCAGTTCGTGCGAGGCCCAAAAGGTGCGATTTTAACAATTTGGTTAACCGGCACGAAAATAGCGTATAAAGTGATGTCGTCAATTATTTTTTTTTCGGGAAGCGACGCACAGATTTTTCATTTTTTTGCATTTTTTTTTCAGTAACCGTCGTCCATGGAAAAAATTTTCATCTGTTTTCTCATCTTCTCTAGATATATAAAATACGATTTTTTGAGGAATCGTTCTTACAACTCACCTTTTGTTGTTCTCTTAAAATATTTTTGTCCTTTACAGAACTACACAGTTACTACAACAATCAATCATGTCTCACAGAAAGTACGAAGCACCACGTCACGGTCATTTAGGTTTCTTGCCAAGAAAGAGAGCTGCCTCTATCAGAGCTAGAGTTAAGGCCTTTCCAAAGGATGACAGATCCAAGCCAGTTGCTCTAACCTCTTTCTTGGGTTACAAGGCTGGTATGACCACCATTGTCAGAGATTTGGACAGACCAGGTTCTAAGTTCCACAAGCGTGAAGTTGTTGAAGCTGTCACTGTTGTTGACACTCCACCAGTCGTCGTTGTCGGTGTTGTCGGTTACGTCGAAACTCCAAGAGGTTTGAGATCTTTGACCACCGTCTGGGCTGAACATTTGTCTGACGAAGTCAAGAGAAGATTCTACAAAAACTGGTACAAGTCTAAGAAGAAGGCTTTCACCAAGTACTCTGCTAAGTACGCTCAAGATGGTGCTGGTATCGAAAGAGAATTGGCTAGAATCAAGAAGTACGCTTCTGTTGTCAGAGTTTTGGTTCACACCCAAATCAGAAAGACCCCATTGGCTCAAAAGAAGGCTCATTTGGCTGAAATCCAATTGAACGGTGGTTCCGTCTCTGAAAAGGTTGACTGGGCTCGTGAACATTTCGAAAAGACTGTTGCTGTCGACAGTGTCTTTGAACAAAACGAAATGATTGATGCTATTGCTGTCACCAAGGGTCACGGTTTCGAAGGTGTTACCCACAGATGGGGTACCAAGAAATTACCAAGAAAGACTCACAGAGGTCTAAGAAAGGTTGCCTGTATTGGTGCTTGGCATCCAGCCCACGTTATGTGGAGTGTTGCCAGAGCTGGTCAAAGAGGTTACCATTCCAGAACTTCTATTAACCACAAGGTTTACAGAGTCGGTAAGGGTGATGACGAAGCCAACGGTGCTACCAGCTTTGACAGAACCAAGAAGACCATTACCCCAATGGGTGGTTTTGTTCACTACGGTGAAATCAAGAACGATTTCGTCATGGTTAAAGGTTGTATCCCAGGTAACAGAAAGAGAATTGTTACTTTGAGAAAGTCATTGTACACTAACACTTCCAGAAAGGCTTTGGAAGAAGTCAACTTGAAGTGGATTGACACTGCCTCCAAGTTCGGTAAGGGTAGATTCCAAACTCCAGCTGAAAAGCATGCTTTCATGGGTACTTTGAAGAAGGACTTATAAGAAGTTTTTAAAGCATTTTTTTAGACACTTCTCATTTTTCTAAGTTTTTTTAAAATAGTTTTATGTATTTACTACGTATCACAATTTGAAATAATTCATCTTCCCAAAAAACTAAGATTTTTATCCTTGTCACGATCCGTAACCAGTTTATAATATTTTAGAGCTTATACACGTACGTATACACACGTGTCGGTACATGAGAATTACGTTCAAAATTATTCACTTTTTTTTTCTCTGCCGTTTTACTTTTGAACTCTGTCTCGCTATTTCCTTACAATCTTCGCTACAATACCACTTGCCCTTGGGAACCTGCTTAAGACCTACACAACCGTAGTGAAACCACTCGAAAGGACAGTTTGAATTATCACAAGCCACCATAGACCCATAAGATACATTTCTGCAAAAGCAATAAATCTCTTCTCCATTATTATTACTCTCTGTTCCATCTTCCCGAGTAATCCCAATTTCAGGGCTTGTAATGCTTTCTTTCCTTTCTCTTGATTTAGCCTTTTTCAAGTTGATCTTCAATAGTAGCTTTGATTCTTTGTGCGCTCTTGGTTCTTCTAGCATCAACTTCGACTTGATATTTTCTACCGA
This sequence comes from Saccharomyces mikatae IFO 1815, assembly GCF_947241705.1. Lineage (NCBI taxonomy): Eukaryota > Fungi > Ascomycota > Saccharomycetes > Saccharomycetales > Saccharomycetaceae > Saccharomyces > Saccharomyces mikatae. The sequence goes on from NC_079270.1 coordinate 456,381, forward strand.
AGCATTGAAAGTTTTTGTTACTAGTTTCTGTACTTCCAATTCTTTCCTGTGCTTTTTCAGGAAACGAATCTGGTCATCGACTAAATCGTCTATATAATTGGCTACTGACAACAGGTTTCTAGAAGCTTTTTCCAGATCACGTTCATCCCGTTCATCTTTGATTAAGTCGATAGTTTGCATCAACCGTAAAGACCTTATAAGTTCACATGGTAAATGATCTAATGTGCCGAGGTAACTATATCTGATATCCGAGTCCGAATAATCATTGGCAACATGTTCCATTGTTACGGATAAAGAATCGATCCCTTCAAAAAAATACGTGCTAGCGCATCATGCATTCGATTGCCAATATGACTATTTCAGCTGCTATTGTGATTATAATACGAGCCAATCTTACATTCCAGCAGAGAAACGGGAATAAGACGGAGGTACACGTGACCACGAATTTTTTTCTCGGATTTTGGGCAATAGGCGGCCGGTATTTCCGGTGGGCAAGAAATGCGAGGATTTGGTTGGTGGAGAGCATCGAGCGTCTTTACCCTGCGTAAATACTAAGGGGGCTCTTTCTAGTATATAAACAATTTGAATAATAACGAGGTTAGACATATAACTGGATCCATAGACGATCTAAGCTTTTGATAGAGGCCCTTCATTTTCTTATCAATCATCGGTTTCACACCTTTCTTTGTTGAACAATATTTATACACTTTTGTACTTTATCTTCAAATATTAAGAATAAGGAAGAAAAAAGAATCCAAAATTCTATATTAGTGTAACACTATTTTCTGAATATTTTCCAGTATTTTTCTGGTTCGATAAAAAGCATCCATTGAATTTTTCCTACATTTGTGACATTTCAATTGCCCAGTTTGAATCAGTTCTGAAGAATAAACAATTACAATTTTGCATTTTAATTACGCTATAGTATCTATCATTTTTCTGAAGCGGAAGTTATAACTAATTTGACAATGTTTTCGAATCTATCCAAACGTTGGGCTCAAAGGACCCTTTCGAAAAGTTTCTACTCTACTGCAACAGGTGCTGCTACTAAACAAAGTAAGCTTACTCAAAAACTGGTTACAGCAGGTGTTGCTGTTGCCGGTATCACCGCATCGACTTTACTATATGCAGATTCCCTAACTGCCGAGGCTATGACCGCAGCTGAACACGGCTTGCATGCTCCAGCATACGCCTGGTCCCACAACGGCCCTTTTGAAACATTTGATCACGCATCTATAAGAAGAGGTTACCAAGTTTATCGCGAGGTTTGTGCTGCTTGCCATTCTCTTGACAGGGTGGCTTGGAGAACTTTGGTTGGTGTTTCTCATACCAATGAAGAGGTCCGTAACATGGCCGAAGAATTTGAATACGACGACGAACCTGACGAACAAGGTAACCCTAAAAAGAGACCAGGTAAATTGTCGGACTATATTCCTGGTCCATATCCAAACGAACAGGCCGCAAGAGCTGCCAACCAAGGTGCTTTGCCACCAGATCTTTCTTTGATTGTCAAAGCTAGACATGGTGGTTGTGATTACATTTTCTCTTTGTTGACTGGTTATCCTGATGACCCTCCTGCTGGTGTGGCCTTACCACCAGGTTCCAACTATAACCCTTACTTCCCAGGTGGTTCCATTGCCATGGCAAGAGTCTTGTTTGATGACATGGTCGAATATGAAGATGGTACTCCCGCAACAACATCCCAAATGGCAAAGGACGTTACCACTTTCTTAAACTGGTGTGCCGAACCTGAGCACGACGAAAGAAAGAGGTTGGGTTTGAAAACAGTAATAATCCTATCGTCTTTGTACTTACTGTCTATCTGGGTGAAGAAGTTCAAATGGGCTGGTATCAAAACAAGAAAATTTGTTTTCAACCCACCAAAACCAAGAAAATAATTGACGGAAGAGAGGAAACCACTATTATTTAAATGACAGAAAAAAAAAACAGTAAACAAAAAAACATAATAAAAGAAATAAAGAAAGAATTATTAGTAGAGCACACTGAATTGTTTTTCAGAAAGAAGGTAAAAGATGATAGATAAATGCCCCATCATCCTTTTCTCTCTCTGGTCCCATTCTTTTCTTCCCTTACCTTATTTATTTTTCAACTGCTTGTAATCAACTTCACTCTTCAATAGTATTTCCTTCATGTAACGAGATACTTCTGCAAGCGAAATACCATGAGTAAAAATATTTTTAAAAAAAGAAAAATTAAGATGTTAAATATAATAATCCCAACAGCAAAGAATAAAAATAAAGGAAGAAACTGAAAGAAGGAGGGCTAACATTATTCTCTTTAGATGCTCAGCACTAGCGTCTTGACGTTCTTCTGTTATATTTATTTTATTTATTTTTTATTTATATATGTACATATATATTCCTATTATCTATTAAGAAGCAAATTTAGTGTAAGACCTCCCGCATCTCCAAGAATTTGGGTTGTTCCGTAGTCCTGGACGTGCCATAAATCATATGACACAAATCGTTGAAATATGCGAAACCGCAACGGTCAATCATCGAGGTGGCGCGTAACGCGCTTCCGTTTTTACCTTAAAGAGGCAAACACTTATATTTCCTGAATGGGAAATATATCAAGTATTTTTTTTCCGTATTGGTCCCCTTCTATTGTCTGGCTTCATACTTTTAAAACTTCTCTTCCTGTTCCATTAATTAATTCAATCAGGCACAGCCAGCAAACATTCATAATTCTTCTGATCACTCGCTTCTCTTTGGAGCGCTGATAAGGGATCTTCAAGACGGCCTTGAAAATTTTTCATTAGTTCATTTTTCATCCTTTGAAGTTTTTTTCCTTAATTTTGAAAGGAAGAACTGGTTGCAGATTTCGAGTTGATCAAAGGGATTTGATTGCATATATATTTATCATTTTGAATTTTGCAGTTGAGAAGTCCATAAATAAAAAATTCATAGACACTCTTCGAGACAAATAACATTATGGATAAAAGTATTATCAAGAAAAGAGGCCGGCCTCCCATCACGAAAGATTATCCTAATCCCCTACAAAGTCCTATGGCACATTCATCAATGCAGGTCCAGAAGCAGGGACCTCACAGTTTTGCCAAACCTTTGATGAAAGTAGGGCAATCTAGTCCGTCCCCAAATAAAAGAAGGCTCAGCATTGATCATCATCATAATTTGGTGGCCACTACAAGAAAAGGCAGATATAGAGGCGTTCTTCTCTCTACTCCCACAAAAAAATCGGGAAATGGCGAATCTACACCAGTCTCTACACCATCTTCGAACGACAGTTGTAATAATACAGTGTTTTCTGAAACAAGGAAAACTTTTCTACAAAGTTCTCCGCCCATTATGACATCCTCTCCAACTTTCCAAAAGAGGAATGATTACATGTTCCCTTCACCAGATCAGTTCAAACTTTCTTTGACTATTACTGAAAGTGGGAAAGCTATAATTGCGGGATCTTCACCCTTTTCTCCATCGTCGCAATCATCTCATTCTTTAATGAGCAATAACAATAGGGGGAAATTCCTACATAATGGAAAAATTCATAAAAACAGTGAGAAGAATGCACCTAAGTTTGAGAAAAAACGTATTTTATCTCTTTTGAAACAAATGAAAAGTGACAAGGATTATGACACGATTTCCGAAATACGTCCGGTGAAATCATGCAGATCTGATATCGTTGACGCAGAATTACCAACCATCGTGGAGACTTCGGCCTCTCCAATAAGCAGCATCAGAAACAACAACACATTATTTACACATTCTCCACAATCACCTCCGCCAAGCGCGCAACTTAAACCTCCATCCACTCCAAAGAGTTCTTTACAATTTAGGACTGGATTCACTCCGAACGTTGCTCTAAATCCTGTATCTCTGAACGATACTCTACCTAAAGCTACAACAAATGCTGGGATTTCCAACAGTAATAATAATCACAACAACAATTCATCTGCTAATAATAACATCGCGGATGCTAATAACTTGCTTACCTTGACTAATAGCCCTGGAATTTTTTTATCACCTAGAAACAAAATGTTGCCCAAACCAGCAACTACATCGAACGAACAACAGCAAGAATTTGTGTTTAAATTTTCGAGTGGTGACCCGTTATTGCTTACTGATGATGCAGACGGGAACTGGCCAGAAATGATATTCAATATATCAAACACTCCAAGACGTCAAAAATGTTTCAATACACCTCCTTCATGGATAAATTTTGGCTCGCCCGGATTGTTCAGCCCACCAAGAAGTAGCAACGTTATGGTAAATAGTTCCAACGCAGTAGCCGCATCAGATAACGGTAACGTTCATAGACAATTACAAGCTCAATTGGAAGCGCAAGTACAAGTGCAGTCTCAAACCAACTCTCCTACTCAACGACAACAACAGCGTCAATTTCAAATGCCTCCACCGCATATAAACATTAGTTCTTCTCCTCCGCAAATCAACATCGCTTCCCCACCGCAACAACCTATGTCTCGTAGGTCATCTACCTACTTCGTAAAAGAAAAAATTACAATGGGAACAACAAGTACACTAGGTAACACCAAAAGTGAAAACTTGCAACCTGCAGCAAATTTGTTTAATGCTACTCATGGTCCCTCAACTCCTAGAAATCAAGAATTTCAATTACCCACTTTAATTGAATGTACCCCATTAATCCAGCAGACTATGAATGGCTCACTGGGAACCAAATATATACCGGAGACTTCCATCTCAAACAATGTCCCTCCCAATTTGCATGGGTTCACTACTGGGAATGTTAAAACTTCCTCAAACTTTGATGATTCATTGAAACAAAATTCTTACAGCAACAAACAGGATGATGCTAGGACTGCCTTAAAAAGATTGATCGACGATCAATAAATATAGTCATTGACCATAATAAAAATGGTGATATTAAAAAACTATTTACCCCCATTTTTTACAGAGTTGTTACATACTGTATTAAATTAGTACTTATATATATGTCAACAACGATGCATATGAATGGAGTTGACCTTCATTCATTTTTATATCATACTATCCTGACTTCAGTTTATAACACCATATACAAACCCAAAAACGATATGAATTGACATGAGGGACCGGTGAATCGAGTTTTGGTAGAAAAACGATGCAGAACTGTACTGGATTATACTTCTATAGTAGGTTCTTATATAAATAGTTTTATATCACGTTTTCAAGTCATTGTTTTGAAAAGAAGGATGAAAAAGAGGTGTTATATCACTGCCATAGTAATTCGTCAAAATTATACAACCACGACAGGGCAAACCATGAGCTGATTATACCTAATGAACAATAGACACTATATATCATCAATCCTAAAAATTCAAATTTTTGTAAAAATGAATACCTCCATTTGACTTTGTCTAGTATTTGTAATACGGTTACCATAGGTAATAATGAAAAGATGTAAGTTAATGCCAATCGATCCAAGAAAAAAATTCTTCTTTCCACACTTGAAGAAATCTTTGTAGTTTTCCTAAAAGCCGCAAAATAAATTATGAACCAAACGTATGTGTATAACGTTTTGATGAAATAATCTTGACCCTTGTAAAGAAGCGGGTACAAAGAAACATAACCTGCAGAGGCAACAAGCATAAAAGGAACCAAAAGACGACGATCAAATCCAACAAGAAACGTGAACGGAATGATGACTAACATTATAGCCTTTTCATGCACATGCCATCCAAATAAAAATGAAGCCAAGCCACAAAGAGTTAATGAGCCAACAAATCTTTTAAATGATGGGTCAAACAAAAGAGGAAGTACTGCTAAATTCTGGTAGAATAAGGTTAAAATAAACGTCAATTTTGGAGGAATTTGAGGGAGAATAACAAAAAATACGTCCTGAACTAGCCCTTTACTTCCGTTATTGTTTGCCGCAAGCCTTTCATTAATCTCTTTGATATTCTGAGGTATTAGGGGCGGTTTGATGAACTTTGTGGCAAAAGTATGGACGTACGGCAATTTGAGCATTACTGTAGTAAGTATCTTATCCATAAATGAATACAATGCCCAGAAGTTTGGTGCCCAATATGCGTGCGTTAATCCTCTTGAAAACGGGAATAGTCTACTCAGCACTTGCGGCATTTGATGAGCAAACGGTACGAAGCAAATAGTGAATATCCCAATGACAATGCTACCTAATTTAAAAAGATTAGCCCACCTAATTAAAAACAAAAAATCTTTGTAACTTTTAAATTTAAAATTGTTGACATTGAGAACGTATGCTCTCAAAAGGAACACAAAATAGCATGGAGCTAAATATAAGAATATATGCTTGAAACATATAGCAGTGGTATACAGAAAGGCACACAGCAGGTATTTTTTATTTTTGGCAGCAACAATGGAACCTATTAGAATGGCAAAGAGGAAACCATTATATTGGAAGTGTATGTGATCTATCATTAAAAATCCAGGTGATAGAACTATGCTAGAAGCGACAACAAAACTTTGAGATCGTTCACTTAGTTTTGTTGTATTAATGTATATTTGAAGGACAGCGTATAGTAGAATTTCACTGAAGATGACAGTAAGTCTTTGGAAGACAATAGTTGGTAAACCAAACTTTCCTACCTCTACGATATCCAAACAACCATCATCACGAACAACTTTAGGAACAAATTGCGATAGAAACCATTCAAAATAGGCAAAAAATGGAGGATAGTCTAACGTCCATTGACTAGTATGCTCGTAATACCATTCACTAATAGGCAATTTATTAGTGATTGCCAACCAATTTCTATGTACGTCAAAATCGGTACTAAAATAGTCTGGGATCAATAGCAATTTCAAAAACAATGTGCTTATCCAGAAATTCCACAAGGAATAGCGCTTGGACCCCTCACCTTTTTCGAACGCGGCAGTCTTCAGAGCCTTCTTTGGCTCCTCATTTTTTTTTGACTTTGCCTTCTTCGTCACAGCAATGTTTTGTCTCGAACGATCACCCTTCATGATAGGTTATTCAAGAGACCTCAAATTCAATACTGCAAACTAAAACTCACAATTGTTATAAACTTCAGTTTCTCCAAGGTACGCTGTGTATCTTTTCCACACCACTATATAGTTTCTAAAAATGAAATTTCACTTTTCGGGAATTGTCCGCTGTGAACAACTAAGTGATAACAGTAAATTTTAAGTATACTTTGAAGAATATATAAAAAAAGGTTCAGAGAGTAATTTCAAAGTAACTGAAAACATATACTTCTTAGTGGAGGTAGGAGCTCTCAAGCTTATATATTATCTGCAATAAATATAAGTTATGGACTACGAAGATAATTTAGAGGCTCCTGTTTGGGACGAACTTAACCATGAGGAAGATATAACTCAGAGTGTTATTCCAAATCCAATTGAGTCCGTACATGAAGCATCTGCACATGAAGAAGAAGAAAAAAAGGACATTGTGGAGACCAAAGCTCCATTTACTGACGAAAATAGTTTGGCTGTTGCACCTAAATGGGAAGAGCCTGGTTCACCTATGGCTGATAATTCGTTGGTGGAGGAGGAAGAATTTCATGACAATTCCAAATCGGATGCTTTAATAAACTCTCTGGCTCCTGAACAGGATCCAATTTCTGATCTTAATAACAATTCTACGCAGTTCTCTGCGAAACAATCTAATGATGCGTTGTTTACAGGAAACGCCAACTCTCCCTTAGTTTTTGATGATACAATATATGATACTAACACATCCTTAAACAGTAGTTCAAAAAGTATCTCTGGAAGAAGATCCGGTAAGCCACGAATTCTTTTTGATTCTGCTAGAGCTCAAAGAAGCTCCAAACGAAACCATTCTTTGAAAACGAAGAGTACAATTGCTTTCAATGATGCCATCAAAACACCATTTACTGATCCGTTAAAGAAAGCTGAAAAAGAGAATGAATTTGTTGAAGAACCATTGAATGATGAGGAGGAAAGAAGAGGAAGCAATGAGGCAACAATCATAGCTTGCGCTAAAAAGAATATCCTTGAGCAGGTAGATAGGCCCTTATATAATCTTCCCCAGAAAAATATTAATACAGCAAGCCCTATCAAGGTTGAAGCAAATTCGGAGATGGTTAAAAAAACTAAGAAAGAGTCAAAGGTGCTATCAACCGAAAAGCCAGTGGCTTTTAACGTTGAGGTGAAAGACCCAGTTAAAGTAGGTGAGTTAACATCCATTCACGTGGAATATACTGTAATAAGTGAGTCACCATTACTCGAACTAAAATATGCTCAGGTGAGTAGGCGTTATAGGGATTTTAGGTGGCTATATCGCCAACTGCAAAACAATCATTGGGGCAGAGTAATACCACCACCGCCAGAGAAGCAGTCGGTGGGAAGTTTCAAGCAAGATTTCATTGAAAATAGAAGATTCCAAATGGACACTATGTTAAAAAAAATATGTCAGGATTCTGTTCTACAGAAGGACAAAGATTTTTTACTATTTTTGACCAGTGATGATTTTGGTTCAGAGTCTAAAAGAAGGGCTTTTTTAACCGGATCAGGCGCAATTAATGATAGTAATGATTTATCAGAAATCCGGATAAGCGAAATACAGCTATTAGGCGCAGAGGACGCCGCAGATGTATTAAGAAATGGTGGTATTGATGCAGAATCGCACAAAGGATTCATGAACATATCTTTTTCTTCACTACCTAGGTACAATGAAACGGATGAATTCTTTATTGAAAAGAAACAAAAGATGGATGAACTGGAAGATAATCTGAAAAGAATGGGAAAATCTTTAGAAATGGTTGATACGTCAAGAAATAGTTTGGCTGCGTCAACCGAGGAATTTTCTAGTACGCTAGAAACCCTAGCTTCACTGAATATAAGTGAGTCTAACTCAGAACTATTGAATAATTTTGCTGACGTTCATAAAAGTATCAAAAGTTCTCTTGAGAGAAGCTCTTTACAAGAAACATTGACCATGGGTGTAATGCTAGATGAATACATCAGGTCATTGGCTAGTGTAAAGGCCATTTTTAATCAGAGAGCCAAATTGGGGTACTTTCTGGTAGTTTTGGAGAACGACAAGAACAAGAAACACTCACAACTGGAAAAATTGGGTCAAGATGTTCATTCGGAAAAGTTCAAAGAAATCAAAACAGAATTTTTAACATTAGAAAGACGCCATAACCTTACAAGGACACATTGGCAAGAAATTGGTGAAAGAATAAAGAATGAATTTGAGAGTTTTTCTATTGATAAGATTCGGGAATTTCGAAATGGTATGGAAATATCACTAGAAGCAGCCATTGAATCCCAAAAAGAATGCATCGAGCTTTGGGAGACATTCTATCAAACCAACCTTTAGATGATCTATGTACAGAAAGTTTGAATGACATGTCCTTCAAGGTTTATGAGTTAGGAATTTTTTTTGTTTTATATTGTTACATCCTATATAGTAAATAGAATGAACAGGTCAGTTTACAACCAATGGGATGTAGCATCCTTATAAAGAGATTGCCAAATAAAGGCCTCGCTCAGAAGCATTTCGATATCTGTTTCTGTCCAGTCTTTTGTAGGAGGGTTTTGTAAGAAAGTTATAGTCTCTTGGAAATCCATTTCCATTAGCTGATCACTCCACTTGATGAGGAATGCCGCGCACACAAACACATGGAACTCATTGAGTGAGGATTGCCTCATTTTGCCACTGCCATCAGCTGCATTATTAGGGGTCATATTGGAAAGTGCCGTGGTAGGAGATTGAAAATCCTTTGTTGGCGTTGCAAAACTTGCTACTCGGGGTTCTGTTGGCGTTACAGGGCTCTTCATGTCATTGGAAGATATGGAATACGAGGAAGCAACCTCTTGAGAAGTTTCAGATAAATATGTGTCCCACATTCTTATCACGGTCCCCATTTGAAATTCTCTCATCAAGAGGCAATTCATCCATCTGAATGCAAACTGTATAAATTCTACGTGCTCATTTTGGAAATGGTTGTATAGATCAGCATCAATTCGTTTCACTAGCTGACTCAAATTCTTTACTTGTCTTAATATACCTGGTTGTCCATGAATATAATTATCAGTAATTTGTTCTAGCAATTTCGTAAGACACCAAAATGTGTCAGCTTCTAAATCTGCCACCTGTTCATCTGTCATATATATAGAGGGGTCCTTTATTTCTACATCATCTATTTGTGAAGGCGGCAGATATTCGGTGAGAAAAGTTTCGAAAAATGGTGTGACTAAGTCGTTAATGCCTTGCACGTACCCACTAGCAGGGTGCCTAATTGCCCAAAGGTATAATATTCGTTGTAAGCTGTTCTGTACAGATTTGAACTGATATAAAGGAATGTGAGGATTTGTCCTCGGTATGTCTATCTCTATTTGATGCCAGGTCGGAATATCTCTTGAGTGCTGATCAGAAAAGGTGTGCTTTAGACCATCCTTATATTCTTTTCTCTTTCTTTGCAGAAAACCTTCTTGTCTCTTCGTGTTAACGGGCAAATAACCTATTAATAGCTTCCAGACAGCAGGCCTGTGTACTTTTGGAATACCGTTCCAGCTAATCTGGCGCAAATCTTGTTGATTTATGACTGTCTTATCCTTCAGGATGTTATCAAACTTGGAAATACGTTGAATGATAGAGTTCAATTCCTGAGCATCCCTTTCGTTTTCGATCTCTAACTGAGTCTTTTTTGAATCGCTCGTTTGCTCTTTTTGTAGTTGTGGTAATTGAGGGTATGTAAAAGAAGAAGAAGAATTCCGTATGGCCGAGAGCCCCATATTCGAAGTTGAATTAATGGAAGAGGATGTAGACCTTCGCGACAAAGTTTTTGTTGAAGCTACGGGTGTACCAAATCCACCATTAGTGAGTATGGGGATAGGCATATTATAATCATCGATGACAGCGCTCCAATCCTCATCCAAGTCTTTGAAGTATCGATCAGCTTTTCTATTAGGATCTGTGCTATTACTACAACTATTATTTGCACTACCGCTACTGCTATGACGGGGCTGCTGATGCTGATGATGACGCTGGTGATGCTGACGTAGGAGCAGAGCAGGTCGGGGACTTTCATTACTTGCAGTGCTCAAGGTGGGGCTTACGTATCTCAGAGGTGAGTAGGAATTCGAGGCACGCCTAGTGCTGGCCTGCTGTTTTGCCATGGCTTCAAAGTTGCCGTCGCTAGTCCTTCGATCTCTGTCAGCGGATGAAGCATATCCAGAGGGCAAACTAGTGGGGTCAGTAGTGTTCATTTTGTACAATGATGGCTTCTTAGAGGAAGAAACTGATGATATTCTCCAAGATTTCATCAGAGAAGTTACTAAGCTGGAACTATCTGAGGTATGGTCCCGTTCATGCATTTCCTTTGCAGCGGACCTGACTCCCATTGTGCGTTGTATTCTTATAAAATTTTTGTTGGTTATTAGTTGTTATTTATATCACAAACCTTCTCCTCCGATAATATCTCTCACAAGAAATCAAAACAACAATTAGCAGCAGTACAAACACCAAACGCTATAACGAAACGGTTATGTGATATGTATAGCACTAGCGATCACTATATGTCTTTACGCTGCTTAGTGCATCATTGATTTGCTATTCTTGTTTTGCTAAACTAATGGGCGAAATAATTCGGGGAGCTTCGCTGTGACTTGGTACCCGGCAAGCCGCGACCTCTATTTTGCTTAAACGAGGCCATCAAGGACTTATCGTCAAGAGGCGTAGTCAGTCAAGCCCGTTAGCGACGATGGCTGGGCAACGTGGAAGACATGCCATCGCTCCAGATTTACTCAACACTGAATTCCCAGTGCTCAATTTATCAATTATAACCTACTCGATTGAAGAGATAAAAAAAAAGGAAGAAAATAACTTGTTCGAACTTATCCTTTCAGAAATTCTCTCGCTATGGATTCTAACGTAGAGTATGTTCTAAGCTATATTCTATTCAAAACCTTGCACACAGCAAAAGTTGTAAGTGACTCAATTCACGCATCTGCGAATGGTTAATAATTGAAGGCTGAAAAAGAATTTGAATGTGTTTCAAACTCTAGTTCCAGATTTTTCATCTCACTTTTTGTCGGAGTTTGTCTTCTTTATTGAACGAATCGTTTACAAAGTGTCGAGAAGATAGAAGAAGAATAACTTCCGATCTGACGAATGATTTATGATGTAGGAGGAAGCAATGGAACATTTATGCTGCTTTCATACTTTTGCTTGATTTACAATAACAGTATACATGAGTTTTGTAATAGTGCTCTTGCGGAGACTCAAAGTTCCGGCTGTTTAGTTTCTTGTTCAGAGAGAATAATATTAGCTCTAATATATTAGTTTATCAAATTAGTAAGGGCGTGTGGTCTAGTGGTATGATTCTCGCTTTGGGCGACTTCCTGATTTAAACAGGAGGACAAAAGCATGCGAGAGGCCCTGGGTTCAATTCCCAGCTCGCCCCTTATTTTTAAACTTAAAACCGGTTGGGTAACTATTTTTTTTCAAACTGTTTGTTTTGTAAACAAAGAAATTTCACAAAGTAAGTGTCAACTGTTATTGATAGTGCCATTTCCATATAATTGGTGATAGTAAGTTCAGGGATTTTCTTTACACATTCTCATGCATAATTCTATATAGAAGGGCTATCTATTGACCATGCCAAAGAGAAAAATAGTTCCGAATAAAGACAACAGCAAGCGCACGGTTTCTCACGATGACCTGACCCCACAAATACAAGAATTTCAGAATCTAATGGATCTGGAATCTAAAAAAGCCGAGATTATCAGACAATCATATTCGAAACAAAACTCCCTTTTGGCCAAGGATAACTCAGTATTAAAAATCAAAGTGAACGGTTTGGAGAAGAAAATAAGCCAGCTGGTGCAAGAAAATGTGACTCTACGATCTAAAACCTCTATAAGCGAGGCTATTTACAGAGAACGGTTGAGTAATCAACTACAGATTATTGAAAATGGAATCATCCAAAGGTTTGACGAAATTTTCTACATGTTTGAAAATGTTCGTAAAAATGAAAACTTACCTAGTTCAAATTTAAAATCTCTGTTGAAAAGAACAAGTTCCAGGTCAAGATCATGCTCATTGTCGTCGCCCACATACTCAAAAAATTCTAACGAGCAGTCGAGTCACCAGTATCATCCCTCACATGAATCAAGTTTCAATAAAGATGACAGTCAGGATCTTGAACCCAAGACAAAAAAAAGAAAGAGCTCTAGGCGGCAATCCATGTTTATATCCACAAGTTTAGAGCCAGAAGATGAAACCATTCAGCAGGAACCCATAACGAATGAGCCTTCTCTGAAGGTACCCGTAGGACTACCCGAATCTGCGCAAATAGAAGAAGCAACAGATACATTAAATATTGAAGAGGAAGATAATGATTCAACCAGCAATTTTACCAATTCAATTATAGAATATTCCATACCCGAAGAAAACTCTACAGAACCCGAGCATTCATCTTCTAAACTAGAAATATTCAATGATAGCACAAATATCCTAACTACTGCATCACCAAATCATTCATCGCTACGTTTACCGAATCCATCGGATCCACCGGCTAATTTGGGGGCCACCATTGGTGATACTGCAGCTGTCTATTCTTCATCATCTTCTTCTACAAACTCTCACCCAAAGGCGAAAATTAAACATTCCATGAAGCCACCTAGAATAGAATTGAAAAAGAAAGTTATTGACGAAGTTATGCCCGTAAGTAATGTGAGCAACAATAGCGAAATATCATTTACTAGAACAAGAAGAACTCGTGGCAGAGCCGTAGATTACACATTACCTTCACTAAGGGCAAAAATGAGGAGACCCTCTGAAAAACTTGTGGATGCTACTACCGTGATTGATATACATGATTTACAAGTTTCCAACAGAAATCGGGAGACCTCACATAAGAGAAAAAGTTTATCCAATGATTCAATACCCGATGAACCGCAATTGAGAGAAGTTGTCGTCTCTAAAGATTATGGAACTCCAAACGGGAAGGAGACCGAAGAACAAATACACAGCAATACCACTCACCCAATAACAACTATAAACAACAGCAGCAGCCAGAGAAAAGTAGAAAATAAAAGTAGCAACAGTAGCTCCCAAAAATCGTCGCCTCTACTTGACATTACCAATAAATCCGAGAATAAGAGGAAGTTGATGAGGACTAAAAAATTGTTCAAAAATGCTATTGTCAATAATTTATCTGATGAAAATTCCACTTCCCGACATTCGAAGTTACAAAAAGGAATCATAACTGATAATGGCAATAACAACAACAACAACAATTCTAATTTCAATAGCGTTAATAATAAATCTGTCAGCTTTAGATTAAATGAAGATGATTTAGCAATATTTGACTTATTTGGAAATGGTAAGACAGTAAAACATCAGGCAAAAACATATCGCACCAAAAAATGATCCCTAGTCTTCTCGCCTCGATGTTCTTTTATAATATCTATATTTTTGCATAATAAACGATTGTGTTTATATACATTCAATTATATAATACATATAATATATTTATAATGGAATGTATACTTGAGTACTTTACTCTATTTCTGCCCTCGTTGTCAATTATACGCTCATTTTCATTTGAATTCTTGGATGAGGGTCATAACCTTCAATTTCGAAGTCTTCCAATTTGAAATCATCAATGTCTTTAATGTCCCTTCTAATCTTTAGTTTCGGAAATGGTCTTGGGTCTCTTGCGATTTGTACTTTTAAAGCTTCAATATGGTCTTTATAAACATGTGCATCCCCCAGAGTATGAATGAACTCTCCTGGCTCCATATCGACAACTTTGGCAATCATTCTGGTCAATAGGGCATATGAAGCAATATTGAATGGTACGCCCAACCCCATATCACAAGAACGTTGGTACAACAAGCATGAGAGGTGGGGCCTACCAGATTTTTCTCCCTCTGTGGGGAAACTGACATAAAACTGTGAGAAAATATGACATGGGGGCAATGCCATCTTGTCAAAATCAGCTGGGTTCCAGGCACTCATAATAATTCTTCTATCGTAAGGATTTGTCTTTAGTTTATGAATGACCTGCTTCAATTGATCAATACCCTGGCCAGTGTAGTCGTCGTCACATGACTTGTATTTAGCACCAAAATGCCTCCATTGGAATCCATAAACGGGCCCTAAGTCCCCCACTTTTCTATCTGTAAATCCCATCTTGTCTAAATACTCACGGGATCCATTACCGTCCCAAATCTTAACGCCTTGCTCAGACAAAAGGTTAGCATCTGTATCACCAGCTAAAAACCATAATAGTTCAAGTATGATTCCCCTGGTGAAAACCTTCTTTGTTGTGAGTAGTGGAAAATTATCGTCATTTAAACTAAACCGCAACTGGGGTGGTGCAAAGAGACTCAATGTACCAGTGCCTGTTCTGTCTGGTCTAAACTCGCCCTCATTGATGATTCTTTTGCACAAATCAAGATATTGTTCTTCTTCTCTGTTTCGTCCATCCATAGTCATTCTGTACAGGTCTATTATAATGCCTGACTTTGATTCTTGATTAATCGAGATATCTACAGTTTCTTTCAACTTTAGAAATGCAACTGGAGGTGCGTTGCATGGTGATGTGCCAGCAAACGCGTCAAGGAATTCTTTATTTTTTCCATAACGCGTCACCAAATACTTGAAGCAAGAGAAAAGCCTGATTAAGAAAGTAATACCTTTTCCAATTTGTTTAATGTGGTCCTTTATTACACACATAACCTGAAAAAAAATCCAATGGTTGCAGCATAACAAGGAGAAGTTACGGTTCTCCAGTTTCAAAGCTTACTTGATTGTGTAAACCTTGCAGCATGCCATTTATCTAGAAGAAGAGAAATTAATCTGTTTGCATAATCCACCGTGGAGATATAGCACGTCTCATATGATTGTGCAAGTATTTGTATCATAGTTATTACCGTCTCTCCGACTTGAAACTTTTCTATTGGTATTAAAGGAAGAATTAATATCAAGAAATACATATGTTACCCTACTCATATGATGAATAGATGAATAGGAATCAACTACTTATATAGGTTCATGTTTATGTGGGTGTTACCAACTCGCCACAGCACCCAGTAGTCAGCCATAAAAGCAGCATAAAGCATATCCTTTCGTAATGCCAAACTTAACGCCAATATTTCAGAGGTATGTTGCCGTCATTGATGAATCTAGAAAATTACAGGATGGTATAGATGATCATGTTGAAGAAAAACAAAAGCACTTGGGGGGTTCTAGTGACATACATGAAATAGTCAACGATTCGTTCATAAAAGAATGTGCTAAGCTATTGAAGTATCTCATCGAATTAAAAAAAGTAATAAAACAGATTGAAAAAAACTATTTGGACGATTTGAATATGAGTGATGCAGAAAAAGATGAGTTTGACATGGAGTGCCGGCTACAAATTCAACAGTATTTTAAAAAATTTGAATTTCTGGAAAATTATGAAATGGAAAGGCACAGTTTGTTGTTGAAAAAGTTTCAATCAAAGCCTCACAGGTGGTCAAGTCTTCTTTCCAATAAAAATGACAGCAGTAAACATGCAATGCATCCCCAAGACATAGAAAATGGCGTCCATGAATTTAGACTAGGTATCCTTCGCTGTTTAAATTTGTGGATAAAATATGTTTCTTCTGAATTCACGACAATTCAACAAGAGAGGTTGATATTAGAGGATAAGATGAACTTTAATTCGACGTCTCTTCCTCCTTTATCTAACGATGGAGATGATTTTTCTGCTGATACGATGGACATTTCAGTATCACAGTCTGCTCCCGTAGAGACAGTGCAAGATGAGGTAAGGCATTACGAAGAGACGATATCCAAGCTAACCCAAGAGCAATTACAAGTATTGGAGACAGAACATTCTGAATTATTAAATCAAAAAAATGAGCAATTGAAAAAGGTAGAGACCATAAATAAAACAATCCTAGATATAGTCAATATACAGAACGAATTGTCTAATCACTTAACAGTACAGTCTCAAAATATTAATTTAATGCTGGATAATCAAGATGACATTGAGGTGAATATTAAAAAGGGAAATAAAGAACTACATAAGGCAAAGAGAGCTGCCGGAAGAACTGCCAAAATGACCACTTATGGTGCCATCATCATGGGTATTTTTATCTTGCTTCTAGATTATGTAGGTTAATATCTTTTTTCATCAGGTCTATGTAAACATGGTTACAAAGGTCGATCAGTCATTAATTTATCATTATTAGTTTCTTGAATCAAGCGATAAGTATAAAGTCTGAGTTGTATATTTATTAGTATACAATTGTCCCTACTGCAATGACTTTATGATCTATTGATGTTAGAACAATATTGTCAGTAACATACTTAGAATCGATCACAGTTAAATCAAAATTTGGTTCCACAATTTCAACTTCGACCATTAATGATTGATACGGACCAATTGAGGTGTCATTGGTTCCAAAAATCTTCAATAATTTGGCTACGCTATACGTCAAATTATGGTAGAGAATCAGTTCAGAACCCAAGTCTATGCGATCATTCAACATATGCGTTTGGATTGACAACTTAATTAACCGCAAAGTTGACAACTTCAATACTTTGGGTAAATTTGGTGATAAATTATTTGCCCTTCTGGAAAGAATCATTGAATCACCCTTGCGAATGAGGGTTCGATTTTTCATGAAGTCTTCCGTATTATGAATCTTAACCAAAACTTCTAAAATGTCAGAATTCACACCGACTGCCAAAGGTTTTGTTTTCTTAGTCCCCGAAATTTGTTTTGCTTTCCTCATTTCCGTAACTATACCATAATACTGTAGTCCCTTAAACTGAGTGTGAATTTCGATTGTTTGGCCCGATTGAATGTATCCGCTTTTAATAAGAACTTTTAGCGATAAGCAATTTGCCTCTGCTGATGGTTGAGTAACGGGGGATTGTAATATTATGCCTATAAATGGCTCTTCCAACGTGCTTTCTATCTTGTTCATATTAGCTTCCATTAATGTACATAGTTGAGAGAAAAACGTCGGTCCGTCATACCACTCAGGAACATCATCGATAGAGTCAAACTCAGATTTGTATTTAGACTTGGAAACATTTTCAGAATTATTCAAATTTGAACCTAACAAGCCGGAACACGGAATGAATTGGAATTGTGCGGCTTTCCATTGAAAATGCTCCGTCAACAAATAGTTTAGTTCAGACTGAATTATTTCTAGTCGTTGTTTGTCCCAACTTATTAGATCTGCTTTGTTCAAAAGAACTATCAAATGCTTCTTGCGTGTGGACTTTTGGTATAAGTATGATATTACCCTTAAAATTTCATATATCCGATTATTTGGACCATCTAATGATTTCTCCCAAAACTCATAATTGCAATCAATAACCAATGCAAAAACGTCCGGGTTAAACGTTAGAATTGAATTAATGGTCTCTTTATTAAAATACTCGCTATTGCCGGGCGTGTCTATAAGTGTGAGGGATGATGACGGAAGGAAATTATTCTTTATTTTAACCATTTTCTTGAACATTGAAAACCCATTTTCTCTTTCAATTTTAGTATTGTCTAGAATGATCTTAAAATGATTGGAAAGAAGCGGGTCTAAATTACTCGCTTTTTTTTGTAGTTCTCTCATTGAAGATATAGAAAGTTCGTTTAGTTCATATAAAAGATGTCCAAGTAAAGTAGATTTACCAGAATTCGCATCACCGAGTAACAAACATGTTAAATCCAAAGGATGGTTGGCAATGAATGAATGAATATCAATTGGTTCAGTAGGAGGTGTTTGAAGCTCAATCAATTCATCCTTTCCAGCCTTGGGTACTGCTTTAATATTTAAGTTCTCTAATCTTTCATTAAAGGCATTCAACTGAGCTGATTGTATTATATCGTCGGGACTAGGTTTATTAAAGTTTTCAATGGCTATGTTACGAGATTTTTTCGGCAGGGCAGAAGGTAGAAAAATGCTAAAAAGCTCATTATAATGCTTTTCCAAACTCAGAAGAGATGGTGATGATGAAGATGGAGGTGATTCTGGTGATAATGAGGTGGCTTGCGTGTTTAGACCTTTTGATTTGTTATTTATAATAAAGTTTGTAAGGGCAAAATCGCTAGTTCGATTTACGCACGCATCTTTTTTTAAAACACAGTACTGATTTATTTCATTTATGATTTTCCATGGATCTTCAAAGCTGGAATTAACATAAGATTTTTCTTTGATATGAAGTTCATTTTCGGTGCTCCCTGGTGTTTCTAGTTTTCCTTTTGTCATATCATTATTTGATTTCTTTAAGGCAGACAATTTCAAACTTAATGAGAAAGTATGTTGGTTCGGGTTATTGTCACCCTTTTTGATCCTGTCTTTTGCAAGAAGAGTCCTCAGATCTTTCTTTTTCGTTTCAGCATTGCTATCTGTAGTTTCTCTGTTCTTATGTAACTTTTCTAGTAGTGATGCACTTTTAGAAGTATTATGTGATTGATCAATATTTGAGAGACCTTTAGCTTTTTCTAGCTTCTTTCTTGCTAATTGTTCTAATAACGACATGTCCGATAATACTATTGGTTTAAAGGACTGTCTGTCTTCTTGTACGTAAGATGCAACAGAGTTTAAAGTTTCCATACTTCCAGTCAGTTATAGTACACATTAATACATTCTTGTCCGGGTCATGCGACAAGCTCAAACCCGCAAACTTGAAAATCGTGAAAAGAGTCTTATTAGTTGAAGTTCAGTACCAGATGGGAGGACTAAATATTATCATTTTTCTTGGGGAATAAATCAATGAGAGGAGTCAAAACAGCTTCTATAATATCACAGAAATGGGGAATTATGATAGTGCCAAATACTGGGCCAAACAGGGAAATCGTCGAGGGTTGCAGAAAACGCGCTACTACTGTCAAATATGCCAAAGGCAATGTAAAGATGCAAACGGGTTTCAGTCACATAATAAATCGCCGTCACACTTAAGAAAGATTAATCAAGTGACTGTTGAGGATGCTAAGCGGTACAATGAGCAGTTTGAGAAGGATTTTTTACAGTTATTGCAGCAGCGACATGGCGAGAAATGGGTGGATGCTAACAAAGTATACAACGAATATATTCAGGATCGTAATCATATACATATGAATGCGACCTTGCATCGCTCCTTAACTCAGTTTATTCGTCACCTAGGGCGGACGAGTAAAGTGGACGTTGATATGGACATCGATGACAAATCGGAGAATATTGAAGGCCCTTTGCTCATCAGGATTCATCCATCATCTCTGTCACCGCCTTCCGAAGATGGATTGCTACAAGATCAACAAGAGCAAGAAATCATAGCCGCCGAGCTTTTGGAAAGACAACTTACTCGTGCTATGCGACAAACTGAACTTGAGAGCGAGTTGCCGCAACCAGTGATGAAATCGAAAATAGACGAAGATAGCACTTTAAAGCCTGTACGAGTCACCTTTCACGGTTCTGGTAGGGTAAATAAAAAGAAAAAGAAGGTCATTCCACGGAAGAACGGAATCAAGTTTCGCTGATTGAAAATTTTTCTTTGAAAGCGATGAGGTTAACAGAATTAGTTTAATGAATGGACCTAAAGAGAGAATTTAGGAATAGTGAGAATTGGCACCCTGAACTATTCATATTTTTATAAACGTATTAGCGGAGACAATGTGTAATGGACACGTTAAATTTGAGGACGAAAAAAGTGCAGTCAAAATAACTGCTGCCACCGATAGAAAAAATGATATGCAGGTAATATCAAAACAGAACGAGGAAGTGAATACAAGTAGTGATGAGGAGAGTGATGATGATGATGCTCCACAGGAAGAAGGAATCCATTCTGGAAAAGGTGAAGTTGAATCGCAGATTACTCAGAGAGAAGAAGCTATAAGATTGGAACAGTCACAATTGCGGTCTAAGAGAAGGAAGCAAAATGAATTGTATGCCAAGCAGAAGAAGGTAGTGAATGAGACAGAGCCGGTTGATGAAACAATTTCGGAGCTTCCCGAAGAGTTGCTGAAAAATATAGATCAAAAGGATGAAGACAATATACAGAACTTATCTTCAAATCATGTAAACTTTGATAAATGGGATGTGTCAGACGAAGACCAAGAGGAACTGGTCCATGTTATGAAAGCTAAGAAAAGAAAGACATTGAGAAACTTAAGAAAAGATTCAGTAAAAAGAGGGAAATTTAAGATTCAATTATTATCCATGCAGGGTTCCAAAACATTGCCACCAAAAAAAGAGGCATCGATCATACATTCAAGAGATCGTTGGTTAAATAGGAAAACTTTGAATAAAAAGTAATATATAGCATCAAACATAATATAATAATAATACGTCACAAAACAAAAAAAAAAATCTCCGTTTATCTACAATGAACAATGAGAATATATACTGAAGTTATGATACGCTATTCTTCTGAAATGCAGTAAGATATTACCAACGGAATGCAAACACCTATCAATACATAAACGGATTCATCATGGGGAAGAACGACATCCTCTTCCACACTAAGATCATGATCATGAGAACCCCCACCAACAAACGCTGTGAAAGATGCATATAATAAACTACCACCACTCATGAGCAGAAGATTTCCGCTAATCCAATCCATCGTTGTTGAATGACTCAAATTCAAGAGGGATAACACTATGTATCCGATTGGTGTCGATGAGGCAAATAGGAAAACGTTGCATACTATCTCCCATTTCAACAAATTTTGTCTTGACACCATTAAACTAGTGAGAGAAAGAACCGCAGGGATCTTGTGAATCACAATGGCAATCAATACCACTATGAGTAGCGAATCATTATTCGTTGTCGTACCTAGTGCGATTCCATCGGATAACCCATGAATAAACAATGCAAATACAACGTTATTTTGTATTAAGTTCATCCATATTTGTTTTGGGTGATTTATTATATCTTTCCAACTTTGAAATTTGATTGCCTCGTGAGTATAAATCGCTTGCTTTCTGGAAATCCATAGTGTAACCAGCCTATCGAGGACATACACTCCTAAAAACCCGATTAGCAAATTCAATCCAACGTTACCATTATGTTCTACACATGCCTTTATACCCTCCGGTATTACCAACATGAAAGAGGTACCTAACAACATTCCTATACCGAATTGTGATAGAACTGCAATTTTAACACGATAGCTGCTAGCCCCATTGGTGCCCGTTTGAATACCCGCATTTGCACTGAGATCGGAACTGGAATCGTTATCTTCTTGGTCAATGACAATGGCACTTTTCTGCTTATCAACGTAGTATAACGGGATTAGCCCTATGAGAAAGGTGGCAATCAAAAGAAAACTAGCCAATAGTATCACCCCGAAAAAATTCATTATGATTGATTATGTAGCAAGTTAGCTTTATTCGGCACTTACCTAGAGACATTCTCTTCAATGGAACTATTCGTCGTTATTTTTTTACAGCCAATTCTCGAAAAACATCCTAAATAGAAATATAAAATAGTTAGCCATCTCGTATAATGTAGTACTAAAAACAAAAAATACGGTCCGATGTCCTTTCCAGGGGACTCAGACGTGATCATAGATTCTACCGTTCTAAAAGCTGTTGAATTAGGAACAAAACTTTTTAAATCTGGGGAATATCTGCAAGCGAAAAGAATATTCATCAATGCTATAAGAGTATGCGATTCTTATTCTGAGGAGCAAATCATACAAATCAGAAACGCATACCAATTAGATACTGTGAGGATTGATAATAAACGATTATATCATCCTAGATATGTAAAGATACTGGACAATATCTGTGCGTGTTATGAAAAACTAAACGATTTGAAATCCTGTTTAAATGTATCACAAAGATTACTTCAGCTAGATCCTGGTAATGTAAAATGCTACATACGGTGTACAAGAACACTCATAAAATTAAAAGATTGGAAAAGAGCATATAAGACATGTTGTGGCGGATTACAGTTATGTGATAATGCCAGTCCTCTTTTGAGGCAACAAAAGCAATTTATTAAAGAGAATATGGCGCAAAAACAGGATAATGAAAAGAAGAGTAACGACGGAAGGAAATATATAGATCCATTAAATGAAGCAAAAGTACTTAAGAGGAAAAAGCAGAGTGATATTTCAGAATTGTTGCAACCAAAGAAGAAGATCAAAGATGATATCAGGAAAGTTGATTTAGTTGGCGACTTACCGATTGAGGTACTACCTGTCATACTTCAAAGATTCACCAGTAGAGAACTCATTATGTTGTCGTTGGTTTGTAACAAATGGAGAGACAAAATATTGTATCATTTACATTGTTTCCGAGAATTTAACTTGACCTCAATCAGTTTCAAAAACTTTGTAAAATTTATGGATTTCTTACAACAGAATTTCACCAATACGTACAAAAGATACAGTCTTTCTCAGTTAAAAATTAGTTCTAAAATTACTCCGGAAGAGTTACGAATAGCTCAGTTGTTATTTAGTAAAATGCCGAAATGCATAAGTTTTGAACGGCTTATACTTTCAATGCCAACACTAACAACCACCCAGTTTTACAAGTTGATGGCTGGAGAACGTACAGAGCTTTTCTCAAAATTACTAGAATTATCCCTTATGATAACTTATAGACCTGATAAACAACATGAATGGAATATACTTCAGAATTGTCCTTTGTTGAAGAAAATGGAATTAATATTTGTAAATTCAGTGGTTTCCATCGCCAATCGAAATAATATCACCGGAAGCGATAACAGTTTCAATTCAATGTTCGGTGGTGTCAATATACAAAGTCCGGTTGAAAATCAGGGTGAATCAGAAATTGTGGAGGGAAAAGTGGTCTACAATGAACTAGAAAAGTTAACATTGATATGTGACAAGAAGAAAATTAAGAATTTCCCACTCTATTATGCCTTATCAAGAAATCAGTTTCCTCTATTACGGAAGTTGACAATAACTGGTGTAATATTTCCTTTTATTGACCAAAGTGTAACGAACTTTGAGTGGTTATTGAATTTTCCAAACTTAAAAGAACTATGGTTGGAGGACAACGATAATTGTGAACTGAGTAAGTTCTTTCAATTGCTCAAGTGCTCAGATGTTTGGAAAAATTTGCGGAAGTTGACCTTTAGAGAGAACAGACTGTATCCAATTATCAATCTTGATGAGGACTTGCCCATTGCCAACGATGATGAGATGCCATACATGCTATATTATAGGAAGAACCTGCAGAATCTGGAAAAGTTAGATCTAATGGGGACATCAATAAGCGGTTCTGCGTTAACCAGATTATGTGAAAAGTATTTGAATGGTGAGAAATTAAAGAGTTTAAATATTGGGGACTGCCCCAACATTCAATTTCTAACTAATCATGCTCATACAACAAGAATGGTATTGGATGTGAATTTGGTTTTGAAGAAACTCTCTAAATTGGAGGAAATCAATTTGTCACATCTGAATACATTGAATGATCGTACAATGAATTCCTTTATAATTAACATACCCTTTTTGGAAAATTTGAAAAGGCTTGATATTTCGCACAATTTTGAAATCACCGGAATATCAATCTACGAATTTTTAAAGAAATTTCAGATGGACCACGAGAATGAAACAGGATGCCAACCACTGACATATTTAAATATTGACGGTTGTGTACAAGTATCACATATCACTGTCAATATGATCCGAGCCCAGAATCTAGTCACCCGAGTGGATTGCGTTTACGAAAGAGACAAATGGAAAAAATTCGGAGTTAACTCATATTCGTACTCATAAATCAGGCATTCACCGGTGGGAATATAGGTTGCTTTGGAGATTACTTTAGAATATTTAATGTAACGAAATGCTATGTGCCTTCTGGTACTATGTAGGGATGAGGGTATACTATTATCTGTTCTATAGAAATGTACGAATTGCCTTCTAATTTTAGTTCTGGAAAATGTCTGAATTATTCATGAAAGTGTCGTTTGTGGCTGCCGACATAGCCTCCATTGGAAACTTACCTGGATTGAATAAAGTGTTATCAAAAGACCCATTTTCAATGGCCGGTATAGGGAAATCTTCCGAATTTGTCTGAACATCATAAGAAGAAATTGTTCCAGATTTTTTCCTATTTTTCCTCATTTCCACTGACATATTTTGGTTATAATAGGAAGATCTTTTCTTGAATTGAGGTCTCGATTGAACTTTTAGTGGAGATTTCTTTGATCTCAAACTGGAAGTGCCAACGGCAAAGGATAAGGAATTTGCCTTTTGCCTTGAAACCTGTGTTGAAGGAGATTTTGAACATTGAGAAGATGTGGACGATGATGGGGAAGGTGATAATGGATCCTTTTTTCTTTTGTTAAGAGCAGAAGGTGGAAAAGGAACTGGCTGAAGAGGCAATCTTAATGCTGTTTTATGAGGCGACCTGATGATTGATAACGAATTGGAAGAGGAGTCTTCCAGGTCAACTCCTGGCAAATCAGAGTCCATTATGGTCAAAGATTTGATCTGTTCACCGAATCGTGGTTGGAAAAATTGTAGAGGATTCCTTATCGAGGAAGAAATAATTATTTTTTCCTTTAGGAAAGTGATTGCGTTATCCAATGCAAACTCTTGACCACAGTTATTTTGAATCATGGACATTTTCGGCCAAGTAGCTCTTGCGCCCAAAGTAGTTTGGTGCAAAAGGAAAAGTTGAGATGGATTTTTTAGTACTTCGTGAAATTGGCCAACCATCGATAAATCTGGTAAAATAGTGACATTTCCGGAATATTGTTGTAAGAAAAGGTGTTTCAGTTTTGTCATTAGGTAGGGATGGAATTCGAACTCCTTTAGGATATCTAAGAAATGAATAGTTTCATTGGAGAAAAAGTTGAAAATCTTCGTCACCTGGTTTCTGAAGCGAGCAGTGATTTCCTTCTCAATTTCACCCCCAACACAAGTGTTTGAGAATTTTAGAAGGGGGAAGACATGTATATTTACCTGACATGCAATAATGTGGTCTACATTGAACATTTCTGAAAGACGGGAAATGGGCATATCATTATCCACCGATCCGTCCATAAATTTCATGTTTGATAGATGTAAGTTGGTTGCCCCCCATTCTTTTATTTTACCAGAGTGAGGGTCTTTCTCGAAAAGTGGTGTGGAGGGAAAAACGCCAGGCAGCGAACAAGATGCGCATACGGCAGACCAAATAAGAACGTTTGGGGCAGTTAGGTTGTTTAGTAGTTTCGGTTGTTCATATATGGATGCAGGTGAAACAGTGATATTCAAGATTTTGCCCGTCTTATTGTAGGCTTCCCTAAAGGTCAAGTCTCCCAAAAACGAAAGCATTGTGTTAATCAAAGGTTTATTATTGAACCAGGTACCATTTTGGCAGAATCTCGATATCTTGATTAGTAGGTTTTCGTTGGGGGATTTGGAATTGTCATCGTTGAAGATATTGAATTCCATGTTAAGTACATTGGTCAACAAGGAAGGAATTTCCTGGGTTGTGTGAACGCAAAATATGCTGGCAACGATGGCACCAGCACTGCTGCCACTGATTACTTTAGGCATTAGGTCCGATTCAAAAAGGGCGGCAAGAACACCGATGTGGAAAAGACCGAAAGTGCTGCCACCACTAAGCACGAGGGCGGTGCGGCCTATGTTTCTTCTTGTTTGTTGTAAGATACCCAAGAGGTAATGGTCGTTCATATCTGATTGGTGGATGAGCGCGGTAAGTACTGCTTGGGACTCCTCGAGGTAATCATGTATGATCTGTTTCGTACCAGAATGCGAGTGTCTGTATAGGTTGACGTTATTCATGTTGCCGAGGTTACGGACCCACTTAGTCCTGATCAAGTAAAGTAGGCGGTGGTAATCGTGAGTGTTTCTCAAATGGCGCATGCGGAGGGTCAACTCTTGCAGGAGCTTGTAGTTGTACAACGATGACTCGTTGATTGTTTTCCAATCAGAAAGCCCCGTCAAGTCGTCCAGTTTCAACGCTATATCATTCCATTGATCGTAAGATATTGCGTGTTTTTTCTGGGAGGACAGGTCGCATATGCGCAGTTGTTTGCGGGATAGGGTCTTGTGGTAAAGCCATTTGAAGAGTGATGATGAGTCCGTGGTAGAAGTGTTGGATAGTTCGTAGTACTTGGACAGAAGAAATTCTGTTACTGGCAGAGTATTAGACATAACAGAAAACAGTGCTGTTTTCTTGGTGCTGTTTTGTGACGTCTTTGGTTTCCTATTGTTTTCAGAAGTACTTCTTTTCTTTTTCTTTTGTTTTTTGTTTTACATAATTCTTCGCGCAGGTTTAATGATATTCCTTGCTCTACTAATTATTTCATATTTTCCTGGTGTTAAAGGGAAGGGGGAAAAGGGAAGCGAAAACTTCAAGAAGCAGAATGAGAAAAAAAACAAAACAAAACAAAACAAAGCAAAACAAAACAAAACAAAACAAAACATACCATAACATAACAAAGGCAAAGAACCTAAATGGAAGAAAGCACAAACACACACTATTAGCAACGTATAAATAGTAGAGACATTTGAAGAATATGAGTTTAAGAACGCCGAAGAGAAGCAGGACCAATGAGGAACACGAACATGAGCACGAGCACGAGCACGAACAAGAGCAAGAGCAGTTAAAGAACCAAGATACACATACACCCCAGTACCAACACCAACCGAGGTCTACAACCCTCTTGAGCACACCGGTCCGTATTAAGAATGGCTTTGGCACACCGTCACCGCCGTCTCCACCAGGTACAACCAAGAGCATCACCAAATCAAGGAGGAGGCCGTCAACGACAACCCTCCAAGGCATATTCATGTCGCCCGTTAACAAGCGTCGTGTAGCGCAAGCTGAACATGGACGTGTATTCGATCATAACAACGTCGGGCACGAAAGTGAGAGTGACGACGACGAAAACGAAAACGAAAATGACAACAACCAAGACGGTCACGTTGGCATGTCCTTGTTGCCACCGACAACGCCTAAATCAAGGCGGTCGGAGGTGTTTCTGTCGCCGTCGCCGCGTCTGAGGTCACCTCCAACGGCTGTGCGTCGGTCTGCGGGCGAGCGGCCTATCCGCGAAATATCACATACACTGCGCACCAGGCTTAATTACGCACTAGTCAAGCTGCAAAATGGGTGGACGGATAAGACACTTCCCGAGTTAGAGACAGAACTTGCACCCGCAGCACAAACATCGCCACGGCGCTATCATAACAGGTTTCCGGATAGTGCGGATGCAGGTACTTCTGCGCACACAGCGTTTCTCCAGGCGCTGGGAGGACACCCACCGCGAGAAGAGGCTACTGCAGTTGAAACACTAATGCTACTGTCGTCACCCACCAAAAAACAGCAGCATCGACCTGTCACGGCAACGTCCGCTGGAGAGCTCGCAGACGACACGGAACCCGAGTCGGACACCGAAGTGGAGACGTCGTAATGCACTATAATTTCCCCCACAATCTCGGCGTTAGTGCAGCCGCGTCCGTTCTCGCACCCTTTACTATCATATATAAGCGCGCATGCATGCAGTAAATGGCTCACTGCTAGTGCGTACCTGCCGTATCTACTGATCAAGCTCGGCGGCTAGAATGAAACACCACACGTTCAATAAAGAAACGAAAATTTGCAGCGCTAGCTGGCCGCGCGTATCGCAATCAACGCTATGCACAACAGATCGCCTCGAGCTCGTTTACGACGTGTACTGCAATGCAGAACGGCAACTCCACCCCCACACCGCCACTAGCCTCAACCTCGTTTTTCTGCACGGCGGCGGCATGAGCAGGGTTGTATGGGAGTATTATTTGCCGCGACTGGTAGCCGCGGACCCGGAAGGTAATTATGTCATAGAGAAAATTGTGCTGATCGACCAGGTCAACCACGGTGATTCTGCGGTGCGCAACCGCGGAAAGTTGGGCACGGATTTTAACTGGATTGATGGAGCCCGCGATGTGATCAAGATTGCTAGCTACGAGCTCGGCAGTGATAACGAGCAGCCAGCTCTAAACGTGGCTATAGGCCATTCGATGGGCGGGTTCCAGGCTCTTGCATGTGACGTGTTGTCGCCCAATCTATTCGATTTGCTCATCTTGATCGAGCCTGTAGTCATTTCTCGGCAAGTCGTCGGCTCCGGGAGAAAGAGGGCGCCACCCGGGTCTTCCCATATCTCGGAAAACCTTTATAACTCCCTTCGTTTAAAGACATGTGACCGTTTTGCGAACGAGTCTGAATATATACATTATATGAAGAACGACTCCTTTTTCACCAAGGCCCACGCCTCAATTCTGCAAAATATCATCGATTTCGAAAGAATAAAGGTGTCCGATGATGACGGTTCTGTGCGCACGAAGATGGAACAGGCGCAGAATCTCCTCTGCTATATGAACATGGAGTCCTTCGCGCCTTTTCTAATCAGCAACGTCAAATTTGTAAGCACACGGACCATCCACATCGTGGGCGCGCTCTCCACTTGGTGTCCTCCAGAAAACCAGTTGTTTTTGCAGAAGACGCTGCGGAATTACCATCTCGACGTTGTTCCGGGTGGCTCTCACCTGGTCAACATTGAGGTTCCGGATCTTATTGTCGAAAAAATCAATCATCATATCCACGAGTTTGTTCTTACTTCTCCACTGCGGTCCTTACATATTCCGCAGTTGTCGCTTGACGAAAGAATGGTCAAGTTTAAACAGGCTTTCAATTTGTTCAAGAATGATGCTTTGATTAAAACCAGTAAATCTAAATTTTAGCACTTTTGTACATGTTTATATATATATATATATATATATATATATATAGGATGAACGTCTTAATGAATAACTGACGCAACGGTCGGCGGGTTTCCATTTCGTTCCACCTTTCGCGCGGGCACTGTAGACTAATATCGCCCAGGACGAAAGTGTGTACCCGTCTTTTCACCAAGTAAGTAGTGTATTTCATGTAGCCAAAAGAAAAAACATGAAGGAACTCAAGTTTACATACAAAACAATATCAGGGACGCACTCTTCAAGCACTGTACCGTACGCCTTCGTATTAAATCCTTCCTCGCAAACATGAATTGGCTGTTTCTGGTCTCCGTGATCTTCTTCTGCGGCGTGTCAACACATCCTGCCCTTGCAATGTCAACTAACAGATTGCTAAAGCTGGCAAAAAAGTCTCCCAAGAACATCATACCACTGAAGGATTCAAGCTTCGAGAATATCCTGGCGCCTCCTCATGAAAATGCCTATATAGTCGCTCTATTTACTGCCACAGCGCCCGAAATTGGCTGCTCCTTGTGTCTCGAATTGGAGTCCGAATACGAAACCATAGTTACTTCCTGGTTTGACGATCATCCAGATGCCAAATCCGCTGGTTCCGATACATCCATCTTTTTCACAAAGGTCAATTTGGAGGACCCTTCCAAGACGATTCCAAAAGCGTTCCAGTTTTTCCAACTAAATAATGTTCCTAGATTGTTCATCTTCAAACCAAACTCCGCTTCTATTCTCGACCACAGCATTATCAATATCTCCACTGATGCTGGTCCAGAAAGAATGAAGCAAATCATACATGCCATTAAACAGCTTTCGCAAGTAAACGACTTCACCTTGCACTTGCCTATGGACTGGACTCCGATTATTACCTCCACAATAATCACATTCATTACCGTTTTGCTATTCAAAAAGCAGTCTAAACTCATGTTTTCCATTATGACTTCTAGAATTGTCTGGGCAACTTTGTCCACTTTCTTTATCATCTGTATGATCAGTGCCTACATGTTCAACCAAATTAGAAACACCCAACTGGCAGGCGTTGGCCCCAAGGGCGAAGTCATGTATTTCTTGCCCAACGAATTCCAGCACCAATTTGCCATCGAAACTCAGGTCATGGCCCTTATCTACGGATCATTAGCTACGTTGGTTGTCGTGTTGGTCAAAGGTATACCATTCCTACGCTCCCACCTGTATCCAGACGCCAAGAAATCGTACTTCATCGATGCTGTCTTGGCCTCTCTTTGCGCATTGTTTATTTACGTCTTCTTCGCTGCCTTGACCACCGTCTTTTCGATAAAGAGTCCCGCTTATCCTTTCCCTTTACTAAGACTATCGGCACCTTTTAAATGAAGCTTCTTTTTTTTCTTGCTACCATCATGGTAAAGAAAGAGTAGAGTATGTTAGATAAAGTTTTTTTTTCAAAAATATAAAATAGAATAAAACAAAACAAAACAAAATTACATTTTACACACTATGTGTTGTCCTTTTCTTCTCCGTTAAAGTTTGGTTTCTTCTCCGCCCATTTCGTGGGTTTTCTTATGGTTTGTGAGACTGCCCAATCCACCGAACACCCCTTTCTTGATCTTACCTATGGCACCAACACCGCCACCTATCACAGACGTACCAGCTCTCAAACCAGTACCCAGTCCCTTAGATGCTATATCTCCGACTTTCTTTTCTCTTTTACTCACGCTTACTGTGTACCTTGGCTTGAAGCTGAATGCTAGATGTAACACGCCACCATCTTGACCGGCATTTTCTAATCCTTCGACTGGCACATCTAACTCGGTAATTCCTTCAACCTTGACTTTTTCCAATGGGATCTCTGCTGTCCCAATAGTATCGTCCGCACTTGTAGAATCCCAGTCCATGACTTTTATTCTTAGTATGTCATTCAAACGATTGTTGATTTGAACGGTGCCTTCATCATTCCACTTAGGATTCAAAGATCTTTTGACAACCTTTGTCTTGTAAGCACAGTCTTCCTCATTGTTGATGTAATACTTCAAGTACGGATCGGAATAACCATTTAAATCAGATGCTATCAAGTTTTCTGCACTTCTTGACATAATTGTCAAGTCACCTGAATTCGTGATCAAGTCATTTTCTGGCAATTGTTTAGTGTCGATAGGAAACCACGATATTTGAAGCATTAGTTTAGCACTACCTTCACCTGAAAGATGTAAAATTGATGGCTTATAATAACAATTCTTAACTAACTCTAACGTAGGCAGTTCTACTTCACAAACGCATTTCTCCATTTTGTTATAATTTTTATTCTTAGCAACTCTAAAAATAGTAGTGGATTTGTCTAATTCTTTTATTATTACGTCGCCAGACCAACCGTTTTTGACAATCCTGGATGGGATGCGTGGACTAACGAATCTCGGGTGACCATTACCATCAAAAAACGCTTGAACGTATAGCCCAGAGTCGGGCAATTCCCCGTCAAGGACAGTGACAGCAAGAACACCTTGATTGTATCGCAATAGCTCTGGCAAGTCCAACTTCTGTCTATTACTGTACATGTCTTCCAGCTCTTTGACTTCATTCCATTCTTGTTCGAATTTGGCTTTATCTTCTTTAGAGATTTTTTTTTCATCTATGGCTAATTTACGTGATTCTAACAATGCCTTCTTTTTGTTAACTTTATCTAAATCTTGGATTTCTTCCAGTGTTAAAACAGGCAGTGCCGGATAAAAGGAAGTATAGTACGTAACGGTTCCCTTGGGTTTTTTCTTGGGCATTATTAAACGACCAACTTTAGCTTCTTCATCGATTGTCTCCTGGTATTTGTCATTCTCATCCTTCTTGAATAAATCTTGAACGTTGATGTTGAATTCACCAACTGAACGATCCTTGTTGACGGTTTCCACATCCATACATTGAAGCGTAATTTTCTGGTTTGGTGAAGTGACAGCAACATAAATAACTTGATTCCAAATTGGATTCAAAGTTTGATTCTTAAAGTCTGTTCTACCTTTCGATAATCCGTTAACCAAGACTTTACAATATGGATCGATAGTACCAAACTTTTCCAAATTTCTCAAATCGTTTGCCTTTTCAATGAAGACTCTGATAGCACCAATTGGTGGTGTGTAAGCAACTGAGTTGGAACCTATCTCCAGTCTAACAGGTCTCCAATATGTGGTGATTTTAATATCACCTTTCTGGTTTTTCAATGGGATCAATTTCTTATCCACTTGGCTTCTATCTATTAAATCGTTTAAAGTCTGAATGGTAGATCCAATTTCTTCCCCTTTGCTATCCTTGACGACGAACTTATACCTCGTTTTGCGACGATCTGCAATAACTGCTTCATAGTCCGAATTCCATTTTAAAGTGCCAGTGTCGGTTGCCGTACCAGTGGTTAACACCAATTTAGCATTCAGATAAACTTCAACATAGGCAGTAATTTTCTTTTCTTCTTCAGCAAAACGAGATCCTTCTTCAACCACAATTTTAGCAATACCAGTATTCAGGTCGGGTAGCTCTTCTACAGATCCATCCGGTAACTTCTTTTCTTCCAAAGTTGGGAAGTATCTTAAATCAAAAGTCAATTCACCGACTGGTTTAGAATTTCTTAAAAACTCAGCTTTCAGGTTCCTTTGCGTAGAATTATCATGTAGGAGATTCAGGTTGTATTGAATTCTACCGAGCACTTTATCCTTTAACTTCGCACGCTTATCATAGACACTAATTGTTAATGGGTCGGTGAAAGAGTTCAATAAAACGTATAAAGTCTCGTCCCAAACGGGGTTCAGAGTATCTCTTACGGTCCTTGTCTTTGCAATGGATACATCGTTAAATTCAAAGGACAAATATGGATCAATTGATTCGTTCAATACTGAGGAGGTACGTTTTAATCCCTTAGCATTTTTTATGGTAATTTCCAAGATGCCAATTGACAGGTTGGAACCAGAGAGGAGCTGTGGGATATTCAACTGTAAAGAAAATGGAGGTAGTAAGATTGGGCCCATGTATTTTTTGGCCATCTTTTGTATCAATGTCATAAGACCTGGGATAGCTAAAATTTCCCAATTGAAAATCGAACGTCCAAATAAGGAAGCAACAAAATCAAAATCGGGAACTTTCAATAGTTGGATGTTAACAGTTTCAACATGGGGGAAAGGAGTCATTAACTTGAATTTAACTCTAGCATGTGCTTTGAAGGCGATGTCCGACACGGAAACGGGAATGGTAATGCCAAAAATTTTAGCCTTAACAACAGCTAATTCATTGACGTAGTTTCTAACCTGTTTGGCACTCATATCGCATAAATCATGAGGGGTAAAAGAGATACCCCAGTCCATCACAACAACGTCAGAAGCAGTGTTTTGGAACGTCTTCACCAGATCAATCCTTGGAGGCTTAACACCAAGTGTCAGCTCATCAATCCATAGTTCAGTGATAAATTGAGGAATTGCCTCATTGGTAGCCATTTGTTCATTGGCCTGTTGAACAATCAATTGACTTACGGATGGTTCTAAAATGGGCCAGTATTTGTCCAAAAATGTATTTAGCCATTCTAAAGATTCGTAGTCATTCTCCACCTTTTGCACTGTAAATTCCTTTTGAACCAATTCTCTTATTGAACCTCTGTACTTTTTAGCCGATGTTCTATACAACAATGAAGTGATAACGATGACAAAAAAGGCTGAGCCCATAGAAAATTTATAGTGACCAAGTGCAAATGATACCACGCCTCCAATAAAGAAAATGGCTACGGAATGATACCAGTCACCGTAAAGACTGTCGGGTATGATATTATTTAAGAGTGTTTCTCTACTCATATCCATCAATTCATCATCCAAGGTCAATTCGTCTTTGTCTTCCCAACCACCAATTTGTTTCCAACCCACATATGAAGCTTCATGGATGCTTCTCTTGAAGCTTTCATCACCGGCATGCGATGCCTTTTGGGATGAAACACTAGTACTGGCTTCAGTTTCCTCTTTCGTTTTCGGAGGTTGTAACTTATCTATCCCATTAACGTTAGCTACTTGTGCCGTCTCAGGCTTCTTTGGTGCTGATGCTCCAGTATCTTCCTTGGACATATTGTATCACGCAATCGAACTTTTCAAAATATACTAGCTATTCTTCTTTACCTTAGCTATTATCCTTCAATTACTTCACCTGTTCCTATACAAAAAAAAAAGTTGAGTCAATGTTATGCAGGTCAAATACTAGCTAGTGAGTGCAGCTTGGAAGTACACAATGCAATCAGTCAATGCTTCTAACACCCGATTATTCCTCGCAATTGCAGCAGTATCCCTTTCCTGTCCCTTTGTATTTTGAGGGGCCTTTTGTTATTTTTTCACATAGCAGTCCCGTCGCATATATTTATGTCACTTTTAACGTACCACATTCCTAATTAAGTCTGCTATTTCAGGATGATAATAATAAAGTTGGCATATAATTAGAGCAATTATAGTAGTGCCAAAGACGAAATTCTGTGTTCTTGCATGACTTCCACCAAGCCAGTATAACTCATTGATAGTTAGAATCTTGTTGTCAAACTATTATCCCTTACGGAATATAGAAGATGACGTATATTATGCGAGCGTGAGATGCGAGAATTGGATAATGAATGACAATGTATGAAAAAGAGAATAAATAATGTTGGAATAAAAACCCAACTGTCATTTATCAGCTAGTAGTCATACTACTAGTACATTATCATATACGGTGTTAGAAGATGACATAAGTTATGAGAAACGGTCATCGAAATAAGTGGAAGCTGAAATGCAAGGATTGATAATGTAATAGGATAATGACTGACAAATATAAAATGACAATAAAAGCATATACAGAATTATGTAGAATTACGAGTTCCATTTATTGGATTCCTATATCCTCGAGGAGAACTTCTAGTATATCTACATACCTAATATTATTGCCTTTATCAACAATGGAATCCCAACAATCATCTCAAAATTCGCCCATCTCTCAATTATTGCCTTTACCAACAATAGAATTAGAATCTTGATAATTATACAAAAGTTTCCATATGCCTTGCACTTTTTGTTATTCTTAACTATTATAACTTACAAAAACTACTAATTATCCACTGCGATTGCTGATATCACATCTGCATTCTCTTTAGTGTATGTAAGTTTTTTCAGGAGGGAAAAAACATAAAAAGTAGACTCCATGGCCAAGTTGGTTAAGGCGTGCGACTGTTAATCGCAAGATCGTGAGTTCAACCCTCACTGGGGTCGTTTATTTTTATACTGTTTCTTTACATATTTTTGACGGAGTTTTCTCCCTAGTACATAAAAAGGTACTATAAAGATGATCAACCAGCTTTCGAGGTTTACCTAATATTCAACGGGATTGCTATTCTGTGACTTCTGGGATTGAATACAAAGTCGTTATCGAGGTAAGATCAGTAGATCAAGGATCGCTATGGTACCGTCCTACGATGGTTTGAATCTGCCAGTTATCAATGAACAATGTATGCCTGAAAATAATGGATCTCTTGGGTTTGAAGCCCCCACTCCAAGACAGGTTCTGAGGATTACACTGAATTTGAAGTATTTAATCGATAAGGTTATACCTATTGTTTATGATCCTACTGATATCGTATGTGACCATTCTGAAGTTTTATCTCCAAAAGTTATGAAGTTGGCTTACGAGGCATGTGGTGGGAACCCTAAAAACAAAATCAACAAAAGAAAATATCAGTCGGTTATCATATTCTCGTTACTTAAAGTTTGTGAGTGGTATTCTATATTGGCTACTATGGAAGTGCATAATGCCAAGCTTTACGAAACTAGAAATTTAGCTTCACAGCAGTTATGTAAATTGTTAATTGAAAAAGAAGAAACAAGAGATCTGCAGTTTCTTTTTATGCAATTACTGCTGCGTCGTTATGTGATCAACGAGAACGACGAAGATCAAGACCCATTGAATGCTTTGGAGCTTGCCACAGATATGCACTGTACTACAGTGATAGGGTCGAGCGGATTTCAACGTTGTTTAAAGTGGATATG
This sequence comes from Saccharomyces mikatae IFO 1815, assembly GCF_947241705.1. Taxonomy (NCBI): domain Eukaryota; kingdom Fungi; phylum Ascomycota; class Saccharomycetes; order Saccharomycetales; family Saccharomycetaceae; genus Saccharomyces; species Saccharomyces mikatae. The sequence continues at coordinate 492,995 of NC_079270.1, forward strand.
GAGAGGTTGGATAGTTCAAAATGGTCTAGATCCCACAACTTTTGTCAAGGACGATTCACTGGCGGAAGTTTCCATGATTTCGCACTTTAACCCAGTAAGACTAAAGGCACCGGTATACCAGAATTATCTACAGATGACCTTTTCATTTTTGTTTCTGGGACTTTATACTTTGGTGGTTAATGGAAAGGACTCTGAAAAAGTTCAATCCTTTGATTTGTGGGAAAGTGTATTTTATATATTCAATACTGGTTTCATCTTGGACGAACTCACTAAACTTTATTATATCGGTTATGCACACCTATCGTTTTGGAATTTATTTAACGATACCACATATTTGATAATCACTTTGGCTATGGGGTTCCGTGCAATGAGTGTGACTCCTCTCAATGCGAAATACTCTTCGGAAGATTGGGATAAAATATCATATAGGGTTTTATCGTGTGCAGCACCTTTTGTGTGGTCAAGACTTCTATTGTACCTTGAATCACAAAGATTTATTGGTATAATGCTGGTTATATTAAAACATATGATGAAAGAATCCATTGTCTTTTTCTTCCTTTTATTCTTAATAATGATTGGATTCACTCAAGGCTTTTTAGGTTTGGATTCAGCAGATGGTAAAAGAGATATCACGGGTCCCATCTTGGGTAACTTAACAATCACTGTTTTGGGACTTGGAAGTTTTGACGTTTTTGAAGAATTCGCTCCACCCTATGCGGCAATATTGTATTATGGATACTATTTTATCGTTTCTGTTATCCTTTTAAATATCTTGATTGCGCTGTATTCAACTGCTTATCAGAAGGTCATTGACAACGCAGATGACGAGTACATGGCTTTGATGTCACAAAAGACGTTAAGGTACATTAGAGCGCCTGATGAAGATGTCTATGTTTCTCCATTGAACTTAATTGAACTGCTTGTGACTCCTATTTTACGTGTTCTTCCACCAAAGCGTGCTAAAGACCTGAGCTATGTTGTTATGACAATAGTATATAGCCCATTCTTGTTGCTCATTTCTGTTAAAGAAACACGTGAAGCTAGAAGAATAAAATACAACAGGATGAAAAGATTGAATGATGATGCAAACGAATACGATACCCCGTGGGATTTAACAGATGGTTACTTGGATGATGATAGTGGTTTATTCTCTGACAGCCAAAATTCAGGCATGAGAGCTACCCAGTTGAAAAATTCACGTTCGTTAAAATTGCAAAGAACGGCTGAACAAGAGGATGTACATTTCCATGTCCCCAAGATATGGTACCAAAAAGTCAAAAAATGCAGTCCCTCTTTCGAGCAGTATGATGATGACGATACTGAAGATGAGGTTGATGATAAAGATGATGTCAAAAAGCTCGCTGAAAAAGTGGAAAGTTTAACAGCCGTAATAACCGACCTGGTCGAAAAACTGGATTTAAAGGATAAAAAAGAATGAGAGATATATTATCATGCACTGCTCACATTACTTTTCGGAAATTTACATTGCTCGTCATTACAGCTGTATAAATTAATAATTTGTTTTATTTTATAATTATTTAACCTTTTTTATATTCCATATAACTATCTTTTACTTCCTAGAAGAAAAAACTCTCCAAAAATGAAAACAAAAGGAAGAAAAAGAAAATAATGAATACGGTAAAAAACGAAAACTCCCTATCTTTTTTTACATGTGATGAACTATAACTATCATCTTTCCCGTTTTGAAGTTCTATTTATCTCAGTTTGCCCAACTTTTATATATATAAATATATATAAATATATAAATTCATTCTTCATCTTCTCTAACAGCTACAAGCATTGTTTGTGCTAGATCCATTATTGGCAGCATTCAAATCTACCCTTTTACTGTTAGACTCGCGTTCATTATTAGCGTTATTTTGTTCTTCCTCTTTTTTCAGTGGTACTTTCTCACCAATACCTAAAAATACATCATTAACATTTTCTCCTGTCTTAGCACTTGTTTCAAAAAACAACAAGCCCTTTTCTTCGGCCAGCTTTTCACCTTCCTCCCTTGCAACCTTTCTTTCTCCACCTTCTTGTAGCATATCGATCTTATTACCGACTAATGCAATAATGATGTCCTTTGATGCTTGTTCATGCAGTTCCTTAACCCAGTGGCGTGCTTTAATAAAAGATTGTGGTTTTGTCACATCGTATACTACAAGTGCAGCCTGTGCGTTTCTATAGTACATGGGTGCCAACGATGCAAATCTCTCTTGTCCAGCAGTATCCCATATTTCAAACTTAACAGTATGTTCATTTATCGTAACTCTCTGAGTAAGGAATGCTGCACCGATAGTGGGTTCCTTATTTTCGGCGAAATCATTGGATACAAACCTTAGGACTATTGACGATTTCCCAACTGCTGCTTCACCCAACAGTACCAACTTTATGGAAGTTACCGATGTATTCATTTTTAGTGTGAGTTATGGCTTAATAGAATCTCAAAGACCTTAGTTTTTTATTACCTATTTTTGCTGCTTTTATAAGGTTTACGAAGATAAGCAGCTCGTATTTTCACTTCACCTTTCATTCTTTTGTCTTTCCGGGGATATTGCTTTAGCAAAAGCCTCATAATGCAAACCAAAAAATAAAATAAAAGACCGTATGTGATGACAAGAAACTAGATAATCGACAGACTAATATCTATAAAAGAAAACCTCTGGTATGTACCTATGCTAGTGTACTTTTAGATCATCATAATCTAGGCTTTGGCTTTGTTGTTGCCTCCGGGTTCATCACTATGGAAGTAGCATTAGAAATGTTTGAGGGTTTTCCAGAATCACCGAAGAAGGCTACTGTCACTGTCAAGTCATCTCTATATCTTCTACTCATTGGCGATGGTATACTAACCAATGCAGAAACATATTCTTTTCGCCCACCAGCACTTAATGCATTCCTAATTAAATGAGTGGCTACATTTTTGTCTTCAATAAGATATTCTGAGTTTGAAGCAGATGATGAGCTGGATTTATTATCCTTATACCTGAATGCTGGTCTTTGCGCTTCCTTGTCGTCCGACACATCGATTACTTTAGGTAATTTTCCTGGTTCCGCTTTGAGAGGCATTATACTCATGTTTTTATCCATCCATCTAATCACCAGCGAGGCGATTTCTTCATTAGTTAGTAGTTCAAATAAACCATCCGATCCCATCACCATAAATTTAGTGTTTTCACCAATTTTAGCAGAAGAAATTACTGGTTCAGCGGTCACGTAAGGAGGTGTCTTGAAATCCCTTGGTTCCCTTCTAAAATAAAGCTTGGCGACGTCGGGTAAATTTGACAATGGTTTTCCATCAACTTCCTTGATCTTGTAGCGGTAATCTCCAAATGCCCTGGATGGCTGTAATGAACCTAATATTCTTCCATTTCTTATAACGTTAGGTTCTCCCGGGTGTTCCTTCCTAATTCTCTGCACTTCATCCAAGTTATCGCCTGTCTGATCGGTAGATAATGACTTTACTGTCCAATTACCCTTATTGTCCAAACCACAAATTAAAGCCCTTGAGTCCCCAGTGACGGCAACCTTCAAAATCGAGTTAGTAGAGTTGTATAGACTCAATAGTGCACACGATCCTGAGATCGCAGGTAAAGTATTCGCAATATTAGCATTGCTTGGATCTTGAAACAGCTTTCTAAACGATTCCATTACAATGTCATTATCTAGTTTCAAAAACCCTTTGGAAATTGCAGAGTCAATTAATTTGTTAGGATCGGACTGAAAAACTGTTTTATTTTGGTCATAAACCTGACCCAATTGATAAGCTACGTAACGAACCAAATCTTTAGATAATTTCTCCGAAGTGAAAGGACCACCATGGCCATCGAAAATTCCAAAAAAATATAAATCTTTCTCTATGGACTTACTATCCTCACACTCTATTGGAATAGTGATAATTTGCTCTACGTGATCATCTTCTATTGGATGGTTGGAAGGCAACTGGGCCACATCATACCTGAATATCCCTGTACCACGGTTAACAAAATGGCTTTCCTCTCTGTCATGCAGCTTTGCCTCTATTTTAGCATCGTTCAAAATGGGCACTGATTGATCATTCTGAGCTTGTTGGTTATTTTGCGTTTTTGTTTCCTTTGAATTAGGTGACGGCATGTTGATATTGTTACTGCTATTTGTAGAGTAGTCCTTTATTCCATTAATTGTGTCAAGAGAGAGGATCTTTTTTGGGGAATAGTAAGAATAGGTCAAAAGTAGGGATCCGCTCAATAGAGCAATGTTTAAAGCCTTGGAATGGGATGCTATAAATAACTTTGTCCTTGAATAATATGTGCTGTTTGCGTGTGATGTTGTATAAGCACGTTGGAGAAGTTTCTGTGTATATTCCTTACCAGATTGACATTTGGATAAAGCCTTTACTGTTTTCCTTATAGCCACGGTTCTTGTTAAGGGAGACATGAAGAGGTAAAAAAACAAGAAGCTCTTCTTCTGTTGAAAATTTGATCAGAGCCCAAAATTAATTAAAAGGAGCAATGTAGAATTCTTTTCTTAATAGTACTCACTCTCCAATCTTTCCTTTTTCTTTCTCGGATATCTCTTGTGTAGCAAGAGATGATTTATGTTTTTCTACATACAAAGGGCCGGTAACAACACAATACTAACAAACGTGAGAGAAAAAAAAGAATGAAGTGGATTGTCATCACTTGTAATCAATAATATCACTACAAGAGAGATAAAAGAATTTCGCCAATGCCGCCTTCCAAACTCAGAATAGTACGAGGTTACAAGCATACTGAGCTCTTCCTCAATAATTGACATGTCGAAAAGAACAACATTCTCACAAGTCGTCGGACATGACGTAGTGCAATGATAAAGGAAAAGAAAAATTTTTGTTCCTCAGCGATGAGTTAGTAAAAATCAAGAATATATCTTTTCTACCCATATGCTCAACTGCTACAATACAACGGGGAGAAGGCCACTCTTTTTTATTAATTTTCTGGGCTCTGTACATATACAACAGCAGAAAAGTTAAACTTCGAGGATGCCACCAAAGAAAGGAAAGCAGCCACAAGTGGCTGGTAAGAAGAAAGATAATGTCGACAAGACGTTTGGTATGAAGAACAAGAACCGTTCTACCAAGGTTCAAAGGTACATCAAGCAAGTACAATCCCAATCGGACCCCAAGAAAGAAGAGATGAAGTTAAAAAAACTAGAGGAGAAAAAACGCAGAGAGGCCGAAGAGGCTGAACGAAGAGCTCTGTTCAACCCTGTGGCAGACCAAAGGGTCCGTGCAGGTGTGGACCCCAAGTCCATGGTTTGTGCCCTGTTCAAGCTGGGAAATTGTAACAAGGGTGCCAAATGTAAATTTTCACACGATTTGAACGTCGGTAGAAGAATGGAGAAGAAGGATCTATATCAAGACACAAGAAGTGAAAAGGAAAAGGACACAATGGATAACTGGGATGAAGAAAAGTTGAGAAGGGTTATTTTGTCCAAGCACGGTAACCCAAAGACCACAACTGATAAGGTATGTAAATACTTTACCGAGGCAGTGGAAAACGGTAAATACGGTTGGTTCTGGATCTGCCCTAATGGAGGTGACAAATGTATGTACAGGCACTCGCTACCAGAGGGTTTCGTACTGAAAACAAATGAACAAAAGAGGCTCGAGAGGGAGTCGCTGGAGAAGCAACCTAAGATCACACTAGAAGAGTTTATTGAAACAGAAAGGGGCAAGCTAGACAAGACCAAGCTAACACCAATAACAATTGCCAACTTTGCCCAGTGGAAGAAGGACCACGTCATCGCAAAGATAAATGCAGAAAAGAAATTGACTAGTAAAAGAAAACCCACAGGTAGAGAAATTATTCTAAAGATGAGCGCCGAGAACAAGTCATTCGAAACGGACTACACCGACATGGCAGGCGACGTCACTCAGGGATCCGCGTGGGATCTCTCTGAATTTACGGATGCCTTGAAAAAGGCTGACCACCAAGATGACGGCGGGATCAAAGACTACGGTGACGGTAGCAACCCCACCTTCGATATTAGGAAAGCAAACTCTGCCACGCTCGCATAGTTTTAAGATACATAAAAACTAAACTGTATATATGCCACCATATATATAACATACGCACACACTAACCTGGAACATGTCACGTCATGTACATGATTATGCACCCGATCACGCAGCACGAACGCGGCCCATGCTTATCTGCCGTTTTTTTCCGCCCCTTTTATAATCCCACGTTTCCCCTCCCCCACGCCCCCACGCTATTGAGGTTTTTTTTCCACCTCGGATCCGCCCAACAGTATCTGCGACGAAGAAAATGCTCGAGTTGTTCTCAGTTCTACAAGTGCTGCTAGATGAGCTTTATTTCGCTGCATCTCTTTCCAGCCTCGGGATGAGGCTATATACTTTTGAGGCCTGAGATGTATGTTTGACGCATCCCTTCCTCGTACGCTGGTGTCTGTTACTCCTGCACTCTTGATGTAGGCTTGTATTTTTTGTTATATAATAGGCCTCTACTGGTTTATTATTTACTTGTATCGTACGGTATTCGGAACTCGTTTTCGGAAGTTTCGTTAGTTTTCTTTTTGCCGTTGAAGTTTTTTCAATCCTTATATTGTATAAGAACTGAGCACTGATAACCATTGTCAGGTGGGAGATAGAAAAGGCATATAAATACGTTTAGCATTAGAAAACCAACACAAATCAAATAATTGAAAGACGGGCAGTAATCTTAAGACAAGTGAAGAATGATACATATCACGCTAGGACAAGCCATCTGGGCCTCTGTCAGACCAATTATCAAAATCTATCTGATTATTGGTGTAGGCTTCGGTTTGTGCAAGATGAACATCTTAACAGTTCAGGCGACAAGATCCATCTCTGATATCGTTTTAACGGTTCTGCTTCCTTGTTTATCATTCAATAAAATCGTAGCAAATATAGAAGATAACGATATCAAAGATGTCGGCATTATTTGTCTTACGTCTGTTATACTATTTGCGACAGGCCTGGGGTTTGCCTTTATTGTTCGCAGTACACTACCTGTTCCTAAGAGATGGCGTGGGGGTATACTTGCAGGTGGCATGTTCCCTAATATCAGTGACTTACCGATCGCTTATTTGCAGTCCATGGACCAAGGGTTTATCTTTTCCCAAGCGGAGGGTGAAAAAGGTGTTGCCAACGTTATTATCTTTCTGGCAATGTTTTTAATATGTGTGTTTAACCTGGGGGGTTTCAGACTAATTGAAAACGACTTCCATTACAAAGGTGACGATGATGAAGAAAACACTTTGATCGATCAAGACTCAGCGCAACAACCAACACCGCCCATCGAAGATAATTCTTCCTCATCCTCCAACCAAGATATCCTTAAAGAACCTAATGAGTCAACCGTTCCAAATAGTTCACGAGGAAGCTACATTTCTGAGAAAAATAAGAAAGGAAAACCAGAAATTACTGGTCCTGAATCTACACACACTAACTCTCCGGCCATAGATGACGAAAGCTCGAATTCATCCGCGATGGTTTCTATTGATAGCATTACACATTCCCTACATACGAACCGTATGGATGCCCAATCCATAAATGGTCTCAATGACCCTACATATAGAACCATAAGCCAGCCTATTGCATACACTACGGAGTCAAGAACAGCGCATGCACACAATACCCGTAGAAATTCTATCACAGGTTCCTTACGCTCCGTAGATATGCGTGAACTACCCGCTGAAGATATGACAGATTTGATTCGCGAGTACTCTAACGTTGACCAGTACGGCAGGAGAAGGAAAAGCTCTGTCAGTTCCCAAAGGCCGCCCTCTGTCTTACAGGCAGACGGTGCGCTTTCTCCCAATTTAACTAGGACTTCCACCTTACAAAGAGTCAAAACTTCTGATCTAACAAGGATTATTACCTCAGATGCCACCGTCAGTAAGAAAGATATCGAAACTTCAGGTTCATCTTTACCAAAATGGCTACAAAAGTTTCCCTTGACTAAATTTTTTGTTTTTTTTCTAAAAAATTGTTTGAGACCTTGTTCTATGGCTGTTATTCTGGCTTTAATTATTGCTTTCATTCCCTGGGTAAAAGCTTTGTTTGTTACCTCAAGTCATACCCCAAAGATCAAACAAGCCCCGGATAATGCCCCTGCTTTGACATTTATTATGGATTTTACTGCTTATGTCGGCGCAGCCTCAGTGCCATTTGGTTTAATCTTGTTAGGTGCCACTCTCGGTAGATTAAAAATTGGGAAATTATATCCTGGTTTCTGGAAATCTGCAGTGTTATTAGTCTTTCTTAGACAATGTATCATGCCCATCTTTGGTGTTCTGTGGTGTGATCGTCTAGTGAAAACAGGATGGCTGAACTGGGAAGACGACAAGATGTTACTGTTTGTCACCGCCATTACCTGGAATCTGCCAACAATGACCACCTTAATTTATTTCACTGCAAGTTTTACTCCCGAAGATGAAACTGAACCCGTTCAGATGGAATGTACCTCTTTCTTTTTGATGCTTCAGTATCCTTTAATGGTCGTTAGTTTACCATTTTTAGTTTCTTATTTCATAAAGGTTCAAATGAAGTTATAAATTCCGTCAAGGGACCAAAATGATCTACTCATGCATTCACATTCTCATAATTTTATTTCATCATATAACTGAATCTAGGTGCAATTTTACTGTTTATTGATCTAATTTAATCAAAGTAGAATTCTCTTGCTTCAAATTTTATAGAATTTCATAATATAAAAAAAATAACTATAACAAAAAATCGTGCTTTCTCCTGTTGAACCATTTTACATTTGAAGGTTGTGTTATTTACAATTAATCTTTAGTGGTGGTTATTTGATTTTCAATTTTAGTTTTTCTTGGGTAGGTAAAAAGATCCCACATCAAGGAGAGAAGTTGTGATTATAATCGTTTATCCAGGAAATGCTAAACCATTACATTGTTTAGCAACGCATAACTATTGTCATGATAAAAGAGTCACACTTTAATTACTTATATATTGTCCTTTTCGTAATCTGATAGTAAGTATATTGAAATATTTTCACCATAGTTTATACCAAATTGTGCTTCTATTTGAATCTTTTGATCAAACCAAGCTTGCATAATTGACGCTCTGTTTTTTGTCCAAACCTCCATTATCAGATTGGAGTTTTTTGGACCTATACCTTTGGTCTTCACAAAAGCGCATAAATCCAAAATTACACCATGCTTATTTAATAATTCTGAAACAACTAATGTTGTCAGGTTTCCCAATATGGGATTATGACGTTCTTTGCACCTAATCAGACACACTAATAATCCACCTGCCTTAGAAATTAAACAACTACCAATATCACCATTCACATCTTTAACAGTTCTTTCCAAATCACTAACAAAATGTGTCAATCCTAAAACTTCAATGGACTCATGAATACTTCCCAAAACAAAGAGCAAGTTCAAATTAATGGCCTCTCCCTGAGAATTAGTGCAACTAACATTTTTGATAAAACCCAGATCACCAGTCCGCAAATAGCTTAACGTATTGTTCACTTCACTCTTCATCTTACTCTTGAATTGTTCTGTGATGAATGGATCCTTGTACAACTTATTCTTAGAACTGTTACAAACAAAATAGTCAAATGCATTAGCTTCCGAACAGCACCAAATCTCTCCAAACTCTCCATCAACACATGGTAGCAGCGTCTCTGGATTAACAACCGAAACGTCAGTGCACACTGGAACAACACCGGAGTCTTGAATCTTGATATAATTTGCACCACTTATAGTCACGTCATTGGGGTTAACTTCTCTAATTATACCTTCCCTTAGTGAAACGGGGTCTAAATATAGGTCAACAGGTGGAATATCTAGATATGATCTTAGTGATATAATGGGATTAAAATGATGTTGATAGACATAACTTATTTGCGTAGATGATAAGGAAATAGTTGAATACCGTTTTAGAATATTATCAATCGTATAAATCCTCGGTCTATTGCGGAAAGGAATCATAATATTTCTAACACCTTTAAAAACGTCTTCTCTGATTGATCCAGAGGTATTGTTTTTACCAGAGCCTACGCTATCCTTTTTATTTTTGAATCCTTCTATTAAATTAGAGGCCCTATCCAGCAGAGAATATAAGGTTTCGATATTCAAGTACAAGTCCTTCACGTTTAAATTTTGGAGACCAATTAGGAACTCCTTAGGGTCATTCAGAACGTCAGTAAGGCCGAATAAACATGTTGATGCACCCGTATAAATTCCCAGCAAACAACTGAACAAAAACCCCATCCCACATGCATGAGAGCATATGGAAAAAAGTGGACTATTATTTCTTAACTGCAAGGTTTCTTTGATTATCTTGCTTGCATTGAGCAAAGAAGAATGTGTCATAGTTACATGAACATTAGATGTCACGTCATATTCTGTGTTTATCCATATAACACAAGGTGTCATATTAATCTTGGTACCTGGTTTGGCCCCAAATTTTTGTTTTAAGACATTCTTGAACATAGATATTGTTAATGCGTTCTTTGCTTTGACTTTGGAGAAAACTGTTATCTTGGGTATTAAGCTCTTGTATCTCTTAAAACATTTATTTACGACATTGTTATTGTCTAATAAATTATGCATTTTGGCATCAATAAATAGCCTTTTTACTTTGTAACTTTGAATAATATTAACCAAAAATTTCAGATCCTCCTCTATAGTGAGCTCCTTAACGCTTGGTAGAGGAATCACCAACAGATTACAATACAAGCATGCCATGATCATGGCCACATATTCGACGGAATTTTCACACATAATTATAACAGCATCACCATGCTTTAATGGAATTTTAGACCCGACAATTTTTTTTAAAAAACCTGCAACAATTTTACCAAAGTTCGCCCACGATGCCTTTTTGTGAACGTTGTTATCGTTGGAAGCAGAGGAATTGGCCAGATTTGTATTTGTACCATCACTGAATGCCGTTTCATTCCCATAATTAGAAACCCTCCATTCCAAAATCTCCAAAATCGACTTGAAGTCTGTGAGTTTGGTGTGACTCCGGGTGTCAACAGACTCATCCCTGTAATCGACACCACTGCATTGAAGAGCTAGTTTTGATTTAACGGGACCACCATTACGGTAGTTTGATTCAATAATGGTGTATTCTTCTTGCAAAGCCATCTTTCTCAATTTGGATAGGTGCTCAGATAATATACTTTCATTGTAGTAAGCTGAATGAGGTAAAAAATCAAGTATAACGTTGTCAAATTGAAACTTTACAAAGTGTGCACTGAGATCATTGTTCAAAAACTTTTTTTCTACAGTACTATTGGCTAATTCCAAGGAACAATATCGCCTAGGTAAAGTGTCTCTTGGTACAACTAAAACACACATCGGCTGGATTTTATGGAAAATCCAAAGAATTCTGAAAATTTGGTCAATTAGATCATTCATTTTCGTTTCCAGTTTGGATTTCTGCTTTTCGGTAAACGCTATCAGAGCATTATCTGCTGTTTCGACATTTTTACTTTCTTCTTCCATTTTTGCCAACGAACTTTCGACCACCAGAACTAAAAAGTGCTCTTCTTTATGATGTTGCAATTCAAATGCCGCAACCTCAAAAACAGTGTTTACAGTCCTCACTACAGTCTCAGTGATTTGTTGTAAATAGTGAGACTCAACAACCCTTTTATACCCAGGGAGTACTTCACCACTCAAGCTCGTGATATCAGTAGTTTTAGCACTATCTGCCCTGCTGTTACTTGTGAATTGAGGTGGTCGATTGCCTTTTTTGACATATAAAAGGTTCGATGTATGAGCCCAATTCGGTAACCTAATCAATCTATTCTGTAGAAACATATCTTCTATAAGTGAAAGAACATAAATCTTCCCGTTATGAACGAAACCCATCAGTTTGGTTCTCATGAAGTAGGTATTGGCAGGACAAATGTTTAGAATGGTGTCCAATTGTTCAGTAACAGCTTGTGATTCACTGTTAGGCATTTCATACTTTGCCCAGGCAAACATTTCCGGATAATTTAACTTTGCCTTAAATACAAATTCGTTCACCTTATCCATTTGATAGAACTCATCTGTAATATGATTAGAAGAAATCCATATTTCACCTACAGTCAGATCCTGCACCAGCGTATTCGTGTCAGGATTAACCACACATAACATAACGTCAGGAACAGGGAAGCCAAATGTCTCCAATTTAAGGTAATCTTTAAAGGAACTTGAGGAGTTAATCATGGCGGTTATACTACATTCAACCTCATTAAGCTTTAATTTTTCACGGTTTATAAACAGTTCATTTTGCAGCCTTAGTTTTGAATTGTGAATCGGAAAGTTCTCTAAATTCCCTAATTGATCTCTAATAGATATGAAGATACCGCCGAAGTCTAATAATGTTAACATAGGCGAATAACAAAATGGGGCATCAATACATCCCAAATTCTTCAACCATTTGTGAACAACCATCTCGGTTACATCCGTATCTATGGTAGTACACGAGGTTAAACATGACTTGATGCAGCTAAAGTCTATTTTATGCTTTTTGGAAAAGGCAGATTCTGGATTTTCCAAATAATTAATTACAACCTGTTTTAGCTGCAACTGATCATTCAATAAAATATCAGCTCTAAATTTATCGATGATATTTTCGTATCCTCCAGGTCGCTGTAATATGGTACTGTCAATAGAGATCATAAGATTCCCTGTGAAAAGATTGAAAAGGACACCCATGATTAAACCAGTGGACCTGGTAGGATCCAGACTGTTTAAAATGACGAACCTTGAATTCGTAGCCATAACTTTTTTGTGAAACGGCTTCCTGATACTTTGAGATTTTTGTTTCCAGTGAGGCATTGATCGCGAGTTTAAAATTTTTGTCATCGTTTCAAATTGGTTTATTAAGATGTTATGCTTCATGACGACGCCAGACAAACGACCCAATGGTGTTCTAGTAAATTCTATATATGAAATATTCGGTATATCAAAAGTTGGCGAGGCCTTTCTTGCTTTTGTGTATGTTCCTAGGTCATCTGTTCTAACAAATTTGATTTGCTGAAAAACGTCGTTCTTGACCAGTTTTACCTTTGAATGATTTGATGAGGAGTATAGATTATCTAGTTGCTTATGGCATGCGTTTGAAATCAAAACGAATTTAGAATTTGTTACCTTGATAATCTCAAGAATCTCACGCAAAGAATAGGTTTCGAATGACACCGGTACAGCGGCCATCCCAGAAATAAAACAACCTAATAACGCAATAGTAAATTCAATGACATCATTTTTGTTATACCATAGTAAGATCTTGTCCATTTTGTAGAGGTGACTCTTGTTCAGTTCATGTGCCACCCTTTCTGCCTTTAAATAAAGTTTATCCCATGTGATGAACGTTTCTTTACCCTTAGCATTTATGCTGATCATTGCTGTTTGACCATCATAGTGCTCAAAGCGTCCCCTCAAAATCAGCGGCAAAGAATCTGTCATTGTTGTATCTCCACCAGCTGTATTTTCACGTTCAAGATGTCTTGGTAGTAACGGTATCATAGGGTTATAAACTGCATCCTTCGCTGACACATTTTCATCAGTAGAGCCTTGCAATGAGGATTGCAAAGAAGCAGCATATCTTTTACTGCGTCTTGTGGGTGTATTATGCGCAGAATTTGAGTTTATGGTTGTAACACGATAGATAGAATGGCGCCTGTCAATAGAATTAGGCATCGATGTGATGGATGACGCCAAACTCGTATTTCTCTTATGCAAACGTTTCAATTTTCTCGAATTTGGAGATCGAAGGGGTGTATAAGGCCTCATTTGTGAGATTTCAAAATTATCTAGCAATTGCTTTCTTTTTGTTTCATAACCCTTTCTTGTTAGGTTTTCGTCCTTATAATCTTGAATCAATTCATTTAATCGACTTTGCAGATCTAGCGGTAAGGTGGGAGGAATAGAAAAATCCATTGAATGTGATTCAATACTACACGCTTTTACACGGAACTCAATCGCCTTATTCACTAAACTTGAGCGAGCATGTGTCACATACAGTAAAACTCTTTTGAATGTGTTACTAACGTGAATAAAAGCGTACTGGAAAGTAATCGGGTTTTGACAATTTCAACCATTACCCGTTCAAAGTAACACAATCATATGATGATGAAGACATATGCATGCAGCTTCAAGACCCTATTTGCTACTGGTAAAGAGATTAGAATATAGTAAATTGAACTGAGACATCGGAATAACTTTTGAGTTGTGAAGAAGTTTAGGATCTTGCCGCAAAAAAAAGGCAACCTTATTGTCAAGATGGGTAGTTCAATATCGAAGGTTTTGGGAAAGTTATTCGGTTCTAAAGAAATGAAAATTTTGATGCTAGGACTCGACAAGGCTGGTAAGACAACTATATTATACAAACTAAAATTAAATAAAATAAAGACATCTACCCCTACCGTGGGGTTTAACGTCGAAACCGTTACCTACAAGAACGTGAAATTTAACATGTGGGATGTAGGAGGGCAACAACGATTGAGACCTCTTTGGAGGCATTATTTCCCTGCTACCACAGCACTTATATTTGTGATAGATTCCAGCGCGAGAAACCGTATGGAAGAGGCCAAAGAAGAGCTATATAGTATTATAGGCGAGAAAGAGATGGAAAATGTAGTACTGCTGGTATGGGCAAACAAACAAGATCTGAAAGATGCAATGAAGCCTCAAGAGGTTTCTGATTTTCTGGAATTGGTAAAAAACTTGAAAAACCAACCTTGGTGTGTCATTGGCAGTAATGCCTTATCTGGACAGGGTCTTGTTGAAGGGTTATCCTGGATTTCGAATAACACAAACGTCCCAAAAAAATAAACATTTTATTTACTGATGATAAACTTGCATGCATCCTTGAATTGTACCTAAGTGAAATAATAATTCTTCCGGAGAAGGAATAGTATTCAAATATTTAAATAGCTTTAATAATACAATATACAAAATGGAGGCCTTGTTAAGCGGAAAAATCAAACACAATTTCTTTCCCGTTTTTTGACTTCATCCTCTTCACTTTTCCATAACTTCAACAGTACCATCAGAATTACCGAAATAAGCTTTTGAGGCGTTGTCAATGAATAAACCCGTTTCCACTACACCAACTAACAATTTAATATCTCTATGCAATTTTCTTGGCTCGGAAATTTCGCCGAAATCTGCATCAATAATGAAATTGTTATTGTCAGTTACGACTGGACCTGCTTTAGCAGATCCTCCTTGTCTGATATCAACTTTTTCTGCATGCAATTGTTCTAATAGATCGTTCTTTACTCTGACGTATGAGGAAGGCACGATTTCGATGGGGACCCCTTGTCTCCAATTTTTACCTAAATGCCTTGGCGATTTTTTTCTTGAATCAGCGACGATAACAAAGGTCTTTGCACTCGTACTAACCAATTTTTCTTGGAACAAACAAGCACCGCCACCTTTAATTAATTGTAAATGTTCATCCACTTCATCGGCACCATCAAAGGCTATATCAATGCGAGGATATTGTTCAATAGAGCCTAGTTGCAATTTGTTATCCAAGATTAAGTTTCTAGATTGAAATCCTGTTGGAATGCAAATGAATTTGGATGTTACTTCAGAAAATTTGGGGTCATCCAGATATTGTCCAATTCTCTCAGCAACATAGACTACCGTGCTACCACTACCAATTCCAATAATTTTGTGGTCATCAAATTTTAGATTTTCATCAACAGCTCTGTAAGCTGCTGCTCTTTTAGCATCCTCTAAAGGATTACCTAAAGTTTTTAATGCATCAATTTTTGGGACGCAACAAGCAGTCATTTCTTTTCTAATTTGTGTTTATATAAGATTGCAAAATGTAGTATCCTGGTCTGTGGGACACGATGTTAATTATTTACAAGATCAAAGAACGGCTACTACTAGGAGAAGAAACTCTACGTTATAAAACCACAGTTTCACACTGCAATGCAAGCCGTACATATATTATATCATCAAAAGCGCATCTAGAATTGACACCCAGTTACAAACCTGAAGAAATTTCACCGAGTCAATCGCATTTCCCTCATCGCAGAAAAAATTTTCAGCTCATCGCGACGTTTTACCGACTCGGCCCTAAATGTCTGAGTCCAACATATACTATTGTTCCCATTAGCCCGAGAAAAGAGGGGCGGTACTCCCACTATGTAAAATAGTGCATGATTTTTAAGAACTGCCAGCACCTCCAGTTCAACACATAACACAGCGCTTATCAAGCTATGATTAGTATGGCATATTTGAAAAATTCAATCACTTCTTGTGCATGGATTCTCATTTGGCAGAATCATCAGTAGCTATTTCATTTCATAGGAGTTCTTGAGCAATCTTACCAAAGAATTAGCACATGTTGGTTAGGCATAAACTATTTTGTTTTGGCCAGAAATGAGGAGTTGTTTTACTTTGTAAGGAAAAGCTCGGTAAATAGAATGAGTGCTAAAAACTGAAGTGGCTTACGGCCGAAAGTGGCAAATAGGACCGTTTTGAGTCCCTATTCTCTTGCTTTTCATAAATTTTTGCAAGGGTAATAATGGTTAAGTGCTACTACCAATCACTAGAAGGTGGACGCACTCAATCCAGTGCCCCTTATCAAAGTTATGAGGTCAAATAGAATCTATAGAAGAATATCTCGGTGTTCTTACCGGACTTGCATGGATGCCTATTGTGGTGCCTTATTGCGCACATTTTTCATCGTACGGCTTCAACATGAAAGGTGCTCGATACCAAAATATTGACTGTCCCAAAAATAGAGACCCATACACATAATAAAAGTCCTCTTAAACCCAAACATACTGATATACCAGAGAAGTGAAAAATTTAATAATCCCGAAGTTAATTACTTCGGAAAAGAAGTACGTGCGCGAGGAGTATGTCTGGATTCAAGCGGTAGGATGAAGCGGGAAGTAGCTTACCGCCTAACAGAAGGATACCGCTCTGCCTGGAATCAATCTTACACTCGCTTCCCACGTTGTTCTTCTTTCCGGTGGAGCCCGCGTAGTTGGTCTTGCTTCTGCCTAGCAATCATTCTCTTGCGAACACCGGTGGACTACAGTATGGCAGCGCTTGCCAGGAATATCCTAGTGAAACCACTATGCAGTAATCCAGTTTGTACGCTGGAAACTTGGTAAAGTGTCTGGTCTTATTACATTGCAACAACGTATTAGCGTTTTGTAGAAAATTGGTCCTTGCGATTTGATATATATCTCTTTTTTCAAGAAGGTTGAAAGGAAGAAAGATCATCACGAACAACATGTCTGCTCCACAAGCCAAGATTTTGTCTCAAGCTCCAACTGAATTGGAATTACAAGTTGCTCAAGCTTTTGTTGAATTGGAAAATTCTTCTCCAGAATTGAAAGCTGAATTGAGACCTTTGCAATTCAAGTCCATCAGAGAAGTATGTAATTAATTTGAATATAAAATTAATAATGGAGAGTAACAATAGTACAGGAATGAATAGACCAAAATGTTTGAAACCAGAAAAGTAAGAAAAGATAAAACCAGAAGAAAAAAGGTTTGACTGACTGCCTCCCAAATATAGTGATTACGTCTTATGTGGTTTTAAATGAACAGGGGCCCAGTTCAATATTCTAGAAAAGGCAATGATTGAATACGTGTATCATTCATCGGTAAGAATCAGGCGAGTAGTTCAGTCAGCTCAAATTTTTAGCGATGATATCCATGCATATACTATTTGAAACTTACTGGTTTTAACTCTCCAATATCCCAAAAAAATTATTGTTTAATCAAGCTTACTAACATTCGTTTTTTTTTAATTTTCTCAATAGATCGACGTTGCTGGTGGTAAGAAAGCTTTGGCTATTTTCGTTCCAGTCCCATCTTTGGCTGGTTTCCACAAGGTTCAAACCAAATTGACTCGTGAATTGGAAAAGAAATTCCAAGACCGTCATGTCATTTTCTTGGCTGAAAGAAGAATCTTGCCAAAGCCATCTAGAACATCTAGACAAGTTCAAAAGAGACCAAGATCCAGAACTTTGACTGCTGTTCATGACAAAATCTTGGAAGACTTAGTCTTCCCAACTGAAATTGTTGGTAAGAGAGTTAGATATTTGGTTGGTGGTAACAAGATCCAAAAGGTCTTGTTAGACTCCAAGGATGTCCAACAAATCGACTACAAATTGGAATCTTTCCAAGCTGTTTACAACAAGTTGACTGGTAAGCAAATTGTTTTCGAAATTCCAAGTGAAACTCATTAATTGATATAATAATATCTAAATCTTTATTATTAGTTAATAACAACTTTGTTTATTTTATAGCACAATAAGATAATAAAAATTCCAAATTCCAAAATTCAAATTCCAATAAAGAATAATATACACTTATAATGACTAAATAGGAAATCATCTGATTATCATGCGCATTGATATATATTTCATGACGGCCGTCTGATTGTCATTGAATCGATAGACGTTCATGCAAAACATCTACTTATGTTGTGCCATATTTATAAAATTTTCGTATCTATTGGAATTAGATAGGGCTACGCTGGAAGCGTCTTTAGATGGCTTTCTAAGGATGTCGGTACCATCATAACTAACATAAGGAATAGTAGGTGCTTCTTTCGTTATAGGTATTTCGAAGTAATTATAAGATCCTACTTCATCCTCTTTCTCCATTGGAACGGTTGATCTTTTCGCAACTCTTTTTGGTTCAGTCTCCATTCCGTCTGATTTTTCTGATCTTTTTATACTTACTTTAAAATCTTGGTATGTGTATTTCTTCGATGCAAGCCCCACAATAAAAACAATGCTTCCACTAATAACTAAGAATTTGCATACATTTATTAAACCTATTAAAAGTCTACCTATGAGCTTTTGCAGAATTGGTCCCATCATTGTTGCGAATGCACATCCAACTAAAAATGATGGGAAATCAAGCACTACACTGTCTGGCCCACTACCTATTGTAATTTTCCATCGTAACCAGTTCCTTTTCAAATCCATTTGTGACCTCAAAGTATCGTCAATTTTATAGTCTGCAAAGTTATCAGGAAGTGGCAGAATTAATCAACTGGGGTTTATACAGAACGATCATCAAATTTGTAAACGTCGTATCCGACCTTATTTTACTACATTTTTTCGAGAAAAAAGAGCGCTTTGCAGATCAAAGGCTTTACTTGTGAATTATTGAGAAGATGATATTTTATGATATATAGGCTGGGAGGAAGCCAATTCATAATCGAACATGTTCAAACTCCTGTTTCTAAGCTTTCTTACACTAAACAAAATATTCGTTAGCTTGTCAAGTATCCCATTAAATAAAAAATCAATTATTTAAAACTTTTTAAGAAGCTCCATATGCAATGTATAAGTTTGAAGGATAAGTATCCTAATTATATACCTGTTATTTACCTTTTGGAGTGCCTCATTCTTGCAATCTTTCTGTTCGCCATAACGTTACCGCTACCAGCATGCATACCCATGTTCATACCATTATTTGCTCCCATCCCCATTTGATTCGAGGCTAACTGTGGCTGCCCAAAGGAAGAATTCGATACCATACCCTGCCCTCCGAAAAGAGATGAAGAATTCAATGCGCCTGGATTAGGACTAGAAACTGAATTTCCGCCAAATATGTCACTTGGCTTTAACGAACCGGTGGCGGTATTAGCAATTCCACCATTGAACCCGCCAAAATTGATATTAGGAACTGTTGATGGTGTGAATGAATTATTTGTATTGAGAGCATTATGAGATTGATGCGGTAGATGTGTATTAGATCCACCAAAGACAGTGTTATTGTTAGCATTGTTCATATTAAATACAGAACCAGCACCAGGTGCGGAACTGTTTCCAGTAAAACTGAAATTAGAAGGTGCACTGATATTTTGTGTACCTACAGGAGGTGGTTTATTGAATGGAGTAGTATTACTTGAAGTGGTCACCGATGTAAAGGGGTTAAGGCCTCCGGCACCATTACTCCCCGTATTGATAGAGGATTGATCAGAGGTTACACCATTCGTAACAGTTCCTGGTCTCGAAAAATTAAATCCAGAGCCTCCTCCATTGCTACTACTGTTGATAATATTTTGACCTGGTTTCTCCAAATTGAATCCACCTGCCATGCTGGTACCTGGCTTACTATTAGCTGTAGTAGTCGTTCCGTTGCCGGCAGTAGGGGCATTGAACGAAAATGATGTAGAATTTGCGGAAGCATTGGCGGCATCAGTGTTTACGGTACCGAACGAAAATGCAGATTTAGATGTTGCATTGTTACTATCAGTTGCAGGTTTACCCAAAACAGGAACTGGTGTTGAGGAAGTGGATCTATTGAAGAAAGACGTGGGGGTGACGGACTTTTCTTTGTTCTCATTAAATTTAGTAAAGGAAAATCCATTGGATATATTCTCAGTGCTTCCTGCTACCAATGAAGCAGATTCCTTAATCGACCCAGGCGCTCCAAAATTGAAGGATGGTTTTGTGTTAGTGTCCTTAATATGATTTGTGGCCGGTCCACCAAATGCAAAAGATGGAGTTGTGACCTTTTCATCCGTCTTCTGGTTAGATGATTTAGTAAAATCAAAAGAAGCCTTAGCACCCAGTGATTCTTTCGCTGTATCTGGTTTACCGAATGAAAACAAAGGTTTTTGTTGTGCGGACTTCGAAGACGATGCAAACATAAACGAAGGCTTTTTTTGCTCTGAAGCAATGGATGGATCCTCTTGAGGAGGCCCGGTGAAAGAGAATGTGGCTTTGGACGAGCTATTATCAGCAGATGCTTGGGCATCTGCTGGCTTGCTGGTAAACGAAAACGAGGGCTTGACTGCAGAAGCCGAAGTTGAGGCGCTTTTTGATTTCTCCGTTGGCTTGTAAAAAGGAACTGCGGAAGTCGCAGTTCCTTCTGAAGTCTTATCTGCACCCTTTGATTGACCAAAAGTGAAGGTAGAATTCTTGGCTATTGCAGGAGGAATCTGGGTTGGGTTTGCGGAAGCTTCTTTCGCAATGGCCGCTTTGTCGAAGGTGAATGGGGCAGACGAGTCTGGCTTGTTCGTTTGATCAGACTCTTTCCCAAAGACAAAAGATGGTGCATGACCATGCTGCTTCTTATGTGAACTAAATAGAAAGCTTGGTTTCTCCGATGTGACATTTTCCGGCTCCTTTTCTTTGGCATCTTTATGGCCACTGGTTATATCAACATCAAATAAGGGCCCGGAATTTGTATCTTCATTAACAGGAGCGCGCCTTTTTCTTCTTGGTCCATTATCATCATCACCTATGCTGCCACCTTGTTCGCTGTTACTTTTATGTTTGCCAAAAGCAAATGCTGATGCCGTCGATTTTGAAGTAATGTCTGAGGCACACTCTGGCTTAGAGGAAGAAAACGTAAGAATTTCTCGCTTGGTACGCTCTCCATCTTTTTCGAGAGGCTTTTCAAATGTAAAAGGTTTATTAACCAAAGAAGCTGAATCTGATATGCCACTCAAGTTAAATAATGTAGAAGAAGGGACAGAATTTTCAGCCGCCTTAGGTTCGCTACTCTTCTTACCAAAGTTGAATGATAACGTGGACTTTTGAGCAGTATCCGTTGACCTATTATTTTCCCCAATAGTTGAACTCGATTTAAGGACTGCACCTGCAGATGATGATGTCGTAGGAGAAGTTTTCTTCGAGGGCGTCTCATTGTCTTTGATAAAGTCAAAACCGATGGTGGGTAGGACGATACTCTCCTTGTCCTTTTTCGACTCAACAATCTTCTTTAGTATAGGCGTATCAAACAACTTTGTAGTATGCACAGAATCATCCTGCACAGCTGGACTTTTGGCAACTACAGAAGCTGGACCGTTTAAAAGTAGGGTTTTTTGAGGGTTGGATAACCTATTAGAATTAATATCCGAACGGAGCTCTTCGATTTCACTCGTTGGTTTAGGATTTGTAGCCACATTTCCGTTTAAGTCATTACTTATACTGTTATTTTTGATACAGGCAATTGTCTGATCACCGCCAGCATCAGTGATCTTACTCTTGTGATCCTTTTCATGCATAGCATCATACTCTGATAAATCATATTCAAAGTTCACTGACCATACGGCCCCCTTCGATTGTCCTTGAAACCTTTTTCTATTAGTCCTATTTTTCAGTGATTTGAGCATGGGCAATCTAACGGTGGTGTTGCCATCGCTTTCTCCTACCAACAACTCAATACAGGATCCCTTCCTAACTGGGGAAGGCGTGGATGACGTGCGTAGATACGAGTCCTTGTCATCGGTTTTACTTTGATGGTCTAATATCACCGAAGATGTAACAGAAGGTGACCTAGTAGATTGTAACAAGTTGAATTCACGTGCATTCCTCAACCTTTGTTTCTCTCTTAATAATCTCAATCTTTGTATGGGCAATATCGGTAGAACCGGCGGTCTCTCAGTGTCATCAGTTCCGTATATTATAATTGGTGCATTATTCTTGTCTTGGGTTAAGCTCTCACTGTGCTGCAATGTACCAGGCATCCTCTTTCTCTTTTTAACATGCAATGTATTACCAACATCGGATTCTTCTGAATGGTTTGAGTACGGAAGGTTTGAATAGGAAACTTTTTTATTCGACGGCTGTTTATTATTGGAGTTTGTGAAGAACGATTTTATAGTCGAAGAGAATGACCTCTTTCCAACACGCGGTGAAGACATAACAGAAGCAGTGCTTGCAGGCATAAATGGCAAATAATAGTTGCACACTTTCCGTCCTCTTTACCTTTTCAAGGTGAATATCCTAATTGTATTCGCACCACCAGACTCTATTTCCTTATTTGGTCTCTCATCACTTCCTTTCTCTAGTTTTTCTTGATGTAATGGGGATCTGACCTAGAAAGAAAAAACAAAATGAAAAATTGCCAAACATCACACAATACGAATAACAAATCACGTGACAAACCCTATTCTTAATAGGGTTTGTAATTAGGGCATTAATTAGGGCGCAAATCACGTGACTATTTTTAATATAGGCGGTTTTCTTTGCGCAGCGTAAATCTCGTATCGTACAACTTGATACACTCACTATTTACCACGGTAACACCAAAAAAGTAGTGGACGTCCCACGTAAACGAGAACCGCACACGTAAACGCAAAATACTCCAGCGTAACTACCTGCTAAAGATCTATTATAGGTGGTGCCTTCTTGTTTTTCTTTTGAAGATACTCAATATAATAAGTGGACGCATTAAGTTTTTCGAATCTAAAGCTTGTTTCTTTTCCTCACATACAAGTCGTTAAGCAAGCGAATTAAAAGTATTCTACAAATATTTTTTAGGGATAAAGTAAAAAAAGATGGCGAAGATCATGGTCCCAGCTAGCAAGCAGCCTATCTATAAAAAATTAGGTCTACTTTTGGTTGCTGTATTTGCCGTTTATGTATTCTTTCATGGTGCTCAATATGGTAGAAGTCAATCTCTCACTCCGAAATACCAAACCGTACAATCCGTTGATTCAGGCTATAAATACCTCACAGTGGATGTACCAAAGTATTCAGGTCCTCGTGAAAAGGCTACTTTTGTTACTTTGGTACGTAATAGAGATCTTTATTCATTGGCCGAATCTATCAAGTCGGTTGAAGATAGATTCAATTCCAAGTTCAATTATGATTGGGTCTTTTTGAATGACGAAGAGTTCACTGATGAATTCAAGAACGTTACAACTGCCTTGGTTAGTGGTACGACGAAATACGGTGTCATCCCAAAGGAGCATTGGTCCTTTCCTGAGTGGATTGATCAAGAAAAAGCTGCTCAAGTGAGGAAAGAAATGCGCGATAATAAAGTCATCTATGGTGATTCCATTTCTTACAGACATATGTGTCGTTTTGAATCAGGTTTCTTTTACAAGCATCCTTTGTTGAATGATTACGATTGGTATTGGCGTGTAGAACCTGATATCAAGTTGCACTGTGATATCAACTACGATGTTTTCAAATTCATGAAAGATAATAAAAAAAAGTATGCCTTCGCCATTTCTATCAAGGAGTATGAAGCTACCATTCCCACTTTATGGGAAACTACCCGTGAATTCATGAAGTTACATCCGGATCTTATCCATGAAAACAATATGTTAGACTTTGTGAGTGACGATGAGGGTCTTTCATACAATTTGTGTCATTTTTGGTCTAATTTTGAAATTGCATCATTGGATTTATGGAGATCTCCAGCATACACCGCATACTTTGATCACTTAGATAAAAATGGTGGATTTTTCTATGAAAGGTGGGGTGATGCTCCTGTACATTCTATTGGTGCTGCCTTGTTCTTGGATCGTTCTGAAATTCATCATTTTGGTGACATTGGTTATTACCATGTTCCATTCCACTCCTGTCCAATAGACACAGGTATCAGGATTATGAACAAGTGTGACTGTGATCCAAACCAAGATTTTACTTGGCACAGTTATTCGTGCACTAGTAAATTTTATAATGTGAACATGTTGCGTAAACCTACTGGTTGGCAGAAACACATCGGCTAGCAATTCTATAACAGTGTGACGTTGGCTTTCGTATATTTTTTACTTGTTTTATTTATTTTATTTAAAATAATGGAATATATAATAACTGTTTTTCATCATATTTGTATTTAATAACAGTTTTAATAGGTCATTTCTTCCTCATATTGAACTAGATTGTGTAATCAAGCGAGAACAAATAAAATGTCCACAGAAATTGTCAGATGATGATGAGAAATATGCTATGATGCTTTACCGACAGTGAAGTAATCATATACCGTATTTTTTAAACAGAGAATGCGTCATCTCCACACCCAAAAAGGTAGCCGCATTAGCTGGGAAAGATCTTAGCAAAGCTGGGCCTAAGCCAGGGAAAAATCCCTTGATACCCCCTCTTTGTAGGTATATTTCTTTCGTTGCGGATATCATATTTTGTTTTGTGGAAGAGGCCTGCAATTTGGTCTTTATAGTGTCTATGGGGAAAACGGCTAACCACATCGACATACCAGCAATACCACCAGCAAGACACACGTTTAAAATATTAACCGGTTCATCCTTACCTACACTTGGGCGAGGTTGTCTATTATTCAAGTAAGTCTTTGAAATTTCATAAGAAGCAAAATAGAGAGCTGAGCCAGGCCCATCTCTTGCCAAAGTAGCTAATGAACCTTTAAACAGAGAAGATATACCACCTTCTTTAACGATTGTTTTTGCTGCATGGAGGAAAGAGCCTTTAGAAGAGGTTTGTAAGACAACTTTAACTCTCTCCGTTGGCGCAGTCACTAAAGTGGTGGGAATGGCGCTGATAAATCCTGCAGCAGCCATTTGACTCATTGTTAACTCGCCACTGCCTTCATTCTTGTTATTAAAAGTGACCAGTTTCTTACCAACATCATAGCCCCAGAAGGAAACGGCAAATATAGGAGTAACGCCTAATAAAGGTGGAATGACACCTTTATAGAACCCCTTTATCGAATTGGTTAAGACGCTACCCTTCACCTGAGTTCTGGCTTCTTTTAAAATGTTTTTAACAGCATGTACTGTGGAATTTGCTTGACCATTTTGGCATCTCACCTTAATCAAGTCGAAGGGATGACCCGTAACCACAGCACATACCCCGCCTACTCCACCGGCCACAAACGATTTGATATTTTCCCGTACAGGATTTGACTTTATAGGCGGACGAGACTTAGTCAAGCTCCCACTCTCCTCTTTAAGTAATGAAGATTCTGATAATGAAGTGTCTGAAGACATTACTGACACAATGGCGTTTACGGACAATATCAAAGTTACACAACAAGTATAACCCAAGATAAAACATTTAAAAAGAATCTCACAATCGCAAATGAATATTGGCTACCACCACAGCCTAAATACCTGTCTATATATGCAGTTCAATTACGTCTAATAAAACATAAGAAAATACACCATCATGCATCTTCACTTAACTCTCCATTTGTCCATTTGCTTACTTGCGTTAGGCGGAGAACCAGTCATGCAAGATGAATGGGTGTAGACAAATAGCCGCCTAACTGATCCCTGCATAAAGCTTACATACGGATATTTTGGGGCAGTAAGCAGCGATATTTCAATAGAAGATCCCCCAGAAGATTGTTACACAAACTTCGCTACTCCGCATAACAGAAAATTTAATGACCATGATATGGGTTAAGAATGACTATCCTTTAGCAGTCTTTTGGCTCAACCTGTGCGGAAGCACGTTGTTATTTAATAATAAGCCCTCTACCGACCCCAAACACAATGTAGCGCCAAACGAAGAAGAAATACAAATTTATATGTTACCCGCACTGATATATCCTTTCTCGCTTAACACCCCTTTGGATTAATAAGTTCTGCGCCGTTGCCCTGTCGGTAGAGAGTGGCGGAAAGACTCGCATTGGCACAATGCGAGCCGTGGAAAAAGAGCACAAAAAAAGAAAGTGGAAATATCCACTACACTTACGTCTATGGGAATTTGACATCCTATTTTCTCAAGTCATCGCAAGATTATGAATTTTTCATGTCTTCTAAAGTTTTTTTCTCCTTTTATTTCTCCCATTGAATGGTTTTGGATTTTCATTATTTGCCCATTACTCTCCATGTAGTTTATTTTCTTGTACGGTATCTCCATTATCATCTATATTGTTCTTTCTTGCAATGATTAAATAATTACTGCAATTGTCATTGATATTGCTAGTTAAATATTGAACAGATAATTCGAATTTTCCCTTTTTTCATAGCGCAGCATGCCAGGAAACAAATCAGCAATAAGAGAGTATAAGTTAGTAGTTGTTGGTGGAGGTGGCGTTGGTAAATCCGCTCTTACAATTCAATTAATCCAGTCGTATTTCGTGGACGAATATGATCCAACTATCGAAGACTCTTACAGAAAACAAGTAGTCATCGACGACAAAGTGTCTATTTTAGATATTTTAGATACGGCTGGCCAAGAAGAGTATTCTGCCATGAGAGAACAGTACATGAGGACGGGGGAAGGTTTCTTACTGGTCTACTCTGTTACTTCCAGAAATTCCTTTGATGAGTTGCTGTCCTACTATCAGCAAATTCAAAGGGTGAAAGATTCTGACTACATCCCAGTAGTCGTGGTAGGTAACAAACTAGACCTTGAAAATGAAAGGCAGGTTTCTTACGAAGATGGACTACGCCTAGCAAAGCAATTAAATGCACCCTTCCTCGAAACTTCTGCCAAACAAGCGATTAATGTAGACGAAGCGTTTTATAGTCTTATTCGTTTGGTAAGGGACGATGGTGGCCAATACAATAGTATGAATGATCAACCAGATGACGCAGCCAATCCAAACAAAACAAAACATTCAGACGTAACTACATCTGCAACGGATAATGAAAATGTAATGAATAATGGAACTCATGCACCTGATAATTCATTGATTCACGATGGCACCAGTTCTAATCCAAAGCCGATTTCTAATCGTAATATCCAAAATAATAAAGGAACAGGTGAGAAGAACTACAGTTATGACAATGACGATAACGAAGACAACAACAATCACGATGTCAATAACAGTAACAGAAATCAAAATGATGACAGTCGTGGTAATCATGGCAATGCTCTAAACGCGAGGAGCAAGCAGTCTACCGGTCCGCAAACAAACTCAAATTCAGACAACGAGAAAAAAACTAGCGGTTGTTGTGTTATTTGTTGAAATGTCCAAACCTAACCTCCTTAGTATAATGCGGTTTCTGTTACTGCTTTATTCTCACCTTTTCAGTCAATGTGCCAATGCCTATTTACACCTGTTCCCTTATGCCGTGTATTTAGTGAACGCGTCTCACCATCACCTCACAATCAATTTAGTTGTCATATTGTGTAAGCTTTCTGTAATTGTACAATTGTAATATTTTCTTTTATTTCATACAAAGCATACATACTATACACACCCGCATGATCGAAGCACGCCGGCAAACTTCCTCAATTTATAAAATGTAAGCAAACAAAATGTAGAATCAAACTAGCGACAATGAACTCACCAAAAGCTCTGTTTCTTGAAATGCCTGGAAAACTGTTAGACAGTTGTAACCTTAAACTCATCAATAAGACGAATTGTCCCACACAAATAATGAAACCAGCTAAGAACGCATTGAAGGGAAAATTATCACGAATCAAGATAACGAATGTGAATTGGATCAACCCCAATAATACTAAGAAAAAACAGAATGTGTCAATTAGTTTCAGTTTGGGATTTTTGTCAATTTGGGCAAAGTATGCCCTCTTGGAAGTTTTGAATGCTTCTTGAAAATCTGTTAGAACCGCAGATGATGTACTGGGCGCTTTTGGCGTGCCTGCTTTTGGTGTTTTTGCCATATTTTCCGTATATCCTTGCTTACGCTTCTCACTATTCCGTTACAATACAATAAAGTTTACCTCTATTGCAGGTTGTATTGTTTCTTTCCATCCTTTAAAACATGCTATTCTCTCTCTATTTTCATTCTCACCGAGATTTTCCCAATGGCAATATACACCCAGTCATTGCACTTATTCAACAAGAGAAATTATACATGAGCTAATGAGTATCACCAAATAAAATGAACATGCTACTAACACTTCCTCCGAATTTGTCTCCCGCTCCACCAGTTAAGTAATATCAGTCATTCCATCGGTTACATATATATTTCTCTGGTTTTATAAGTGACTACTGCCAGCGAAAGCATCCACCACACTAACTAAGCAAAAACCGCTTTAATATGCTGATTTACTAAGATCAATTGAATTAAAAGTGTCCTGATTTCTCAGTTAATTTTTTGCTACAATCTTTAAACGCTTACTTTTCTTTTTTTCGACTACGAATGTGGCCCTTTTTACGCTTGTTTTCGTTGTGGGAAAATGCCTCTTCTCTTTTAACCAAATAAGGAAAAATATAAATGATGAACTTCGGAGAAGCTTCAGGATATAACAGTATTACACTTTTTACTCTAGAATAAGAGAAAAGCCTGGAAGGAGTTTACAGGTCAAAGTTTGGACAGCATTTCATATATTACGTGTCTGTTACTGTAGGCGAGAAAATAATTACCGTAGGTTGTTACTCAAAAAGATACTATCTTAAAATTGTTATTTTTAGCAGAGCATAATTTCACCGGAAACTTTCAAAAATAGAACATAAGTACGTTCGAGCATATATGCAACAATGAACGTTTGTAAGTTGAAAGAAATAGTACCGCTTTTTCCAAGATCGTCGTTTACAGATGGTGTAGTAAGTACAGGAAAAAGTTTTCGAACTTGGGACACCTGTATGGACAATAAAGCATGTAAAATTATTGCGATTGTGGGTATTGTGTTAGCAAGCATAGTAGTCATTTGGTTAATTGGGGGACTATTGACTTGTTTTAGACAAGGAGTAACAGGAATAGGTCAATTTGTATGTTGGTGTTGCCGTTGTTCTGATGCTAACAATAAGAATAATGGAATGCCCGTAAATGAAGGGTTCAATAGGGCCAATATGGGTGCGGTCCCTCCTTCTACTGTCATTTATCAACCTATACAACAACCTGAGAATGCATACTATAGGAACGATGCGAAAGATGATGCGTTTTACGACGAGGTCAAAACTCCCAGTAATGAAGTTTATGAATTGGAGGAAGATTTTGATTTGGAAAAACAGAAAGAGAAAACAAGAAGGAAACAGAAAAAACAAAGGAGCAAGGAAGGACACAGCCCTAGTAGGGTAGCGCCCCTAGTGTATGACGAAGACACATCCGAAAATAGCAACCCTCTACCTCAATATAACGCCAGAAGTTCGTTTATTCACAATGCAGGTAACCCTAGCACCAACGACACTCATCTTACTTCACAACCACCAGTATTCGATATTAGTGATTACGGTGAGAACTATTATTACGGTAATGATAATAATAATATTAATGACTTTCAAGGAAACAGTTACAATGTTCCTTCCTCTAACCATAGAAGTCCGTATCCAACTGAAAGTTACCAACCATATCGAGGGTATAACCCAAATCAAAACGATAGATATTACTAATATTTTATGAATAGTATACTTTTTTTTTCACATATGACATGCCAGCATTTTTACACGCCCAAGAGAATGATATATTCGTTATTGAATTTTACAGGGACCAATCAAGTGCACCTTCAAGGGTAGCCATGTAGCCTTACGCCTAGAGAGAACAGTATGGAGAAAGAAGACATAGTTTTGGCAGGTTTCTGTTGATACCGTTTGCTTAAATGTTGCGTAATAGCAGACGACTTAGGAGAAAGAAGCTTTTTTTTCAGAGAGCAACTGGAGGCGCTAAATAAAAGTAAAAAACATGTCTCTTGGTTATTAAATATGTACAGTATATTAAGTTGTATTCTTCGGAATGAAGGCAATTCGTTCGTGCGTTATGGTGCTACACAAAGTGTTGATAGGGACACAGTGTCATTTCGGTAGATTATACTTCCTGTATCCAAATGATAATATCCGTTCAGCATCATTTTCCAATTTCATCTGATTTATTTTTTCCGCGAGAAGCGCAGTAACAACTGTATGTCCATTTTTGTAGTGAATTACGATTCTAAAGTAAAGCAATATATACGCACGAATATAGGAGTTGAGTACGCACAAAAGAAAACGACGATATTATCACCAGCAAATTAGTCAACTAACCTACCGTGCAGAAAAATTGAGGCTATGTCCTTTTTTGACATCGAAGCACAATCTTCAAAGGACAACTCCCGGTTTGAACCACAATCCTCAACAAACCAAAAAACCAAGGAAATAAGCGATTTAATTGAGACCTTCGCTGAACAGTCACGAATATTGGAAAAAGAATGCGCCAAAATAGGTTCTAAAAGGGATTCCAAGGAGCTGAGATACACGATTGAGACAGAGTTGATACCGAACTGTACCAGTGTAAGGGACAGAATTGAAGGCAGCATTCTTATTCATCAAAATGGGAAATTGTCAGGTGATTTCAAGAACCTGAAGACGAAATACCAATCCCTACAACAATCATACAATCAAAGAAAGAACTTGTTTCCTCTTAAGGCTACCATTCCGCCAAAAACGTTCAAGGGAGGAAACGATATTTATCCGCGAACTGAAGCTGTGCGACAAGATCCTGAGTCCAGTTATATTTCTATAAAAGTGAACGAGCAGACTCCGTTACTACATGACGAAAACCAGCACCAACTACAGCTACAAGAGGAAGAAGAACAAGAACATCAACATCAACAGCAAGAGTTATCCCAGGAAGAACTAGATTTTCAAACTATCATTCACCAAGAACGATCCCAACAGATAGGACGCATTCATACAGCTGTACAGGAGGTTAATGCAATTTTCCACCAGCTCGGTTCACTAGTGAAAGAACAGGGCGAACAGGTAACCACCATAGATGAGAATATCTCGCACTTACATGACAACATGCAGAACGCGAACAAGCAGTTAACCAGAGCGGACCAGCATCAAAGAGACCGGAACAAATGTGGAAAGGTCACCTTAATCATTATTATAGTTGTGTGCATGGTGATATTCCTTGCCGTATTAAGCTAGCAATTTTAATAAACGCTCATTGAACACAGACTTTCTAGCAGACCCAATCTTTATACGAGAATAAGAGTGTGTAAGTTTATTTTATTGCATTTACTTTGTTATCTTCCTTGATAAAGGGTTCCTTCGCCGCCTTTTTTTGGCCTAAGAATCATCATAGTAATGCTTTTCAAAAATTCATGCACGCAAACCTTATGTTTCTTAATGACCTGTAGCTCAAGATGCAGGTGCTGCTGCGCACCCTTTATTTCTTTCTTTTTACTATTTCCAACGATCTACATTAATCTTTTCGCAGTGCCTCGTAAATCCCAACCAGTGTTATTAGCGTCGCCCGTCGAAAAATAATTCTAGCCGACTATGTAAAAAGCAACCGTTCTGTTTTTCTTCCATTAACTTTTTTTTTCAGGGTCAATTTACGGATATTAACCGTTATCGAGAAACAAAAGAGTTTATGCGTCGTCCTCTGACTGCAACCCTTGGCGCCCTGAAAACATGAGTTCTTATCTATTTCTGATTTATCTTATTTTTACTTTTGTTGTACAGGGCCTAAACTGTCCCTTTGATAGAAGTTAGCACCTGCTGGGTTAAACTGGCAGAAGAAAACGGCAGAAATTTCAAGCAAAAAAAGAAATCATGCATAAATATCTTAATTATGTAGGCACCTATCGGACCACAATCAGATCGCCACGGCCTGGCAGTAGTGGTTCTTATGTTTGCAAAATCTTTACAGAAATGTGTATTCTACTGTGGCGTTCCGGTCCAGCTGGGTTAACATTCCCCTATAGGATTCCGTAGCGCGCACTCACGCCGCTGCAGCTAAAGTCGCTCACTCAATACAAGGCTGCTGAAGAATGAGGAACAAGGTTGCGTTGAATGCTTCGGGAAGAATATCCGAACCGAGCCGCTAGAAAAGTAGGCAGGTACCCCGATCGAAGCAACTCGGTGTTCAGTTTAGCACAAACAGAAAAAGGAATGTGAAAGAAGAAAAAATATAATTAACTATTTTTTCTTTTCTTCGGATACGTATATATGACGTCGTCACGTTTTGTATCTTTCTGTATATCCTTTTTGGGTGTCTCCATGGGGTTGAAAAAAATCTTGCTGGAAAGAGATATTTGAGACGGTGTAGTAATCAGACTCATAACATACGATTATTATAGAGCATTTGTACCATTCTCATTGCATATAGCCTGAACTAATTGACATTAATTACATTTATCCTACAAAAGCACAACAACGATCACTAGAAGCTACCGAATCAAGCAGCGGAGCAAGGGAGAGAAAAGGGAAAAGACTTTTGCATTAATAATAGGATCGTGCATATAAAGACTGTCAAAACCTCTTTTAGATATAGTACTGTTGATATACTATCAGAAAAGCCCAGGAGACAGGAAGAAAAGTCAGCACATGCTAGATGGCGAGTGTTCCAAGCCTATGCGACATCTTGATACCGCTAGAAAAGAGTAGTCGCAGCGCCAGCGGTGCTGAAGGTGACAAGATAGCCCTAGTTCAATCGCGAAAAAACCATCAAAGTTGTATACGTTCGCCTTACACAATTCACAAATTCTATAAATTTTTGAGAAGGGCACATTGCGAGGAAAATTTAGAGTTTTTTGAAAGAGCGCATCAGTTCCTCCAGCTCAAACAAAACGGAAATATCAGCGAAGAGAAGCTTCTAGCGATTTGGAATAAGTCATTATACGTAAAATACATTGCCGTGGACTCGCCTAAAGAATGTAACTTTTCACAGGATATTAGAGAAATCTTTGAGGAGTGCTACGCTAATAACAAAATACCGAGCGACGTAGACGTGCTGTTCGCGATAAGTCACGTGATGGGTCTGTTGGTTGATGGGTACCATAGGTTTGTAAATTCTGTTGATGACAAAAAATACCGCTCTACCTACGCTGTCAGCAATGATTCCACTCTGAGACAAGATTATAAAAATGGGACCACGGTTTCCATTTCGCCCTTGAGCGTGGATAATATTTCCACAGACAGAAATCCCTACATGAAGAAGCCTAGTAATAATGGTTTAGCAGCAATTATTCAAGAGACGTCTACAGACACAACAGTCGAGTCGCAGAACAGCGGTTACACTTCTCTACCAGATGGGTCAATGTCAGCAACCGGTACTGACAGTTCGAAGTTCAGAAAAACTATGGCTAGCGATTTCCAAAAATTGCACAATTCAAGCATCCTCAGCTCAGGGAAGGGTTTGTTACAAAAACTGAATTTCACCAAGAAACGCAGATCTTTTAAACAACCTTCAGGTGTATTTTACGGCCATTATAACAACAATATCCAACGTCATTTGAAAAGAGCCAAACAGTCATCCACTACAGTGTCTTCGTCGTCATCTAAAAACACAGAATCCTCTTCGTCGCCGTTGCCGTTAATCAATAAAGCGATTGACCACAAGGAGAAAAGTGTTGAAAAAGGCTTCAAAAAGCTTAACCTGCATGATATCAATTAACTAAGATTAGAGTTATAAATAGGCAAATGACAGAGAGTCCGTTTTCCTATTTAATTCACTTCAACTCAGCTCAATTAAATTCACTTCATATCACCCCACTCATTTTGATTGTAACTTTAGTTCCCATTTCATTTTACGTATCTGACATTGCATATAATAAGTAGACATTTAAGATAAGAGCATTCGGCATAGTTTTTCATCAAGCGAAATTTACGCAGTCATCATGCAAACCTTGGCTTGCTAGTGCAATTTCTCTTTTCCACATAGTTCATTCATTGTATGGTATTATCTTCTTTCAATGCCGCGTGCCGTTGCCATCAAGGTCCGGTAACGGTCGTAGTGAATGACTCACATTTTCTTCGTTATTCCTGGCCTTTCGAAAATGAAAAAAAAAATAAAAAAAAAAAGTTCAGATTTAAAACATAGATATTATTCTCACATTAATTGATTTATTAAGATCGGCTTCTAGGTTTCGGTAATGAATTACTTGTAACTCGGATTAATAAAACTTGTTCTCGTCGCATAGGGGTCTTTTCCTTAGAATAATAGTGTCGCCGTATCATAGTGTAGCCGCGTAGCCATGGTAAAACATTCGTTCATAGCGCTAGCTGAACATGCTAGTAAAATAAGAAGGTCTATTCCACCCGTCAAATTGACTTATAAAAATATGCTTCGGGACCCATCGGTAAAATATAAGGCGTTTGTGCCACCAAAGATGACCAACAGAATTTGGCCCGACAAAACTATTCAAAAGGCTCCGCGCTGGTTGTCTACTGACTTGAGGGATGGTAATCAATCTTTACCAGACCCAATGTCTGTGGCTCAGAAAAAAGAATACTTTCATAAGCTAATCAATATCGGTTTTAAAGAAATCGAAGTGTCTTTTCCCTCTGCATCTCAAACAGATTTTGACTTCACTAGGTATGCTGTAGAAAACGCGCCAGATGATGTTAGTATCCAGTGTCTTGTTCAATCTAGAGAACACTTGATCAAAAGAACCGTCGAAGCGTTAACTGGCGCCAAGAAGGCCACTATACATGTCTACTTGGCGGTAAGTGATATGTTCCGCGAAATTGTATTCAATATGTCTCGAGAAGAAGCCATCTCAAAAGCCGTGGAAGCCACAAAGCTGGTCAGGAAGTTAACTAAAGATGATCCCTCACAACAAGCTACTCGTTGGTCGTATCAGTTCTCTCCCGAATGCTTCAGTGATACTCCAGGTGAATTTGCTGTAGAGATTTGTGAAGCGGTCAAGAGAGTCTGGGAACCTTCCAAGGAAAATCCTATTATTTTCAACCTTCCTTCTACTGTGGAAACAGCCACACCAAATGTTTATGCTGATCAGATTGAATATTTTGCCACACATATCACTGAACGTGAAAAAGTTTGTATTGCTACACATTGTCATAATGATCGTGGTTGCGGTGTTGCTGCTACGGAATTAGGTATGCTCGCAGGTGCTGATCGTGTAGAAGGTTGTCTCTTCGGTAATGGTGAGCGTACAGGTAATGTTGATTTAGTTACTGTTGCCATGAATATGTACACCCAGGGTGTCTCTCCTAATTTGGATTTCTCTGATTTGACCTCTATTTCAGAAATTGTCCATCGCTGTAACAAAATTCCAGTTTCTCCAAGAGCTCCATATGGTGGTGAATTGGTCGTTTCTGCCTTTTCCGGCTCACATCAGGATGCAATTAAAAAGGGATTCGCTATTCAGAATAAGAAACAAGCCCAGGGAGAAACTCAGTGGAGGATCCCATACTTACCATTGGATCCAAAGGATATCGGGCGTGATTACGAAGCTGTCATTAGGGTCAACTCACAATCCGGCAAGGGCGGTGCTGCTTGGGTCATTTTGAGATCGCTAGGGTTAGATGTACCAAGATCAATGCAAGTTGATTTTTCCAATATTCTACAGAAGAATGCGGATGCCTTAGGAAGGGAGTTAAAGTCCGAAGAAATTACAAAACTATTTAAGGAAACTTACAACTACAACAACAATGAACACATATACGTCACTTTGTTGAATTACGAAGTCAAAAAATTGAACTCAGAACGTAGAGCCTTAGTGGGCCAAGTTGAAATTAATGACAAAGTTGTTAATATCGAAGGTTACGGTAATGGTCCCATCTCCTCTCTAGTGGATGCTCTATCCAATCTATTGAACGTTAAGTTTAGCGTTCAGAACTATTCCGAACACTCTTTAGGTTCTGGTTCTACAAACCAAGCTGCATCTTTCATAAACCTTTCCTATATAAAGAACGATAATCATCCTATTGCCAGTAATATGTGGGGTATTGGTGTCTCCGAAGACACTGGGGATGCATCTATTAAGGCAGTATTTGCTACTGTTAATAATATAATCCATTCCAAGGACGTTGTACTAGCAGAAGAATAAGTTGATGTGACTTCTAATTAGTCATGCTATATATATATATATATATATATATATATATATATGATGTATTTTTTAATTTACAATTGATACATTGCGCAAGTTAATTCATGCCAAGAAAAATGACTGATTCCACTAAGTCCTCCTACTACTTTCTTTACTATCTTCAGAATGCTTTTTCTCGTTTATATTTTCTCGTTGTTATTTTTTTCCATGCTACTTTTTTCTTGCGTGAAACACCCTACACAGGCCACCGCCTAATCTGAAGAGGATCTGAATAGGGATTTTTCGAGCATTACTGGAACTGTTGAGAGAACCAACAGAACCCTGAAACTTTGTTAACAGAAGAAAGCGAATATTAAATTTAAGATTGAAGAATCTAGCAGTAAGAGGAAGAAAGAAACATACCGGTCCAGAGAATATCTAGTTCCCCATTCCTTATAAAATGTTTATCTTTATTTCTAAAGAACCTGAAAGAAGGCTAGCTATTGTGTCCGACTCGTATGCTCTTGTTCTTAAACCAGTTGGGAAAAAACCATCTGATAAACCTCTATGTGCTATTGAGCTTCTACCAAAAAATGACTTGAAAAAATATGGTTTCAAAAGACTTACATCACATGAGATTTTTGGTGTCATCGGTCTCATTGAGGTCAACGGTCTATTGTTTGTCGGTGCCATTACTGGTAAATCAAAAGTTGCACAGCCATGTCCAGGGGAAACTGTGAACAAGATTTTTGCTGTTGATTTTTTTTGTTTAAATGATGACAGTTGGGATTTCATTGAAATCGATTCTTCAGGCTATCCTGTGCTACCTGAAACCGCTTCTACCGAATATCAAGACGCCTTACCAAAACATCCATGTTACGAATTGAAAAAACTATTATCCAACGGATCCTTCTACTACAGTTCTGATTTTGATTTAACATCAACGTTACAGCATCGTGGGTATGGTCAACACTCTTTGAGTACAGACACCTATGAAGAAGAATATATGTGGAACTCTTTTCTGATGCAAGAAATGATAACCTATAGAGATCATTTGGACACAAATTTGAAACAAATCCTAGATGATGAGGGGTTTTTGACTACAGTTATTCGTGGGTTTGCTGAAACTTTCGTCTCGTACGTTATGAAATTGAAAGTCGCTGTTACAATTATTTCGAAACAAAGCTGGAAGAGAGCAGGCACAAGATTTAATGCACGCGGTGTTGATGACGAGGCAAATGTAGCCAATTTTGTAGAAACAGAGTTTATTATGTACTCTAGCCAGTATTGTTATGCTTTTACACAAATTAGAGGCAGTATACCTGTATTTTGGGAGCAAGGTACGTCCTTAATCAACCCAAGAGTACAAATTACCAGATCATTTGAAGCCACTCAACCAGTATTTGATAAGCACATCATGAAATCAGTAGTCAAGTATGGGCCTGTCCATGTTGTTAATTTATTGTCTACAAAGTCCTCGGAGATCGAACTTTCAAAACGGTACAAAGAGCATTTGACTAATTCAAAGAAATTTAATTTTAACAAAGATGTATTTTTAACAGAATTTGATTTTCACAAAGAGACTTCGCAGGAAGGCTTTTCTGGCGTCAGAAAACTTATTCCATTAATAATGGAATCTCTTTTATCTTCCGGTTATTATTCTTATGATGTTAAAGAAAAAAAGAACATTTCCGAGCAACATGGTATATTTAGAACAAACTGTTTAGATTGTTTGGACAGAACAAATTTAGCTCAGCAAATCATATCCTTAGCCGCTTTTAGGACCTTTCTCGAAGATTTCCGATTGATTAGTTCAAATTCTTTCATCGACGATGATGATTTTGTTTCCAAACACAACACCCTATGGGCTGATCATGGTGACCAAATCTCCCAGATATATACCGGTACAAATGCTTTAAAGTCCTCTTTTTCTAGGAAGGGTAAAATGTCACTTGCTGGAGCATTATCAGATGCCACAAAATCAGTCAGCAGAATATACATTAACAATTTTATGGATAAAGAAAAGCAACAAAATATCGATACTTTGCTGGGAAGGTTACCATACCAGAAAGCAGTCCAGCTATATGATCCTGTGAACGAATACGTCAGTACTAAGTTGCAAAGTATGTCTGACAATTTCACTACCACCACTAATATAAACTTGCTAATAGGATCATTTAACGTTAACGGCGCGACCAAAAAGGTTGATCTATCAAAATGGCTATTTCCGATTGGTGAAAAATTCAAACCAGATGTTGTTGTTCTAGGTTTCCAAGAGGTTATAGAATTATCTGCAGGTTCAATTTTGAACGCTGATTACTCAAAAAGTTCTTTTTGGGAAAATTTGGTTGGGGATTGCCTAAATCAGTATGATGATAAATACCTGTTGTTGAGAGTAGAACAAATGACATCTTTACTGATCTTATTTTTTGTTAAAGCAGATAAAGCTAAGTACGTAAAGCAGGTTGAGGGTGCCACCAAAAAGACTGGTTTTAGGGGTATGGCCGGGAACAAAGGTGCAGTGTCTATAAGATTTGAGTACGGTGCCACTTCATTCTGTTTTATAAACTCTCACCTTGCGGCGGGCGCCACAAATGTTGAGGAGCGTCGTAGTGATTATGAGAGCATAGTCAGAGGCATAACATTTACAAGAACAAAGATGATACCCCATCATGATTCCATCTTCTGGTTGGGTGATATGAATTATAGAATAAATCTACCGAACGAGGACGTTAGAAGAGAGCTACAAAACCAAGATGAAGGTTATATCGAAAAATTGTTACACTTTGATCAACTTACTCTAGGGATAAATTCAGGCACTGTATTTGAAGGCTTTAAGGAACCAACCTTGAAGTTCCGTCCAACTTATAAATATGATCCAGGTACTGGAACCTATGATTCTTCTGAAAAGGAGAGAACGCCATCTTGGACGGATAGAATTATTTATAAAGGAGATAACTTACTTCCTTTGTCTTATTCAGACGCTCCGATAATGATTAGCGACCATCGGCCAGTCTACGCGGCATATAGAGCAAAAATTACTTTTGTTGATGACAAGGAGAGACTATCCCTCAAGAAACGTTTATTCGCTGAATATAAGCAAGAGCATCCTGAAGAACCGGGTTCTTTAATATCCGAACTTCTCAATCTTAGCCTAGATGACAGGAGTAGTGATGGGTTTAAAAGTTCTTCCGAAAATTCTCTACTAGATATCGATCCAATAATGGCACAACCTGCAACATCCAGCATTGCTTCCTCATCACCTGTTTCATCAGCATCGGTTTCATTACAATCTGTCAGAACTCAAGATATTAGCCAATCTCACACTTCCACCAAGCCAATATTGCGTCCGCCACCTCCGCCTGCTCATAAATCTGTATCAGCACCAGCCCCTTCAATATCAGAAAGAAACTCATTAACACCACAAACTTCAACCGCATCACTGTCATCATCTGTGGGAAATGTTCTTCAAACAAAGAAACCGTTAGCACAGAATAGACGAATTCCACCACCAGGATTTAATCAGAATATTTTAACTCCAAAAAGTACTAGTAATTTGACATCACCTATGTCATCCAAGGTTGATCTATATAATGGCCTTGCTGAAACTGCACACTCAGCGCAGATTACCAGACAACAAACTCCTTCACCATCTTTCACAGCACCAAAGGATGCTAATAGGCAGTCAGAGACCTCATTATCCAATGAAAATCCCCTTGAGCTAGAGAAAAAAGCTAAATTCAACCATATGACTTTAGATTCATGGCAGCCATTGACCCCAAAATAATCGCATGTTGTTTTTTAGGGAGGATGATTGTTTTTCACTGTATATTTTCTAAGTAATCACTTAACTTATCCTGAAATGTTAGATAATAAGCAGGTGAGTCGATTTTCGGAAGTTGTCCTAGTCTAATTTCTGTCTGAATTATTATTGATTATTCTTATTGAATAATTGGAAGAGAGTGCGTGTCAATAGGGCGTCTCGGGCAACAGCTGGAAAAAATCAGAATGTAGTTGACCATAGATTAAATATTGATGGGTATGTACAAGCAAGAGAGAATTACTGCTGCCCATAAACTCATTATTGTATCTTGACCTTTACTTCAACAACATTCTTTAATTCTGCAAGTAGTTCCATATGGTGGTGAGTACAATATATATTGCAAGGCATGGATATAGATCCAATTGGCTTCCCGAAGGCCCATACCCAGATCCACTTACGGGAATTGATAGTGATGTTCCTCTAGCAGAACATGGAGTCCAGCAAGCAAGAGAATTAGCGCATTATCTTTTGTCCTTGGATAATCAACCAGAAGCGGTCTTCGCTTCTCCCTTTTATAGGTGTCTTCAGACTACGCAACCGATAGCTAAGTTGCTAGAAGTACCTGTTTATCTAGAAAGAGGTATTGGAGAATGGTACAGACCAGATAGAAAACCCGTCATTCCAGTACCAGCTGGATATGAGATACTAAGTAAATATTTTCCAGGTATCATTAGCCCAGAGTGGGATTCCACACTAACACCAAGTAAAAAGGGTGAGACCGAGCAGGAGATGTACATAAGATTTAAAACTTTCTGGCCCCTGTTTATTGAACATGTAGAAAAGGAATATCCAAATGTTGAATGTATCCTATTGGTTACACATGCTGCGTCAAAGATTGCTCTAGGTATGAGCTTGCTGGGGTACTGCAATCCTCGTATGCCTTTGAATGAAAATGGTGATAAAATAAGAAGCGGTAGTTGTTCATTAGATAAATACGAGATTCTTAGAAAAAGCTACGATACCATAGATGATGTTGACAGTCAAAATCAAACGGCTTTGACTTATGTACCCTTTAAAGACAGAAAATGGGTTCTAACCATGAATGGAAACACCGAATTTTTGAGTGGTGGTGAAGAAATGAATTGGAGTTTTGATTGTGTGGCAGAAGCTGGTTCAGATGCTGATATCCAAAGGAGACAAGAAACAAAGAAAAACGGCGCACCAACACCGGAAGTAGATGATCAAACTGAGGTTGAAACTGTTTATATCAGTGTTGACATTCCTAGCGGTAACTACAAAGAAAGAACAGAGATAGCAAAGAGCGCAACTTTACAATACTCTGGTTTAGAGGCAGATGCACCACTGTTTCGGATTGGAAACAGATTGTATGAAGGATGCTGGGAACGACTTGTTGGCACGGAACTTGCATTTCCAAATGCTGCACATATACATAAGAAAACAGCCGGTCTACTATCATCAACTAATACCAGTCAAACAACACAAGGTGGCCAAAATACACAGCTTTCTACTGCTAGCGACCCAGATGCACGAATGCAAGAAGACGATGCTAGCGTACCAGATTTGGTCGAAAAAGATGAGAGCCACACAGGAGACAAGGAAGAAATTCAATCAGAGAAGATATATAGGATAAAAGAACGGATAGTGCTAAGCAACGTCCGCCCTATGTAATAACTAGTTTGTAACATTAGCAACCCTTTTCATGAACGCTTGCACATTTGCCCCTCAATAAGTTACCATATCTTTTGTCAGACGAGAGCCGCGAAGGAACGTGAAGGCAAAATAGCTTGCTTAAGCATAGTAAAGAATATCTGGAACATCAGAAAGGGAGAGCGCATACATCAGAAAGAATGTCTTGTAGTAGTCAGCTACCATCGGGGATAATTGAATACATATGTTCTGAATATGAAATTATTTTGGCCAGCACTTCTCCACGAAGATATCAAATTTTACACGATACAATGGGAGTTACTGACTTGAAAACAATGGTTTCTACATTCAAAGAAGATCTTGATAAAGAGAACTATTCTTCAGATCCAATTGGGTATGTACACGATACTAGTTGGCATAAAGCGCAGAGCATTATTGAAATTTTGACTGACTGCGAGAACCAAAATCCGAACGAATCTGTTAGACCCAAGCTTATCATATGTGCAGACACTATTATTATTGATAGGGCTGGAAAAATTTACGAGAAGCCCAAAACTAAAGAAGTTCAAATGAAGTATTTAATGAAGTTTTGCTACGAAGACGATGAACCTGTTAGCGTTGTCACAGCAGTGACATTGATTAAATGGTACAGTAAAAAGAATTTCGAGTTGATACCATTCAGAGATGAAACCAAAGTATTCTTTGATAACAAAATACCTTTGAAAACATTGCA
Organism: Saccharomyces mikatae IFO 1815; assembly: GCF_947241705.1. Taxonomy (NCBI): domain Eukaryota; kingdom Fungi; phylum Ascomycota; class Saccharomycetes; order Saccharomycetales; family Saccharomycetaceae; genus Saccharomyces; species Saccharomyces mikatae. The sequence continues at coordinate 535,473 of NC_079270.1, forward strand.
ACAATACGTGGAAAGTGGAGATGGTCTAGAAGTTGGTGGTGGATTCAAGATACAAGGACAAGGTGCGTTACTTATCGAAAAAATCGAAGGTGATTACTATAACGTAGTTGGATTACCTCTAAACAAAACATTTAAAGCACTCTATGCTGAAGCTAATTTGCCATGACCTTTGCAAATTTGTTTACGTTAACTCGTTATTTTTATTGGCCATCTACAACGCTGAAAGAAGTAAATAAACAATTAGTGAAGGTTATATTCATGAACAGGTATGTATAGTAAATCTTAGTATTTTTGCAATGAATAGCAATTCACCTGTCTTATTTTTTTATGATTATAAAAATAATGTAATGGTAATACGCCTTCTATATTTCAAGCCTTCGCGCCTATAGTCTGCTATTTTTTCATCTTGAAAAAAACAATTCTCTTTGTTTATACTGCGAATATTAAGCAGATGCATTTTCATTACATCGATATTGTCAAGTCACTAGTTCATGAATTAAGTTTGCTACAATCATTGAAGTTGTTTCCAATAGAGGTATAAAGTATTTGTGTATGATGAATTTTTCCAGCATTTTCAAATCTATTTCGAATTTTCAGTTCCCATACACCATAGAGGAAACTGCAACGGCTGAAACTGCTTTCTGGCAATGTTTTGATGGTATAAAGAAGGCAGATTCTTCACCAGTCACCGTCTTTAAGGCAAAGAGATGTCCAGAAAGTGAAACTTTGATTTCAAATGCTGTTCACAAGGCCAAAATTATGAAGATCCCAGGGCTTTGTACTGTGTTGGAGACTTTTGATTCAGATCCTCAATCCACATTTATTGTAACTGAGAGGGTAGTTCCATTTCCTTGGAATGATTTGGATTCTTTATCTCAAAACAAATTTGGTATTGAACTGGGAGTGTCACAATTATTAGCAACTTTGGGATTCTTGAACAAATTCGTCCTTGGCACACTTTCCAAAGATTCGATATATATCAATATCAAGGGGGAGTGGGTAATATTTGGCCTAGAACTCTGTTCAAGTAAAGAGGGATTAAGTGCCCTTGAATTTGTCAATAAAGCCAGAACATATTACAGTATAGTTGGCTCACAATTGCCCTGTGAAGATCCAAATACAATTGACTCAATGGAATTAGGCTTATTAATAAAGAGTCTTATGAGTCATTCTTCTTTACCTAAAGATTGGGTTGCTAGTATAAATATGATTTCAGATGGAAGGATGACAATCGAAAACTTTCGGAAAAGGTTAGAGAATACAGAGACTTGGCGTTGCAATCCTTTAATCAGCTTTTATCAAGAGTTGAAGGAGCTACATATAAAGGACCCACAAGGAAAGTTGGTGGTAATGTCGAACTTGGAAAATCTGTACTTAGAGTCGAGAGAGATTTTTCGCAATCTAACACCTGGGATGATTGAAAATTTCATTATTCCAGAGCTCTGTGAAATTATAAAACTACTGATAACGCAAAATATCAATGGAGCCCCCAATAATCCGGCCGTGAACCTGAATGCATCACATAAACTTGTACCATTCCTAGCGATCGTTCTAGATTTAACTTCTGAAACTAACACCTTTCCGGATGGGTTTAACGATCTTATCGCCCAATGTTTCAAACTTCCGGATAGGCAAGTACGATTTCTTTTGTTGATATACTTACCCAAATTAATAGGGCCACTGAGTAAATCAGAGATCTCCAGTAGAATATACCCACACTTTAGCCAAGGTTTGACAGACTCTGATGCTACTCTTAGGTTACAAACATTGAAGACCATACCATGCATTGTACCATGTTTGTCAGAAAGACAACTCAATAATGAGCTGTTGAGATTTCTCGCAAAAACACAGGTCGATTCTGATATTGAGATTCGAACATGGACAGTTATTATTATTAGCAAGATTTCTACTATACTATCAACATCAGTTGGCAATCGGTCAAACATCTTGGCAACAGCATTTACAAAGTCTTTGAAAGATCCTCAAATTAAACCAAGATTAGCTGCTCTTTATGGGCTTGAGAAGTCAATTGAGCTGTTTGATGTCAGCACCATCGCGAACAAGATCTTAACCGTCATTGCCCCCGGTTTGCTGGATAAAAGTCCCATAGTAAGAGAAAGAGCTAAAATCCTGTTTGAAATGTATTTAAACAAATTAGAGAAAGAGGCTCTACTCATTCAAACAAGCAATAGTACTGTTGAATCAGAGGATGTGAGAGATATCGATTTTGATAATTACGGTTGCGATGAAGAAGACATGAATAAAGAAGACAAAATGTTGGCAGCACAATTTTTAGATAATTTACGCTTAAATTCGCCCTCAGCAACAATTCCAAATAGTATTGCTGACAGTGAAGTGGATTCGACTTGGGATGGCAATGATTGGGACCATCTCAGCGATACGGATGGATTTGCCGTAAAAAGTACCACGGACATCCCCACCAAATCAAAGAGTCATATAACAACTGAGAACACTCAAAAAGTTCATGGAAAACCTATTAGAATTAATAAGAGTTGGAACGATGAACTGAATGATAATGACTGGATACAAAATGAAGCCGACCCATGGGAGGAGCCAGAGCATCGCCCAAAGCCACAAGCATCGACTTTGACAAAGAAAAGCCCTCTTAATGCAAAGCTTCTAACCAAGAAGAAGAAAACAACGATTCTGGCACCAAGAAACACCGCCGCTGTCAAAACATCTCTATCAAATAAAACAACAAAAAGTAAGCCTGTGAGTAGTGTCCGTGGCTCCGCAATCAATGAACGAAATATAAACAACTGGGATGATGATGATGCAGATGCGGACTCATGGGATACGAATTGGTGATTCTGGAACTTATATAGCCTTACATATTGTAGAAAGATGTATTCTGCGATTCTTTTGTTATTTAAAGGCCTTACGCCCGTACCCCGCGACTTCGTTGTTTTGAGAAGTGGAGGGAAGAAAGGGTCCCTTTAATTCCAGTAGCAGTGAAGCCTACGCCAAAGAGTCTTCAGAAAAGGAACTTTGTAGCACCATAAATGGGTCCACAGAGAAATTAATTGGGACATCATTAGATACACGAACTATATAAGTCAGAACAGATCCGGATACTGAAGAGTTACTAGCCATGTCTCCTCCAACTACACAGTTCTTGGGCAGCTCGCAAACGGAACAAAATCAAAGCCAAGACCAATCATCAGAGCAAGTTGAGGAGCATAACCAGGACCATGAGCAAGGATCTACTCCCGTTTTGAACCAAAGTCAACCGTCTTCATCACAACAGCAGCATCAACAAACGAGAAATGAGTCGATTTCATATTATACGAATTTTAATCAGCCACGATATTCTACGGACGCGTCTATTAACTCATTTCTGAACATATCCGATAATGTACCAGTAATAGTCGCAGGAGTCCCTACTACCAGTAATACCTATTCCAATATTCCACGACTTTCTACCTCAAGCACGCATCAACCGCCAGACTTATCACAGATCGGACGCGGCTTTTCTATAGTAAACAATCTCTTCCCACAGCAGCAACCGCAACAGCAACTCCAAAATCAAAATCGCCAACAGCCACAACAGCAACAGCAACAGACTTCATTTAAAACGCCTTCATTTTCGACTGGATTAACAGGAAGTTCTTCTCAATACCAGTTTTTGCCAAGGAATGATAATTCTTCTCAACCACCCTCAAAGAGAAATTCTGTTTATCTTGGGCCTAATGATGGAGCAGATTTTGAATTTTTCAGTATGCAGCAATCACAACAACCACAATTTCAGCCTGGCGGTAGAAGAGAATCAAGCTCAATGAGACCACCACTCTTGATACCAACCGCAACTACTAAAAACCAAACAAATAGCTCGAATAATGGCGGTAGTATGAATGCAAACGCCGACTATGAATCATTTTTTAGTGGTAATACCAGCAGTAGTAATTCTAATCAGAATCCGTACTTTTTGAGTTCAAGAAATAATTCTTTGAAATTCAATCCGGAAGATTTTGACTTCCAGTTTAAAAGGCGGAATTCCTCTGTTAGAGGTACTTTGGATCATAGTAACCAAAATTCCTTTATGCCTGAGCCAAGATTAAATTCTCTTTCCGTTGGTAATAAAGCCAATAGTGATAATGTAGTCGATAGCAGTAATGTAACTAGTAACATAAACAGCGGCAAAAGTAACGAAATTGAAAGCGAGGATAACAACAATGGTGAAGACAATAATAGTAACAATAATGATAATAATGACAGCAACATCAATTCTACATCCAGTACTAATATCCCAAACCAAGAGGAGCATAATCTTGTCTCTACAGATATTACAAACAATAGTACGAAAGATCTAAAGGAAATAGAACAAAGACTTCGAAAGCATTTGAATGATGAAGATAGTTACTCGGGTACAATATCAAGAACTTTGGGTAAAGATTCAGAGGTGATTAAAGGCAGTGAGGGATCAAATAAGCATATAGACGGGTCTGGGATACAAACAAATATCAACAAGAAAAGGAAAAAAGATGATTCTGCTATTTATGTGAAGAATGAGGTGCCTTGTGCTGATCCTATTATAACTAAGAGAAACTCGGCTTCTGATGAAAGTACAGCAATAGTCAATTTTCCTGATAAAGAATCTCCGATGACTGAGATGGGTTCAGTAAACGATGATGCGACTAACCTGATAGGTGCAACAAAAGTTGATCAATTAATGCTGATTATTCAGGCGAGAAAGAAAGGTTTCACAGAGAAGGTAAATACTACTCAGGATGGAGACCTACTTTTTAATCAAACAATGGACATACTACCACCAAAAAACGAACTGGTAGGTGGGGTAGAAAAACCAAAAGGGACACATAATACACGCGCTGTTAAAAAACACGAATGCCCTTACTGCCACCGACTTTTCTCACAGGCGACTCATTTAGAGGTTCACGTTCGCTCTCATATTGGGTACAAACCATTTGTTTGTGATTATTGTGGCAAAAGATTTACTCAAGGTGGGAACCTGAGGACGCATGAAAGATTACATACAGGTGAGAAACCTTATTCATGTGATATCTGTGATAAAAAATTTTCGAGAAAAGGGAACTTAGCGGCCCACTTAGTTACCCATCAAAAATTGAAACCATTTGTTTGCAAGTTAGAGAATTGCAACAAGACTTTTACTCAACTAGGAAATATGAAAGCTCATCAGAATAGGTTTCACAAGGAAACATTGAATGCTTTGACAGCAAAACTAGCTGAGATGAACCCATCAGATAACATCCCATTGGAAGAACGACAACTGTTAGAGTACTTCGCTTCGATTTACAAAAACTCAAATAGAGGAATTAAGGGTAGGGGGAAAGGCGTAGGAACGAAAAAATCCACAATTTCCTCTCCAGAAAATCATTCTGCGAGCATTATTTTGAACTCTAATACCAATAGGAATAATAATGTTACTTTTAATCGCCCTGAGAATGCTGGTAACCCTGAGGGTAACGTTGATAACAATAACAATAATAATAATAATAATAATTCAGGCTCTCATATTATGATTTCACCGACTCAAAAGGATATGGGAACACTGCAATCTCAATTCGGACACAATAACTTCAACAATCCTGTGAACAGCTCAAACTCTTCCAATCAACCAATCATAAACTACAATTACACTACTTTACCTCATTCTCGTTTAGGCAGTGGCAGTTCTAACAACACTAATACTAACACCAACAATTTTACGGTAGGCAGTGCTCCAGGTGCTTTAATGGCGCCAACCACCAGTAATGACTTCAGTTTCAACCTGGATCAATCGAATGATAGTGAGAGATCTCAGCAAGAACAGGTGAGGTTTAAGAACATAAATTACAAGAGCTAGCCTCTTTTTCAGCAGCATTTTTGAGTTTCTATGTTTCGGTACATTGTTGTATACTTCTTTCAGATGATAATAACAATCGAGGGGAAATCATTTCGTCAAGCTTAAATCAGAAATGCCACGTTTATGTTTAATTTCTTTTCAAACTGCATGGTTTTATAGCTTTTTTTTTCTATTTTGCAGTTTTCTTTCAACTTTATTCATTTTTTTATTACTTCAAAGGTTCATTTTCTATCGACGGTTTCTTTTATTATGTATGTATATACATACCAATATATATATATATATAATGTGTAATATTCCAAGTATACGTACTTTGGGTTTATATTTTTAACTTACGTACTCTTTTTACAATAATATTTCTTTAAATTGATACCCATAAGCCTTCAGCATTATTAACTTTAAGCGCTTTTTGGTCTTTGTTTTTGTTTTTTTTTTTTTTTTCGCGTTTCGTGCTTTAAAGAAACATGTGAAATAATCTGTAATGACTATCTGGCCTTCACAGTTGATCAGTAGATACTGCAGTTTATCATTTTAGCTATCCTGCTTTCTAAATCGTTGTGCTATTTCAACTAAACAACGTGAGGAGTTGAAGCCTTCCTCTTTGAGTATTTGTATTTCTTTAACTGAATCATTTTCAGAATCTCCACCGACACCCCTTGACGTCTTTTGATTCCTCTTAATTCATCAGATCATAAGTACGTTCAGCAACAATAACGACAGTATCCCAGAAATTCTAAAGCGCTCGAATGAAGGTCACTCTATTATTGAAGGCTCAGCTCTCTCCTGTTAGCTACACAACTAAGAAGTCTTTCCAAAGACAGCTTAATCGCTCACCATTTACAGCTTTTCAATATTTCTTTCAACTTGAAGTTCAAAAACTGCATAACGTCTCTAAATATGAGGATATCATAAACTACGCAAGAGGGAATACCAACTTCAAGAGGTTCAAAAGAAATGAGTGGGACAGCATGTCGCTAACCAAAAAGAGGCTGTACTATGCTTCCTTCTGTCAATCAATGAATATTGATATTTGGAAGGTCAGTAAGGTTGAACTTGCCAAAAGACTAGAAATTCCAATACCAGTAATGAGTGAGTATTTACTTTTTAGAAATAAGTTCAAGGTGAAATTTGATTCACGTTGGAGCTCTCTGGAAAGTAAAGCATATAAAAATGTTTCAAGACCACCTACTAGGAAGACTGTGGTTACTGAAGTTTGTTCAAAAAACCGCACCATCACATCTGTCAACAAAATCAAACCTCGGAAACGATTAGTGGCGATGAAGAGGATTCCTCGTTCGGAGAATTTTGCAAAAAATCATTCTCATGAGGCTCAAGAGAATCTTTATGATTATATGAAAAGGTTCCAACAAATGTGCAAAGAATGTCGGTATGCTTGGAATGAAAAAGTTGACTGTGATCAAAAACTGGAAATTAGAGAAAAATTACAACTATGGAGGTCAAAGTTTGAGAAGATGATGGATAACGAGATACAAATTTTGCAGAAGAATATGGATATTATGTCAAAATTTAATCCCAGAAGTGAGGCTTACTTTACAGCAAATCACGATTCTAGTACATCGCAAAATAACATTCTTCCTATGGCATATCTGCCAAAAAAAAAATGACAATATATTGTCAAGACGCTCATAAAAGTTCATACGCACTTCACTATCACGTAGATTAGGTTCGATCATAACATTTTCTGACTACAATTTAACAGTAAGCGTACTATTTGGAGACTGTTTCCTTTTTTCTTTTATATGCGCATATATATTTATGTGTATGCATATATAGACATACGTTTATATAAATTAAATCTGTCAGACAATTATTGCGGCACTGTTACTTGAACGTGGAAACTAACTCCCTTGGGGAAAGTTGTTTTAGGTTTCTCTGTAGGCCTATCAATGAAAGACGCTAAGCAGATAACCTCTTCAGAAGAATAACCTAATGAAGACAAGACGCCTCTGATAATACCCACAGGTATCTCTAAAAAGGGCTCTATCATCTTTAATTCCTCGCTCTTTGCACCTTCATCTAAAGAAAACGATTGAATAGGTCGATAGTCGTAATCAAGCAGATAGAAAGTTCCCCTATGATTTGTTTTCAGATTATCGATCTGCTTACCAAATATTTGTTTCCACACATCCCTGCAAATGAACTTCATTATCAATAAAAGATCCATTTCTTTGAATTTTAAATTGGGATTGTTGGAAAATATCAATAATTCAGACAGTTTCGATCCAATTTGAAATCCAGTGTTCCTCAGCCTTGCTAAGACCCTTTCTTTTTCCTCTTCTTCTGCCTTATATAGCTCATATATCAAGTTATGTGAACGTTTGAGGTCTACCGTGTGATTCTCTTCTATCTTCAGTCTCTTTATCATGCTACTGATGTTACCATTTTCGGAAGTTACATTGCTATCAGAACTTATAACATCGCCCGATAAATGTCTCTCAATCTCCATAGCCAAAGGAACCATCTCGTTCAACAGCATCTGATAAATTGACTGACTTACTTTGGGTAATGAGTTCTCGAAAATTTGATACTGTTGTTGAACTCTTTGCTGTTCCGTTGGGGGACCCTGTGAGGAAGATAGAGGTTGTCCTACATTATTACTATGCGTGGATGACATAATTGCTTATACACCAGCTTTATCGCTACTACTTTGATTTCTTTTATAGAATAAGATCTTCGGTCTGGGCTGATATAAGTAGGACACCAAATTCATCATGTTTGAGATTTTTGGTTATGAAACCTTGGACGCGAGAGTATCTGAAAAAGAAGTGCTATTTTCACCAATTATAGAGAGAAAATACACACTTTATGGGTAAATTTTGTTTATGGTTACTCAACAAGTAGTTGCATATTTGTATATGTTTAATGATTATAATAAAAAAATATTACAAATGCTATAAAAGGGGAATAAAAATGATTACTTCAGTTCGCTTTCAACGCCGCCTCATTTGAAAGACTTTCAAACAGACATGGCTTTGGTACTAAATCCCTTTCAGATATATTAGTACCTTTAACGACTTTGAAAGAACCGGTACCAATCGACATAGTTTGTCCCAAAATAATACATTCAGAAACACCTTCAACGGCATCCTTTTTCATATAAAAGGCTGCATCGAATAAGTGGTCCGTCGTCTTTTCGAAGGAAGCTAGTTGCAAGACAGAGTCTCTCATTTTACTTAAACCAAATCTTGTAATACCCAACACTTCACCTTTATATGTCATAACATCACCTAATAGTTGAATATGACGTGGATCGACACTCATACCGTGATTACTCATGGTATAGTTAATTTCTCTAATGATACTATATCTTGCAGCTTCAATACCTAGAACGGAGAAAACTTCCAAAACATGGTTAGTCGTAGTTCTAGATCCAATAACACCGTCTGTACACATAACATCTCGCAGACCGTAACCTTCAACCAATAACTCTCTCTTACCGTCATCCCGAATATTAATCACCGCACGAGATATATCAGGTAAACCTTTAACGACAACATCAGGAAGCGCACGACGTAATTGCTGCATTCTGTAGAAAACGTCATTCTCACTTGGTTCTTTTGCCGATGTGGATATTGATCTTGCTTTGTAACCTTCTGGGAATACATTGATTGCAATACGATCTTTACCGATAATATTGACATCGGACGCTTGTATTTTTAATTTAGCGGCTCTGGTTATTGCAACTGCGATATCTTCTATGGTCAGCTCCAATTGTAGTTTATCAATGGTACCTAAATCAATTCGTACTTGAATGAAGGACAAGTTGTCCTTGTAAACATCTTGGACATAGTATGCTACGTCCGATAGCAATGTCTTTTCGACTCGACCTTTAACAACTCTGGCAGCCCTTTCATCATTATCATTTACCAGTACGGCGTTGATTATAGGTGTAGAAATAACCTTAGAAGCATTGATAATTTCCTTGATACGAGGTACACCTAATGTGACGTTCATGGAGGCGACACCAGCGAAATGGAAAGTCTTCAACGTCATTTGTGTACCTGGTTCACCAATAGATTGAGCGCCAATGGCACCAATGGCAGTACCTGGCTCAAGTCTTGCCTTACGATATTTATAAAGGGCAATTTCTAAAAACTTTCTCACAGATTTTTCACTGATTCTATAAAGTTGGCTTACTGAAGTTTTAACATTATCGGGAACAAGTTTGTCAGGATCTACCTTCTCTGATTCTTTTGTTGGAGGTTCAAGAAGCTCTAGCATTCCTCTGGATTTTCTTAAATTAGCTAAAGCAGTAGCTTTCAAATTAATATACTCCTTTAGTGACCGGTAGAAATCCCTCTCGGCGTCATATTGATCTACATATTCGGCCTTGTTCAAGTTTTCCTCCTTGACTAAACATCCACTATTATCGTACCGAACCAATCTTTCTTCCAATGGTCTCAATATCTCATTTGTGGTTTGCATGATCGCGTAGGGTAGTAATCCCTCGTCTTGGTTATTGAAAGTAATATTGTATGCGTGGTCCCAACTTCTGTTGAAATTGACTGGTTGTGCATTACCTTCCATTTCAAGTGGGTCTAAACCATCGCCACCATATGTGAACTGAACAATACCATTGGCAGAAGTTCTGACTGTGTTGTCGTATTGACAAGACAAATCTTCCAAAGACTTCATTAATCTACGAGACATATAGCCAGTCTCTGCAGTTTTGACAGCCGTATCGACTAGACCTTCACGACCGGAAATAGCATGAAACAAAAATTCCGGAGGAGATAAGCCTGAGAAGAAAGAGTTTCTAACGAAACCTTTGGATTGAGGTGTTTTTGAATTCTTGGGGAAATGTGGTAAAGAACGATCTTGGAAACCATCAGGAACACGATTACCAGAAATAATTTGTTGGCCAACGACAGCCACCATTTGAGAAACATTTAATGTGGAACCTTTAGAACCACAAGTAGCCATAATTAGTGGTGCATTCCAATTATCTAATTCATTAATACAAACATCACCGACTTCTTCTCTAACTTTGGACAAAAGCCCACCTATCTTAGCCTCCAGAGTTTGTTCTTCGTTGCAACCAGGTTGTGTTTCTAGTTCACCTTTATTAAATAATGTAATTAACTCATCACACTTACTATAAGCAATCTCAACTAGCTCTTCTTTCTTTTGCTTCAAATCATCAGCAGGCGTAACATCATTGATACCGATAGAAAAACCTCTGTTACCTAAGAATCTAGCGCATAATTTAGCCATTCTATTCATAGCGTTGGCGGCTTCTTGTGGACCGTAATCTCTCAATATCGTATAAAAAACGGAATGCTTTTTACCATCACCCAAAACAGATTTATCCATCACTCCACTGAGAATTTTAGAGCCTCTAATAATTACGAACCCATCATTCTGTGACATTTCATTTGGCAAGGATTTTGACTTCGGAGGGACAAAGACTTTATTTTTTGCGTCTAGGTTTATTACAACTGGGGAATTGTGATTTGGTTTTATTAAAAGTGAAAAAACTTGTTTTCCGGTCCATAAGTAGTATGGTTTCATGATAGCAGGGGGTGGTATGTCAAATTGTTCGATTCCATCAGACATCATGGACAATAATTGGGTCAATGTAGCACGGTCGTAAAAGGAATCTTTGTGTGATATCAAGTATGAACCAGTAATAAAATCTTGCGTAGCTGCAATAATAGGTTCACCTGATTTAGGGGTTAATAGGTTATTTTTCACACCCATCAAGTTGATGGCTTCTGCACGGGCCTCTTCAGTTTGTGGAACATGTAGGTTCATCTCGTCACCATCGAAGTCTGCGTTATAAGGTGTGCAAACACACTCGTTTAATCTAAATGTCCTCCATGGACGAATTTTAGCATAATGTGACAAAATTGATAGTCTATGTAAGGATGGTTGACGGTTAAATAGGACCACGTCACCGTCTTCTAAATGTCTTTCGACAACATCACCAATTTGTAAATTTTTAGCCAGCTTCAAACGATCACCATACCTTAGATTTCTTCTTGCATCTTCATTTCTTTTTAATAAATAATTGGCGCCAGGATGAACATTAGGCCCATTTACGATTAACTCTTGTAATTTATGTCTATTATATCTGGTGACCTTCTCAGGGTATGTTAAAACTTTTGCAACACGATCTGGGACAGCAACCTCGTCAATAGACAAGTTTGGATCCGGAGAAATAACTGTCCTACCTGAAAAATCAACACGTTTACCGGACAAATTACCTCTAAACCTACCCTGTTTACCTTTCAGTCTTTGACAGAACCCTCTGATGGGTTTTACTTTTCCACCGCCATTGGATGAACCTGGTAACATGGCAGGATTAACCGAATCAGAATTGATGTACATTGCAACAGTTAGTTGCAAATAATCCCAATGTTCCATCATGTTATTGATCGAAATTCCCTTGTCAAGGCCGGCTTTGATCAAAGATGAAGTCCAAACTATTTCTGTTAGCTTTACCGTCAAATCATCTTCGTTAGATGCTGGTGAGTCTTGCATCATAACAGAAGGCCTTATACAAACTGGAGGTGCGGGTAAATATCTCCAGATGTAAGTTTCTGGCCTACCAGAAGGAACTGTGGCATCTATACCAAGTAATTCACAATCTGCTGACTTAATTTGCTTGAAAAGATTTAAAGTTTTCAATGGATTCAAATCATCCATACAACGTTTCACATAACGCTCTAGTTCTGGATTATGTGTGAGGACTTCCTTCCATTCACCTACCCAAATATCCTTTTCAGGAGCCGATTTTTTACCTACCCAACGGAACGTATCGTGAATAATTTTCAACGCAGCAGAACCGGCACCAGCAGCAGCTTTTTTCACTACACCATTTAGAGCACCACAATGTAGACATCTTCTTTGTTTCTTACATTGATCCAAAATTTTCTTCAAAATACCCATACGCCTTAAATTGTCCACTCCTGGACGACGTAATTCTTGCAAAAAATGTCTTTTATCTGTTTCTGATAACAATATTGCAGAACAGTTTTTACAGATACCTTGTAATATTTGGATAGTAGCCTTAAAATACCCAATATGAAAAACGGGTAGAGCCAATTTCAGGTGACCAAAATGGCCATGGCACGATGCCAGGTTGCCGTGACAGGTCGCACATTCAAGGCTGGAAGACGAGACACCCATCTTAGGGTCTAAAGCACCATTTGCCTTTGGAGCACGATCTTTCTCTAGATCGAAAAGGTCTCTAGTCGACACTTCCACTTCTGATTGGGCAACGATATCAGCAGCGCTTAGAGCGCTAAATTCCAGGCCTTTGATCCTCTTTGGGGTTTCACTGACGACAACTTCCTTCATCGGATTCTTCGAAACTGCAGGTTAGAAATATGGTTTTGAGAAATCAGATAGTAGTGAACTCAGTAAAAGAACAACTATGTAGCCAGTTAGAAGTGAATTTAAGATTAAGCCAATATGTGAAAGAAAAAAATGATTTAGTATACTGTCGGCAATCAATAAAAACTTTAGCCACAATTAACTAAGCAGTGTTTCCCAAACCAATGATATTGTTCGACTAATGCAAGCCAAGTAGAGCAAAGATTTTTAAGAAAGTTATATCTAACTTCTTTTGCTATTTGATCTGGTGATGAGTTCTGTCAAAAGAGCTTGTGCAATATTTTTGCAAAAAAATCGTCAGTTCCGTGTGTCACGATATTAACCCGTGCAGAGTGATAGTAATAACCATATTGCATCCACAATGCGTATAGTAGAGGTATGAAATCCATGTAAGGGGCTATTCATTTTGTACTGAAGGTACTATTAATACGTACTTCTGGGCTGGCTGGTTTACCTTACACTTACAAAAAAAATATTGAAGATAATAAAATAAGGGGGTTAGAGATGCAAGATGAAACGGAGTCAGCGCAGTCAGCACCTAATTTCTTGTGCTTGCTTCAGATTATAAGGAGTTTCTGTTGTGAGCATATCTCTTAATAGTCACCAACGTTATTGTTACTTGATCGAACACTTTGCTAGACTTCTTTCAATAGTTATAAGGTTGATGCGTCTTGTTACCCGGTTATAATATGGTGGCAAAAATGCATACATTACTAAAAGGGACCCCATTAATGAACTCTTAAATAGAAAAGAAATGTCAAAATCCTGTTGAAAGCGTGTGTGTGAATAACCTGTTTGCGGATTATAGAGGTGAAAAGGAATTGGAAAGTTTTGTTTTTAGTTTAAGATGGCGACTTTAGAAGAATTGGACGCTCAGACTTTACCAGGAGACGATGAATTGGATCAAGAGATTTTAAGTCTTTCGACGCAGGAGCTTCAAACAAGAGCCAAGCTTTTGGACAATGAAATTCGTATTTTTAGATCAGAATTGCAGAGATTGTCTCATGAAAACAATGTAATGCTCGAGAAGATTAAGGATAATAAGGAAAAAATCAAGAATAATAGACAGTTGCCATACCTAGTAGCAAACGTCGTCGAGGTCATGGATATGAATGAAATCGAAGACAAGGAAAATAGTGAATCTACTACACAGGGTGGTAATGTCAATTTAGATAATACGGCTGTTGGAAAAGCTGCCGTGGTCAAGACTTCTTCTAGACAGACCGTGTTCTTGCCCATGGTTGGTCTAGTGGACCCTGATAAACTTAAGCCAAATGATTTAGTAGGTGTGAACAAGGATTCGTATTTGATATTGGATACTTTACCTTCTGAATTCGATTCTCGTGTAAAAGCCATGGAGGTGGATGAAAAACCAACAGAAACGTATTCTGATGTGGGTGGGTTGGATAAACAGATTGAAGAACTGGTGGAGGCCATTGTATTACCTATGAAACGTGCAGATAAATTTAAAGACATGGGTATTAGAGCACCAAAAGGTGCCCTAATGTATGGACCTCCAGGTACTGGTAAGACTTTATTAGCGCGTGCGTGTGCGGCTCAAACCAATGCTACTTTTTTGAAGCTAGCAGCACCTCAATTAGTGCAAATGTATATCGGTGAAGGCGCCAAACTGGTCCGTGATGCATTCGCGCTGGCTAAGGAAAAAGCACCAACTATTATTTTTATTGATGAATTGGACGCTATTGGTACTAAAAGATTTGATTCAGAAAAATCCGGTGATAGAGAAGTGCAAAGAACCATGTTGGAATTATTGAACCAATTGGACGGTTTCAGTTCTGATGATCGTGTCAAAGTCTTGGCAGCTACTAATAGAGTCGATGTTCTGGATCCTGCTCTGTTGAGGTCAGGTAGATTGGATAGAAAAATTGAATTTCCACTACCATCAGAAGATTCTAGAGCCCAAATTTTACAAATCCATTCAAGGAAAATGACCACTGACGATGATATTAATTGGCAAGAGCTCGCTAGGTCTACTGATGAGTTCAATGGTGCACAGTTAAAGGCGGTAACTGTAGAGGCTGGTATGATTGCCTTGAGAAACGGTCAATCTTCTGTCAAACATGAAGACTTTGTTGAAGGCATAAGCGAGGTTCAAGCAAGAAAATCAAAATCGGTATCCTTTTATGCATAAGAATAGTAATCTGAGTTCTCGATATGCCATACACATATCTACATATTTAAATATATCATTTTATTTAGACTCACATAATTTCCTTGTTATTGAAACTGTATATGGCTAATTGTATATTACTTACTATTTGATGAAACCTAGAGTGGACTAAGGGGTGCATGTACATTAGGATTTGATTTTCTTTCTTTTATTTTATATTTTGTTAAAAAGTTGCAACTTTCAAGAATGCTGTGAGGAAGAGAAAAATGTAGAAAAATAAGACGCACTTATGCCTGCAAGAGCCCATATAGAATGGACCTCATTTGGTGATTTAAGAAAATTGTTGTATAATAGAGAAACGGAGGAATATTTGTGGAAGTAAGATTTCATTACCATTACACCTTTCACGTGAAACGATTGATCCTTTTATCAAAGCATATCGTACTAAATATTCAAACCAGGTAACATTTATAGTAATATGGGGCAATCCTCCTCTATAAGTTCCAACAATGAAGAAGGCTCTTCCCATTCAAGAAAATTCGCAAATGACAGGGATGTATTAACATATTTCAATACTAAAGCACAACGACAGATCACTGTGCCAGAATTGGTCAGCCTTAAAGGAAATTTGCAAATCGAAAACCTGAATACTCCAATATCTCATAAACGCTTATGTAACTTTCTTTATTTTCCACAAAACCATACTATAATTGTAGGGATAGTAACTAACATGCTAAGAGTTTTGAGCAATTTCCCACTAGTGAACTCATCTTATGAACCAATTACAGGATATGGACTATTAAAATGTATTGTATTGTTGAATAAATCAAGATGTGAGAAATTCTTAAAAATCAAATCATATGATCAATTAAAACTACTGTTTATTTCTTTATCGCTTCAAAAGACTGATAAAGAAGAATTGTCCGAAGATAATGAAAACAATGGAGTCAAGGAGAAGAATATAAAACAAATTATAACCGGGTTTGATGATGTCGATACTGAAGTACTATATCTTCCAGCTGATTTTATGCTTCAATTTTTAACATGGCTTTTGATACTGAGTGTTGAATGCCCCACCACCAACTCTACCATAAATAATGAAACAAATGTTCAGTGGGACAAATTCAAAATCCCTGCGATGAATCTTCTTAGAACAATGAACCCAGACGTGGTAAACAATATAGAATCTCATTTTATAACATATCAACAATTTTCAACTGCAATAAGGACTGTAATGCCCAATCTTTTAAAGCCACTAGAAAACTTAATGGAACACTTTCTTTATTTGCAGCATGATTTGGTTGATTATGATACTAATTTGTCAAGTATTCAAGACTCCAAAATAATGACTCCAGCGTTATTGGCCCAACTATCTACGGGACTTCCTAAAGAACTATTCATTCAGAAGCTACAAAGTTTATACATTGGAAGGAAAAGTGGTTTCTCAATGAGGTCTTTGCAAGCTAAGGTATTCAAATGGATGGCTCCTTCAATTTTAGTCGTTAGTGGAGTGAGGATAACAAATTCTGAGGAATACGCAGCTAATAAAAATCCAAGGTATCGCCATTTTCTTGAAGAATTTCCAATATTAAAAGACTCAGATCAAAAAATGGATGCGTCTCTTATGAATAAAAAGAAAACTACTTTTGCTGTATACATAGACGATCCATGGAAAGTAACAAACAAAGACTATTTTGGTGATTTAAATACGAGAATAATACAAATATCACCAAGGCAGGATATCTATAAAGTCAACAAAAAAGGTACAGTTTATTTCAATACAATCGGCGGCGGAATTGGAATCGGAAATAAACAGCCACTAATTAAATCGGCATCTAAGAGGTACGTACCAGGAAACGTATCGTTGACTTTCGACAGCACCCTAGAATTCGCTGTGTTTAGGAATACTGGTTATGGGGGATCATTAGACCCTGGACTGTTATCAATGGAAAGAAAGGAGGAAAACTCCTCTTTTGAACTGCATATTTTGATTCAAGATGTAGAGGTATGGGGTTGTGGTGGTGAGAAGGAATTAGAAGAGCAGATCAAACAACTAGCATGGGAAGAAGCGGAGTCTAAAAGAAGACAACAGATTAACTTAAGAAGCTTGGGAGAAGACCGTGCCCTACTAGAAATGGCAGGTTTAGTTGGCCAACATCAAGGTGGTGGTTCAATGTGACGCGTTGCTTGTTTGCATATATTTTTAATTGCTGGCTTTGATTGAAAAAACCAAAAGTCATCGCATAAAGCTATAGTTTTATTAGTACTTAGTACATCTAAATTGAAAGGTACAAAGTCTTTATATTTACTTTATATTTCCCAGTATCCGACTTTTATTACTTAATTTACTTATTATTCGTCGGTTAGCTCAAACGACATTCTCTATCTCATGTGTTATTGTTGGTAGAGAGAAGGAGGGGCGCTATTTCTTTGATTTTGTTTTCTTGACCAATTTTTTCTTGATATGTTTCTTGACCTTTGTTTTCCTCTTTTCTCTTTTGGCATCTTTAGCTTCCTGTTTACGCAATTTTTTTACGTCTTTGTCCTCATACCTCTTACCCTTTAAAATTTTTGGTTCATCATCTTCATAGTACGCACAATCATCACTCTCCTCATTGCCCTCTTTATCGTTTTCACTTGAGTCATCTTCATCATCTGAGAATTCTTCTGACCCTGAGCCACTTGTATGATCAGCATTATCAAATTCAAATTGCTCGGAAGCTGCAAAATTTCTTTCATTATCATGAGCAATCAGACTTTTTAACAAGTCGAATTTACCATCTGTATACCTATCAAAATCCCTTTCCTCTAATCCGCCCAATGATCTAACCAAGTGCAATGATCTAAATATTTCATCTTCCGCTTCATCTTGTTCAGTAGATTTGATCGGTAGATTCTTCGCAATATATCCAACTAAGTCAGTGACATTGTGATAATCATCCTTGAATTTTTCCAAAGATTCCGATATCACAAATTGGAATATAACTCTTTCAGGGAAAATACTAATACCCATTTTCTCGAAATAAAGATTGACATTCTTGATATCCATCCTCAGGAAGTCCAAACTCATTGGATGCTCAGGTTCAACACTTTGTGAAACATCAATCATGAACAATTTGTCATCATGAATGATGGTGTTATATTCTGACAAATCAGCATGTACAAGACGACAGACTTGGTACAGTAATCTCATATATGCTACCATAGTGTAATAATAATGGAAAATCTCACCACGATCTCTGTATGGATAGTCTTTTAATTTAGGCGAAGCAAATCCATTACCTCGGCTTAAAAATTCCATAACTAAGACATTGTTTTTAACTTCAATCGGCTTTGGTGCTGGAATGACACCGCTTTGATAAATTCTTTTCAGGTTTCTAAATTCCTTCTCCGCCCAAATTTTTATCATTTTCCTTGGATTATGTTGAGATCTAGAATTTCTGAATCTAAATTCACCATCAACGTATCTCTCCCGATCTTTAAAGACTAAAATAGACGTCTTATAAATTTTGATGGCATATTCTGGACGGGGTCCATCTGTTTCTAAAACTTCGTACTTTCCAGTTTCTTCATCTATTACAGGTGCTTTACCGGTACCTGCAAAAGCATGATAAACGTTGGCTTCTTTCCCAGTACTCAAGCAACCGTTCAGATCCGCAATTACTCCTCTATTGACCATGGATTTCAGAAATCTCATTGTTCTCGGATCCAAAACATTTTCTACAGTAGCCCTATTGGCTTTATCCTTTGAAGTCTTTGCTCTGTTGAATGACAATTCATCAGTTTTTATTTTGTGACTGTACTTCTCTAATAACTGGTTATTGATGTGATCTGAAGCTCTCTGCGACACAGTCAACTTATCAAAATTATCTTCCAATGACATCAAATTAAAAAAATAACGAGCTTTCTAGATTATAATTATCGTCCAAGCCTTCTCTTATTAATTCGGATAAGAAAATTTCACCTCATCTCATCTCTAGTTTTATTCTTTTCTATAAAATTTTCAATCTTTTTGCGCGCGCTAATGACCCGCTAACTACGTTATAAGTAATAATGAAAAGAAGACGCTGTTCTAACGCTTTGACCCAAGGCAGCGGAATAGCAGTATTACAGAAAACGAGATGAAAGCTATTTGACAAAATTTATATCTCTCTCGACAATACTAATAAACGTTCTTTTCCCTGAATTTCAATGACGAAAGGCCCGGAAGTCACTTTTGAAATTCAAACACATGAGGTACCTACAATTTAATGATCATATCATCAACTTATTGACTATTGAGAAGCTCACTGATTTTTTTGGCTTCCTATAGTGTGTGCAAGAACTAGATATCATAACACCGACTAGAAATCGGGGCATACTATTCCGGCAAAGAATAAAGAAGGTCGGTCTTTTTCGCTCAATGTCATCATGGCAAGATCGTTTTGATTTCCCCGAAGGGGGTAGAACAAAGCCAGCACGTAAAACGCACTCATAACTTGGTAATACTCCGATGAGACGTAGACTCGTGTGATCAGTTACAGACTATCGCTCTCCTCGATTCCTTCATGTAGTTCCCGAGTTTGAAGAAAAAAAATATGGAGATATAAAGATATCGCTTTGCCGGATGAATAAAACTAGAGGAATCAAGGCATTCCAAAGATCTTTTTTTCTAGTGAAGTGTTTTATTTATGTATCTCAGTGAAGCCAAAATTTAGATAGCTTTTATTGCTAGACTAAGAAGTAAAATGTCTACAACTTTACACGATTCTACGAAGACTCTTTCTTTGAATACCGGGGCACAAATTCCCCAAGTGGGTTTAGGTACATGGCAGTCAAAAGACAATGATGCTTATAAATCAGTTTTGGCCGCCTTGAAAGCTGGTTATAAACATATCGATACTGCTGCTATTTATCGTAATGAAGATCAAGTCGGCCAAGCCATCAAGGATTCAGGTGTTCCTCGAGAAGAGATCTTTGTTACTACAAAACTATGGAGTACGCAACATCATGAACCTGCAAAAGCCCTGGACGAATCGCTACAAAGATTAGGATTAGATTACGTGGACTTGTATTTGATACATTGGCCTGCCCGTTTAGACACAAATTATATCAAAGATGGAGATATTCTGAGTGTACCAACAAAGGCAGACGGTTCTCGTGCGGTAGATGTCACCAACTGGAATTTTATAAAAACCTGGGAATTGATGCAAGAACTACCAAAGACAGGTAAAACTAAGGCCATTGGAGTTTCCAACTTTTCCATAAACAACTTGAAAGATTTATTAGCATCTCCAGGTAATAAGCTTACACCCGCTGCCAATCAAGTTGAAATACATCCATTACTGCCTCAAAATGAATTAATTAATTTTTGCAAAAGTAAAAAAATCATGATTGAAGCTTATTCTCCCTTAGGTAGTACCGATGCTCCATTACTGAAAGAACCGACTATCTTGAAAATTGCCAAGAAAAATAACGTCCAGCCCGGACATGTTGTCATTAGTTGGCACGCTCAAAGAGGCTATGTGGTTTTACCCAAATCTGTCAATCCTGATAGAATTGAAACGAACAGGAAAATATTCACCTTATCTAACGAAGACTTTGAAGCTATCAACAATATATCGAAGGAAAAAGGTGAAAAGAGAGTTGTTAATCCAAATTGGTCTCCTTTCGAAGCATTCAAATGACCACTCATTTCTCCTGTAACGTATCATATTATTTAGATAAGTAAAATACGTTTATATTCAATGTCGAGATTGTTAAGATTGTTTCGTAAATATGTTAAATACCATGATATGGCTATATATAAAAGTTGCGCCTTTACAGTAACAATCAGCGTCAATCAATAATATATAAGTAAAAAGGAAGCGAAATCCCGCAAATGCCAGAACAAGTCACGTAGTAGATAATAAGACTTTACCTGAATATATCAGTATTGAACGCCAATCAAGTAGTCAGCCAATTGTTCAACAATCTTGGTGGCTTCACCAGCTTGTACAGTTGGTGGATAATGAGCAATAATAACGGTTTGCTTAGTTCTCACACAAACAACACCTTCAGCATCGTGTCTACCATAAATACTTCTATCATCGGCTCTCAATAACATGAACTTCTGACCTTGGATATGCAAACCATTGCTTTGGAGGCCAGCTGGGTTGTCAAATCCTTGAACGATTTCACCAATTTCGTTAGGTTGCAAAGACAAACCACCTGAGGTAGCCCAAACAGCGTCACCTGCTCTTGAGTAAATGACGGCTTTGTCAACTTTACCGGTTCCTATTAAGTTATCAGTGTATGCTAATTAAAAGTAAAGAAGTCAAAAAGAAATGCACGTTCGAAAAATCATACATTTTATGGGTTTTTTAAGTTAGTAATTCATTCTACATTTTGTGTGGATAACTTTCGAACGTAGGCGCGTCACTGAGAACCAGCCATCACCACTCAGGATAACCCACTACTGTTTTCCTGCTTAAGCAATTACCAATTGTCTCTTTTACATACCTTGCCAAGACATAATTCGCAATCGTAGTTGGGTGTTTGTAGTATATTTAATTTGTATTATCCAAATATCACACAGTTGTTTTAAGAAGGGAATGGAAAAAGGGTCAATTGGGCCTTAAAAAGAAAAAAAAGAAAAATGCGGGTAATATACTTCGTACAAAGACATTTCTCAGCCGGAGGTTGTTATAAGCTATTGTATAACGTCCGATTCTGGGACGTCCTGCTAGAAAGCACTACAATATTCTGTCGCTCTATTTTTAGTTATTATACATAACAGTAAATACATGAACCAGTCCCCCTTTCTAATCCTCCTCTTCATCGTCCTCGATAACGGCAACTCTTCTTCTTTTCGTCTCATTGTTATCTTCGTTTTCCTCCTGTCTGTACATTGCTGCCCCTTCTTTTTTCAAACTTCTTAGACGGGCTGCGTTCGCTTCATCAGCATCCTCTTCCTCTTCCTCTTCCTCTTCCTCTTCCTCTTCCTCTTCCTCGTTATCATCATCGTCGTCAAATTCGGCCTCCTCCTCTTCATCATCGTCAACTAAGAAATCATCTTCTTCGTATTCATTTCTTCTAGAAGTTCCATAGGCAGTAGGAGAACTTTGCTTTCTAAAACCTGTTTCAAAGGCAGCGTCTGGAGATTCTTGTTTCTCCTTTTCTTTGAGCTGCCTTCTCCTTCTATCTCTTAATATTTGACTTTGTTTTTTTTCTAATTCTCTTTTCTCAACTTCAGGGTCCATACTAACAATATATGTTCCTGGGCCTTTGTTTTGTCTTTGATTCCTCCTTATAACAGCTTTACTTAGTTTTTGATGTATCTTCGAATTAGTGGATGTTGGAATAAACATTAACGTCTTTTTTATCTCACCCCCCTCGTAGCATTGGATCAATTCTTGTTGATCATGCGATACTGTCAAAAAAGTGTTGCTAGTGTCGTTAACCAATATATCTGTACACTCTTCCCCAACCTTTAAAGAATATGTGCCATCTGACCACTGCACTATTTGTGTATTTGATTCTTTGAAGACATGTTGGTCTTTGTCACGAGAATATCTCCATCTAACAGTATTCTCATCAATTAAACGGTCATCTAGTTGATCTTCCTTAGAAGCCGAATTGCTCGTTCTCTCGTTGACCTTAGCCTCAAAACTTGGAGGGTCGAAAGGAACTGGATCGATCGTTAAAAAATTGGGAATTCTGGCATAGAAAATCTCATTATGAGACGCTGTTTCATTCACAATACCCTTGCTTGGAATGATATGTCTTACAAGCTCCACATTCTCCTCTTTAAAAGTATGCGTGGCCTCATCTTGATCAGAAAAGTCATTAAGATCTTCACCATAAAATTTTCGTGTATACATAGCCTGCTCCTCTGCTTCATCATCATCTAACCCAAGACTTTCTCTATGACGACTTCTATGGTTGACGCTCTCTTCGTCGCTATCTCCACCACTTTCATTATTGTTATTTTCAATCCCTGATTTCTTGCCGTCATTATCATCATTATCATCATCATTATCGTCATCATCATCATCTCCAAATAGATCATCTAGTTCAGCATCTTCTTCTTCTTTACTATCATTAAAATCTTGTGTGAGAGCTATTTTCTCGTTGCTTGTATTATTAGAAGTGGCATCTAAGTCGCCAACAATTTGCCCGTTCTGCGGTGAATCTTGCAGAATTTCAGATGACATACTTTATCTATTTGGGTTTTTTATTTGAATTCACCTGAATTATTCGCCCTCTTTTACTATTGACTTACTTTATTCTTTGTATTCCTTTCATGCGCTTGCTCTTTTTTTTTTTTTTTTTTCTCATTGCTTTACGTTAAAGATAATCACCCATAACGATTGAATATGACAAAAGCTCTATACATAATAATGACACTCCTGACATTAGTAGCGTTCTACATACTCCCTTAATTATAAGTTATATCTATTGGTTAACACTACTGCAAAATTCTTTTCAAGGGCTCGATATCAGCTTCCTGCCCTTGTTTTACATATACTAGGAAATATGGAGTTGCAGTATTGCCCTCATTAAAATTGAAGACCTCGTCCTCCTGGACCTCACTGACGGTTTCATCATTGTATTTTCTCCAAACCCCATTGTGGTTTCTATCTTTTATATATATCCAATAGTGACCATAACTGGCCTCACCCCGATGAATAAAAACCGAAAATAGTGAGTATCCATATTCTTTAAAATCGTCAAATTGATGGCTTATTTTCTCTTCCAAATTATTAATATTGTTGTATAAGCTCATCAATTCATTATCAATGTTATTTACATTGGTTCTGAGCGTATTTATCACATCAATTTTAACCTCGGTCTTCAAAGTTGTCTTCTCTACGACACTCGATTCCAACAGTTTGATACTTTCTAAAAATGCATCTTTCCTCGTGAGTCCTGAGTTATCGCGGCTCAATAGTTCTCTTTGTCTATTTTTCATCACTCTCAACTTTTGTTTCATTTCTTCTGTTTCATTTTTTTTGGCTAACAATAAAGGGTTCTCCGTATCGGCATACCTGTCCATATAAATAACTTCTTTGAACGGCAAGGGTTCAATGGACTTAAATGGCATGAACCTTTCACGATCGTAGTAAACTCTCTGAATTTGCACTTGTAGAATGGTAGGAAATGTTGTAACGGCAACAGTGCGTGTTACATCACCATACTCTTCCATTGTCAAATATTCATCTTTAAAATAAGAATCAAATGCATCATAAATATCTTTGGGATGATCGCCAATATTTATCAGTAACGAGAGAAATCTTTCAACTTTTGTACGAACTTTATTTGTTGCAGACAAAGGAACGATGCTTTGTTTGGTGGTACCATAAAACAACTGCTTAACTAAATCGTATTGTTCATTATCTTCATCGTATTTTATGGGCTCTGAACCACTTTCTATTTGAAATAACACATTTCCTATACATTCAGTGACATCTTGTTGTCTACCCATTTCTAGAGCATTTTCTAATTGGTCTGAGCTGATTTTTGCCACACGTGTAAGTGAATTTAGGTCAGTGGTATCGTCGCCCCCAACAATTTGAACATTATTAGGTTCATTTTTTTCGGTATTGCTAGGGTTTCTATGAGTATCCCTGTTAGTGTTATCTTCCATTTTTGAACCAATTGATTTAGGATCATTTTCTTTTGTAGTACAGGACTCTTGTGTTGCTTCCTCTTTCAAACCTATAGGAATTGCAGCACCATCAGCTGGTTTATTGCCTTCCACTTCAAACTCTACTTCGATATTACTTGGGGCAAAAGCCAAATACGCTAGCTCTTTCGAGGGTGTCACACATCTTTCTCTTGAATGTACCATTGCATAGAAAAGATTGCGAAGTTGATATATGAATTGAACAGATCTTTCCACTTCACCTTTACTAATTTTTCTTCCACCAATTCTTCGGACATGCCCACTGTTAGAGAGGTGGTCGTTAAAATTTTCTACTGTTTTTTGATAATCTAGTATATATCTTCTTAATGGTGCAATGGAGAAGTAATACTGTAGCAAAGAATTTAAATAACAGGTGTTTCCAATGTTATTGATACCCGTTGGCCAATTTTCTGGCGGTAAAGAATTTGGATCTATCGTGCCTGTTAGTAGGAAATTGCTGATTAAGTTTGAATTTCTTTCTATACTAATCTTAGTCAACGCTGCCTTTAAAGTGAGAAATTGGTCGGGCTCGTACACACTTTCATCAAACCACTTTTGTTTAAATATTTTCAAAATGGTTTCGTCAGAAGCATTTTCATTAACTTGAAGAAGCTTCAGTGCCTCTTGATAATCAAGCTGTTCTGCACCATAGTAAGTTAAAAACTGTGGACATTCGTCTGTTAAAAAATTGAACAAGTCAAGACTTTTCTTACTAATAGCGATGGTATAAAGTGCACGATCACAATCCAACTTTAATCCCGGTGAGTCGTTGATTTTGACCGAATACGCAGTTTTTATAATGTCTTCATCAACTGACTCATCAATCGAAAGTGTATCGTATGCCTGAGACAAAGCTCTATATGGCTCATGATCGACATAAAACTTCAGTTTATCAGATTTTGTGTATTTGGCCAACAATCTGAGGGCATTTTTCAAATTTGTCAAGTGACCAGAGGTTACTTGACTTTTGTTAGATGTTTCAAACTTGTAAATAGATAACAATGTCGCTTCATTCAACTCTGCAATATTGCATTCTTTTGGTTCAATTTTGAAAACCAATAAAGCGTTTTCTAAAGCTTCTTGACCTATGATATCCTGTTTCCCACAGTAAGCAATTAACTGGTATGCCCCTTTTCTATTTGCAATATATGTAAGTGCATCAAAATACAGACCAATATTTTTAGGATCTAAAGAAGATAGAGATTCATAATTTCTGATTATATCTCTATCGGTATAATAATGCGAAACGGAAAGATTGACAAAATGTGGTTCCGCGTCCAAAGGCGAATGAGATTCATTAGAATTTAACAAAATTCTTGACCTTGATTCTCCCAATAAATGAAACCAAGGTAAAGATGAAAAAGAGGTCTGCAAACAGGACAACCCTTTGACACTCTTTGTGTTTTTCAAAGGGGAATTTGGCGCCAACAATGAAGTGGATAGCTGGCCCCAGAATAATAATTGTAGACACTTCCTCACAAAGGACTCTCGAATTTTTCTTACCTTTAAATCGTCCACATAATCAACCATATCGGGAGGTAAGTATTCAGTAAATCGTTCGTTCGTTTCTTCATCGATTTCGGAGCTTACTTGAAATCCATACTTAGACGTTAACCATTCAGGGTTTAAGTGCGTGTTTAGAGCTAAATTCCCAGAATCAATTGTCTTTACGGGCTCTGTCTTGCTTTTCCTCGTCAATGGCCCTTTAAAAATCTTAAAAAGTGTGTAAAAACAGTCGGCTTGGGACGGTGTGTTGTTCTTATCCAGCGATTCATTATTTAGACACATATCACTGTATCGTCTCTTAATGGCGTTAATAGTAAAGCTCTCATGCTCTTCAGGTGAATCAAACTCGGGTTTGAAAATTTCAATCAAAATCAATTTGTTGGTATCATCGGAAACATATATACCGTAGTCCATTAAATTGGGGTCGGAAGAATCAAACGTTGAAAAGTCTACTCGATCGTATTCATGCAAAAAATCTATTGAATGAAATTGAGTGACACCTACGTGCTTTTTCAATCGTTCTAATTCTTGACGAATTTTCACGGTAACTTTTAGATGATAAATAGGAATTTTAACGATATCATCAAAACTTGAGACGTGCTGCTCTGTTAATGATGGGTTCAGAATAACCGCCTGAAAAACGTGTATTTTGTTGTATTTGGGGCAGGAATATGAATCATATTCAATCTTCGTTTGAATAACCACTTGATCAGTTACTGACCCCAGGGCATTGGGACGAATACTGCTTCTAAAACTTGAATAGGAAAGCATAGACTCCCTCAAAATACCGGTAGTTTGTAGGCCCTTTTCTATTACACTTGGGTCTGTAGAATTAAGAAAAATAGTGTCGCAAAGTATATCGTCCAAAAGTCTGTCCGAAGTTTTTAAAGGTAGGCTGGTAGCTATATCTGGATACAGCAAATGTTTACCATCGTCAAAATCAACAGGAGCTGACTGATGACTTGCACTCGTTTCATATAGTGGACACTCTTCTATAACAGCACCATTGCTAGCAGAGTTGTTTTTATCTTGGTTTGATGGTTCACTTTGATGATCTTCAATTGCATTCTGGAGTTCCCTATCTTCGTTCGCCATTTCCTGTCTCCTTCCTAATTATGACAAAAAAATCTTTTTCAATCAACCACCCTGCAATCAATACCGATATCCCAGTTGCGTGCAATATTCCTTCAATGGCGAGTGGCTTATTTTCTAAAATTGTAGATCTGTTTTTTTACCTTAGTTGACAGTTACTCTTTGTCATAGATTCAATTTGTGCTCACCCTTAGACATATGAACCCATACCCCTCCACATATTTATAGACAGCGCAATCATCCTTTCATATTGGTCATATTGGCATTAAATGTATATGTATAATACATAAGTTTATATATGGTAATTTGAAGGGCATCTTTCGGACTATTTTTTCCCTTTCATTCCACTTTTACTGCACAGTGCAACTTATGCATGCTACTTTTCCAGTACTCTTCCAGTACTTAAACTCTCTCGGCACTCCAAATAGCAACTCTGCAGATCATCTTAATACCTTCTGTAATAACTGTGTATGGAACGGCCATATAAGAATCGTGCTTGATAGCGGTGTCCAAATGCTCTAACTCATCATCCCTGAACTGTTTGATGGTAGAAGTCAATGACCTGATTTCCTCACTTGGGCCTTTTGTTCCGTCAGTTCTTTCTAGATCAAATTGATTGGCCAGGTTTCGCAATTGACCATTGTAGTGGCCTCCGATTACGGTTTCTACAGCTTCAGTACAAGCCATGGCGGCTTCCGGAGAAATGAATGCGGTACCAGCCCCCATTGCAAAGGCTCCAACTTTCCAAAATGGCGTCAATAAGGAGGGCCTGACTCTCCTTTTCAGTTGTAAGTTGTCAAAGGTACTATGATGATGTACTTCCTGATCCCACATGTGCTTTAGCACGGGCTTTAAATGGGGGTACCTATGAGCCAAGACAAAGTATTGGCCAGCGTAGATATAATCTGCACCCAACTCACCAGCCTGGTCCACACGAATGACACGATCCAAAAAAGCAGTCTGAGCCTCTGATAGATTTTCACATTTGGGAGCGTGCCCTGACTTTTCGGCGTGTTTTACTGATGCATGTTCTGTTACCTTTAATGATGATAAGACAGAAAAGCCTCTGCTAACAGGCTTAGATATTAAAGCGCGCAGCAACATAATAATCTTTGTGTACTTTTGTAGTGAGATATGTTTGAGCTCTTGAATTATCTGGGAGGATAAGTAATTGTCTGATTCTCAACAGCAACGCTCTAGTCCGTAAAAGTAAGGAAGCCTTTATTTAGAAATTTCTTTTTATTTTTTCCCTGAAAAATCCCGTACGTGAAAAATTATACAGAGTATAAAGTTAAAGTATATATAGGCAAGTACGTACAGAAGAATTACTGAACTTGAGGCACTTCAGTTATTGTCTATCCACCATGTTAGTCCATTCTCCTAGTTTATACTGCATATTCTTGGGATGATACTCCGGGTACGATTCCTCAATGGTCTTCAATAATTCGTCATGAAAAATCTCGTATCCTTTTCCAGAAAAGTGCAGTCCATCTGTTAACAGCTGTCTCCAGTTATCTCCACCTTTTTCTTGAAAGGCTTTATTCAAGTTCACAAAGGGTACCTTTTTCTTATTGGCCAGTTTTGCTAACGCATCGGAATAAATAGCAAAGTTTTGGTTAGTGCGCAGATAGCCGAGAGCTTTTTCTTCAGCTTTTGTTTCTTCCCATTTTTGACTATATATCAGCGCTGGGCCTATTATAATAGGACAAATATGATGAGCTTTCATCATAGATACCATTTGGCATATATTGTCTTCAAATTCATGGAGAGGAACACTTTGAGGCCCTGCTGAGCACGCATCGTTAGAACCGAAAAAAATGGTGGCCATGACAATGTTGGATTCATTTTTCAAAATCTCTGGAAGAACTTTCAACCCCCATCTAGAGTTGTACCCTTTGAACCCTCTCTGAACAATATCCATTTTTCTGGTATACTCGTTAACCAGTGCAGCTCCGAGAGCATACTGATCCTTGTCACTTTCAAGGGGTCTAGTATCGAAAGCCAATTCCGTAATAGAATCTCCGAATAGCAAAAACTTTTTATAATCCATTTTTCAATATGATTAAACAGCACAATATAATGAACTATAACTAATAGAATTATTTCTTTGTTTTCAAGTGGGATTATAGTAAGGCGGTGTAACCAACGTATATTACACTGTACTCTATAGCATATGTTAGCGCGAAAGAAAGGGAGAAAAAAATTAGGTCGAGCAACAGCCACCAATTTATATGTATATATATATATATATATATCTATATATTCTTTCTATCTACTGATGTATACAAAACAGATATATAGCAGTTTAAGAGAAGCGATTTTGGGCGACGCAGAATGCGGAGTTTTTAGGTGTACTACGAACATATAGTGTACTACGGCAAATGTTATATCGGGAAAATGCAAGAAAGCAGGAAGGAATAAGAAGCAATTGAACGAGCATGTAGAAAAAGATGAAGAAAAGTGAAGGTACTAGCTGCAGAGACGTAACATAATATGCGACGGAAAGGAAAAAAGCAAGGAACAGTAAAAAGTAAAACTAGACTGATAGGAATATCGGATATGAATAGCGTATCAATCATGCAGTAGTACAATGCACATGGTGTGCATAACTCTTTAGGAAAAGGGTGCAGCATGATCGTACGAATTTTTCGGAATCGAATGGCAGGTTAGTTGTGGAGCTCGGTAGAGAAAGCAAAAAAAAAAAGATTGCAGCACCTGAGTTTCGCGTATGGTCACCCACTACACTACTCGGTCAGGCTCTTACCAGCTTAACTACAGTTGATCGGACGGGAAACGGTGCTTTCTGGTAGATATGGCCGCAACCGAGAGCGAAAGGAGATTACAAATATTATAAGTGCAGGGTTTATGTATGTTCGGTAGTGGGAGGTAAGAGGTGTTATGGGTGGAGGACTTTTTTTTATTGTATTTTATCTACTAGTAGTGGGGTATAGGAAAGTGAAAAAAAAGCGGTTCTCGAAGTTAGACTGAACATCATTGACGTGTACTTTTATCTGTTGATCTTTATTGGAATTGGATTTGCGAGGTGGCCAAATTCCACAAACGTTTTTCCTAGGGTAGCATTGCTTGAACAAACGGAGTTTCTCTATCGAAAAGAGCGTTTTAAATACTGATCGCTCAACATTCTTGATCAACTCCCAATTGCTTAAAATAGAAAAAAAATTGATCGGATTTCTGAGAAACAGAAAAGCACTACGGTTTCGCCATCTATCTTTATAACAGCTTTGTACACAAGATCAGCATAATCGATACAAGTAGGAGAGGTGGGAAAGCAGGGTATGAAAATGGCATCGGCTGTACCCAATCAACAGTTTCCATCGTGTGTACGCTGTAAAGACTTTATCACTACGGGGCACGCATATGAATTGGGTTGCGATAGATGGCATACACATTGCTTCGCCTGTTACAAGTGTGAGAAACCATTAAGTTGTGAATCTGATTTTTTGGTTCTTGGAACCGGTGCCTTGATCTGTTTCGATTGTTCCGATTCCTGTAAAAACTGTGGTAAAAAGATCGATGATCTGGCCATAATACTATCTTCTTCAAATGAAGCCTATTGTTCGGATTGTTTTAAATGTTGTAAGTGTGGTGAGAATATTGCAGATCTACGGTATGCGAAGACTAAGCGAGGTCTATTCTGTTTGAATTGTCATGAAAAGCTATTAGCTAAAAGAAAATACTATGAGGAGAAAAAAAGGCGACTCAAAAAAAATCTGCCGAGTTTACCCAATCCTGTAATTGATAGTGACCCTATCGATGACACTTCAGCGGCAGTCGCTGTTCCAGAAAGAGCATCCGGTAGACCTATATCTCCTGTGAAGAAAATATCTTTAGGATCTGAATCTCTCAAGGATATAGAAACCAATTCGAGTGATATTGTTCCGCACTTTATCACAGGATATAATGATAGCGATGACAACTCTGGAAGTTCAAAATTTGGCTCAAACGTTTCTATAGAAATTATGGGACTAGCAGGAGATGACAAGAAGCAGGAAAAAAGTGAAGTTAAAGAGGAAGTGGAGGTGCATTTAGCGAATCTGCCGCTTAATGTTGCGATAGATTCCACACCAAATCAGAAACACTTTTTGGGTAACAAAGAACCTCTGAGCCGTTCAAAAAGCTTGTTAAACAAAACACCATTGAGGAATTCATCCGGACAGCATGTCGCAAAATCTCCAAGCTCTTATAGACAAGGTATAGTAGTTCATAACAGTTTTGAAGAGAGCAACCAAATTGACTCTCCGAACGACGGTTCCCGAAGTGCAAGTGAACTGCTAAGCTCGGTATTGCATAGTCCAGTTTCTGTTAGTATGAAAGATTCGAAGGGTTTTAAAAATAACGATTATTTAAGCTCCAATTCTGTATCTCAGACGGGTCCTTCACTACCGGCGAAGGGATTGAAGAATATCATTGAAGAAACAAGCTCACTTCAAACATCTGCTGTTGAGATTGTGAAATCAGACAAAAGTGTCAGTGATTTAGCCGCCGTTCAACAAGAGCAAACGGATAAATTTTCGTACTCTTCAAACAATAATGGGAACGATAAGAAAATTTCAAGATCGTTGTCACGAAGGTCGAAAGATTTGATGACTAATCTAAAGTCGAAAGCCATAAACAAACATGAGAGTAATTTTAAGCTTTCACCGGCCTCTAAACTAACATCTAGACGATCACAAGATTTAATTAGAGATCTTGATTCACATCCTGATTTTAGTACTCCCAGTTCTAACGGCGCCCTTTCAGAAGTTTTAGTGAAGAATCGAAAAAGCCTTAATCCCAACCGACTGACTGATAATGGCATTTTGAAAGTCGGTGGTAAGAAGGAGGGCGCTGTTAATGAACAGAATGGTTTTAGCATGAAATCACCATCATCATTTGGTCATTTATTACAAACACCCGCTACGCCAAGTAATGCATCGATGTATCGGACCCCGCCTCTTGATAGTTCATTAACATTTGATAGATTTAATGGATCATCGTATAGTAACCAAAACTATAGTTTACCTAGTTGGCAAAATACTCCAAAGACACAATTGGAAAATAGCAGCCAAATTGGGGAACAGAAAGAAACGGCTTATGAAATTAGAGAATCCAAAAATGATTCATCTCTCGATAAAGAAATTACCACAACTGAGTTGCACTTGAAACATTTAAAAATAAATCTGAAGGAACTTGAATCTCAAAGAGAAGAATTAATGAAAGAGATTGATGAAATGAAGAATACAAAAGAGACCCTACGCCAACATATTGAAGCCTACAATATCGAAAAGAATAAATTATATCTCGAATCTAATGATGTTCTAGAAAATTCCGCAACAATAAGAGAAACCACTTTAGATGAATTATCACCTGTGAAGCACGTTGCGACTGCAAGTTCTGTAGTACGAAGTTCTGTTAAGCCAAAATTTTGGAAGTTCTTCTCATCTGGTAAGCCACAAACCGAGCAATCCATTCAGGGAGCCAATTCAAGTAATTCAAGCTCGATCACTAAAAACGCACCAGTTTTGCATTCAGCTCCTTTGGCTAGTAGTAACTCCGGTCGTATGGAAATTTCGCCTCCTGTGCTACAAAATCCCAATGAATTTAGTGATGTCAGATTGGTTCCTATCGAAAGTGACGGAAATACGGGGCAAAGTAAGGATGTGGAAGAGTATTCAAATGGAAGCAATCTCTATGGTTCAAGTTTAGTTGCTAGGTGCAATTTTGAAAGCAATAAAATACCAATGATACTTTCTGTGTGCATAGACTTTATTGAATCAGACGAGGAAAATATGCGATCTGAGGGTATATATAGAAAATCAGGTTCCCAACTAGTTATAGAAGAAATAGAAAGACAATTTTCTTCATGGGAGGTACTGCAGAATGCTGACACGCCTAATATTTTAATAGATCAAGATCTTAATGCTGTTACTGGCGTACTAAAACGATACTTGAGAAAACTTCCCAACCCGATCTTTACGTTCCAAGTGTACGAACCCTTAATGAATTTAGTCAAATCCAAAAAAATGATGGAAATTTTG
Source organism: Saccharomyces mikatae IFO 1815 (assembly GCF_947241705.1). NCBI lineage: Eukaryota > Fungi > Ascomycota > Saccharomycetes > Saccharomycetales > Saccharomycetaceae > Saccharomyces > Saccharomyces mikatae. The sequence goes on from NC_079270.1 coordinate 569,087, forward strand.
CCATTTGTTGGAGGAAAGCTGTCGATGGAAGCAAGGAATTCGGACACTTATATGTCATGTAAGAGTATTTTGAAAAGCATACTGGAAGACTTGCCGAAAGAACATTATAGGGTCCTAAGAGTACTAAGTGAACATATAGAAAAGGTTACACACTATAGCAATTGGAATCGAATGACACTTTATAACTTAGCTTTAGTTTTTGCTCCAGGTTTGATTCGCGATTTTAGTGGAGAGAAGGATATTATTGATATGAAAGAGAGAAATTATATTGTGGCATTTATCTTTGGAAACTATAGAGATGTCCTGGCGTAGTTCTCGATAATCAATTGACCCGAATTATGATTTATTGAAAGATATTATTTTTCATTCCCGGTTTGCAGAGGATTTTTTTCTTTTTTTCAGCAATTATACATGTATGCATGTATACTGAATATTGCTATTTAGAAAAGCCTTTAAAAGAATGTGTCCGCTAGCTTTGCTTTCTCTTTTTTTAAGTGTGTATTCAAGAAAGAAAGAAAGAAGCCTTTACAGCACGTACATATCACTTTACAATTATTTGCTGGTCACGTATATCAATCAATATCTATATTTACTATTTGTTTTCTAAGTAAGCCTCGTATCCGACAGTTTCCAATTTTTGCGCTTTAGCAAGAACCTCTTCCTCTTGCTTTAATAAAAATAGTTCCATTTTTGTTGTGTAACTTGAATCATATGCACCAAGAAGTCTGACAGCCAACAGTGCGGCGTTCGTACTATTGTTAATAGCAACAGTAGCTACTGGGACACCTCTGGGCATTTGAACAATTGAATGTAATGAATCCACTCCATCTAGACAAGAACCTTTAACAGGTACACCAATGACAGGTAGTGGCGTCATTGCTGCTACCATACCTGGTAAATGGGCTGCACCGCCTGCCCCTGCGATAATTGTCTTAATACCACGCTTACTTGCAGAAATGGCATATGCCGACATCCTGTGTGGGGTCCTATGAGCAGACACTATTGTCACTTCAAATGGAACACCAAAATCTTTCAAAACTGCACATGCGGCTGACATTACCGGTAAATCAGAGTCTGATCCCATAATGATACCAACCAATGGTTTGATAGTTGCTTCTAGGTCCAATTTTTGGGCGACAGAGATTTTGATTGGAATGTTTGTTCTTCCTGTAATGTAGTTCAGCCTTTGTTCGCATTCACCCATACTCGAAGCAATAATATTTATGTGACCCACTTTCCTATTAGGTTTGGACTCTTTTCCGTATAAATATACCGAGGCCCCTGGAGTAGCCAATGCCCTTTCGCAAGTTTCTAGTTCTTTATCTTTCGTATGCTTATCTCCAAGAACATTTAGCATAATGGCGTTTGTTGTAATAGTTGAAAAAGATGTAAAATTTTTTGGCATTGGTAAATCCAATATCGACCTCAAATGCGCTTCGAATTGAGAAGTTACACATGCATCGATAGTATAATGTCCAGAGTTGTGGGGCCTTGGTGCAATCTCGTTGATTAGCAGTTCTCCAGTTCCTAAATAAAACATTTCTACGCCGAATATACCACACCCAGGGAAAGATTTAATCGCATTTTCAGCCAATAATTTTGCTTTAAGTTGAACAGAGTCTGGAACTCTAGCTGGGGCGTAACATAAATCACAAATATTATTCTTGTGGATGGTTTCTACAATTGGGTAAGAGAATACCAAACCATCGACAGATCTTACAATCATAACAGCTAATTCTTTAGTAAATGGTGCCCATTTTTCAGCGTATAGAGGACGATCTTTTAATACTTCCAAAGCTTCCAAAATCATCTCTTTGTTTTTTACGACAAAATTGCCCCTTCCATCATACGCCAAAGTTCTCGATTTGAGGACAAATGGGAAACCCAAGTCATCTCCGACATTTAATAACGACGCCTCACTAGGTTGTTCCACGGGAACACTTTTAGTTACGGCTATACCGTTCTTAATTAAATGTTCCTTTTGAACGTATTTGTCTTGTATCAACCCAATTGTTTCTGGAGAAGGGTAAATTTTCAACTTGGGGTATTTCACTTGAAGATTTTTTAGTGTAGGAACATCAACATGCTCAATTTCAATGGTCAGCACGTCACATTTTTCAGCTAGTTTTTCGATATCAAGAGGATTTGAAAAGGACCCATTGACATGCTCATTAGAGTTGGTTATTTGCTTTGCAGGCGAATTTTCGGCATCTAAAATGACTGTTTTGACGTTGAGCCTGTTAGCAGCTTCAACAATCATACGCCCCAATTGTCCTCCTCCTAATATACCGACTGTTCTAGAATCCATACTTGGTTTTTTTTGTCAATGCTTCCTGAGTTCCTGGTTGCTTACTATGCTATGTTTCGAGGAGTGATCAGAAGTTTTTCACTGGCTAATTTATACTTGGAATGCTTTATAATATTGACCATCTGATCCTTAATAAAAGGTAAGAGTCAATCTTGTATTATTACCCGGCTAATAGTCACTAAAGAGGAGTCACTTGTCAAAAAATTAAAAGGCAGCGCCTTTGAAGTAAATGGTTTCTTTTAAGTAAGAATATAGATAGCGACGTTGTAAATTCCTCAGTCGTCATTAGGGCTCATGTAATTTATAAGGCTCTATTTTTTCAATTCTTTTATTTAAATATTATTTATCTACGACTCGTAGATACGCCAGTCCTATTCCGAAGGGTAAAAGTTTGTTCTATATTGGAAAATTATTTGGTATGGTGAACTTTTAAACAAAGTGATTTTCAGGAGTGTTTCTATCCTTGAGTATTCGTGGTTAAGAAATAGAATATATATAAGTTTAGTGCAAATCCGTACTTCGGTAAAGAGGTATGCTATTTAATTGCTAATTAAATTAGTATGCTAACTATTAATGTAAAAGTAAAACGGGGATAAAAAAGCACAATCTACGGACATAGATACTGTGGTTCAATTAGTACTGATCACAATTCAGCATCTTGGGCAACTTTTTGAGCAGATTCTTGTTGTTGGGTGATTTCTTTTAAGTCATTCAACATTTTTGTTCTATTTGGAGGTAATGGGATAGATTCGTCAGTATACGAAGATGACACAATAATAGAAGAAACGTTGTTTGAGCTTCCACTCTCAGGGTCTCTATTTTCACAGATGAAGTGCTTCTTCGATTCTGCATAAGCCTTTTGGAATCGTTTGTTGAGGTATTTTTCTAAGAGGGTCCTACCTATTGGATGGCATTCTAATTTATAGAGTAATTTCGTTATGGCATTACTGATTTTCGATGCTCTTCTTTCTAGTAGAGGAGAAGCCTTCAGTCTAGGTGAGATGATAGAGAAGGTGTTCATGAATTCGGAAGATTTAGAGCTTCCAAAACTCTGTCCGTTACTTCCCAGAATCCTCACATTAGAGCGGGTACTCATTTGTAAAAACTGCCTTAACGAAGACGATTGTGCCATCCTAGACAAGTATGTCCTTTTCCTGGATAGAGACTTTGTAGAGGGCAATTCATGCTCACAGTCATTTTCATTAAACGTAAGGAAAAGGGCTAAGATGTCGAAACTGTATACTTGGGTAAAGAGATCTATTGCTGATAAAACGACGCCATTGGGGTCCCTCTCGATACCCATATAGCTACTATAGTTATCGAACCCCTGATGCACTTCTCTTTCAAAGCTCCATTTGGAAGAATTATCGGCCCGTAATTCAGTTGATGGCAATACTATAGATGGAGAGTAATTTAAACAAGCATTTAAAAACTTATCAATGTTCATCTTGTTTATCGATACCATGCGAAGCACCTCCTTAACAATTTCTAATATTTGACTTAATTGGGAGTATATTCGCTCCTTGGAAAGGAATCGGCATGCGTCTCTTAAGCTAAATAAACAATTATCCAAGTTAGATAACAATTCAATACTATGCAATGTAAAATAGTCAAAAAACTCCGGAAAAATGAAAAAGTCCTTATAAAACGCAATATATTCATCTTTAAGTGCTATATCCGGTGAAATTTCTCGTCTTTTCAAGGTGTCTAGAAGGTTTTCCAACTGGAGAACATTTAGTCTTCTCAATACACTCATCATAGTATCACTATCATGATATTCATCAATGAGAAGTGAAAAGAGTTTCTGGCCCAAATTCCGTTGATTCTCGTTTACTACATTTGATGACAAATGAGGTCTATTGAATATTTTTCTTAAAGGGTTAGGCCCGGTCCTTAGTTCTGTCCTTGCATCTAATGTTTCTTTTTGGGGTTTGTTGTTCTCGTAAAGAATGTCCGCATCCACATCATAATAGTAATCCCAAACATCCAACTGATATCGAAAAATTGGATTGGCAGTCCCAATAATTGCAGGGCATCTAATAAAATCAGTTCTTGATGTTAAATACGCTCGTAAGCTATCAACAAGAGATATATCCATGTAGGGAAAAATCAACGCTGTATTCCCTTTGAAATACGATTGAAGGTCGTTAGAATAAGTTGCCGTTATATTGGCTAGCGATAAAACGAAGGCACAAAGATCTTCTTTGCTCAGTTGAGTAGAATTGATAATTAATTTCCATACAGTAACTTTTGGACTGGCCTTAAGAAGGTATGGAATAAATCTGTCCAAAAATTTCAAAACTAATTCATTGTAATCACTTTCAACATAAATTGGCGCTCTTTTAATCATGTCAAACTGTAATGGGATATTTAGCAAATACGGCGGGAGCATCTTTGATTGAAACCTCGTGAAGTGATATTGTATGAATTGGTCATGAAAGGTCACAATATTACCGTACTTGTCCTTAGTGTCAAATCCATTTATGCGAAATAACCTCTTTAAAGTATCATCTGTGTTAAAGAATAGTTTGGTAATGATAGATTCATCATGGATAGAATGAAGCACGTCTTGTATACTATTTTTGGAATGTATATTATTAATCAATGATAGATCAACACTATTCAGCATATTGAAGCAATCAACCAGTATGTCCATAGCAGCAGCTTGAGATGAAGCTTTCATGTACAAATCCAAAACTAACACAATGATGTTTTTGAATGCAAAAAAGGTTTTCAAAGGTGTGCCGACAGCAATCGATTTAATAACAGCTCCTCTATCATTTGTGATGTCCAGAACCGTATTGGCAACATTAATGAAAAATAGAGGTTCATCATCTGTGACTTTCCGATTGTTCTGAAATTCTTGAAATTCAAATTCATCATCTTCCAAAACGATTGTGTACCTATTGTTTTTTACATCTTGATAGTTTTCGGCATCGTAATATATGCTATTGCTAACACTACTGTTTGAGTCTTCACGATGGTGCAGATTGAAATTGAAACGAGGGTCTTTCGGTACTGGAAAGAGTTGATAATTTTGAGTGAATTTATTGTAATAAAGGGTAAACACTGTAATGTCTTGCCTACCGGGATTGCGTTCTATACTACTTGGAATCATCAAACTTGCCAAGTTCATGGACACAGATGTATCGCCGTTGCATTCCCCGTAGAGGAACTGTCTGAAACCTGGAATGCTTTTAGGATATTGGTGCTTCACGATAGGGCCCAACTTATTATGAAATTCTGCGGATACTATATAACTGACATTCGGCATCTCAAATGGGAAGGATTCATTTTCTACCCACCTGTTACTATTAGAGTTATTTATTTCTCTACGCAACATCCGACAGCCAATAATATTTGCGTATCAAAGAATTTCACAATGATATGGTGCTATATTAAACCGTGATTTTATAAAGTTTGCTTTTATAATAGAAAAGCTACCTCTGCGAACTCTTTTTTTTTCTGTTTACATTATAATCAATTTTTTTTGGTTCGGGTTAAATCCGAAGTCGCAGCTGTAAGAGAATAGTAGCATCTATGTAAGTAGCTGAAAACAGTGGTGAGAGAAGGTTAAATAACAATTTCATAATGCCTGCCAGCATTGGAAGGGTGTGCGCTTCTTGAATAGTAGAAGTATTACTAATTGTCTATCGAAATTATATACTTGTTTATTGTTTTATCTACAATGCAGAAAGAGTTTCAAAGATGTAAAAAACTGCAGCATTCGCAGGTACAGCCCTAAAGAGAGTTATACCTAACCCTCTGTAAAACCCCTTTATCCCAAATTTCACATATATCTTCTTCACTGCATCTGTGAGACTTATATGCTCCGTTTGCATGACTGACTTCACAGTATCTGCAGGGAAGATACTAGCATTAAATGCTAAGCCAGCACTCCCACCACTAACAAGTAATTCCCAGGTTTTATTCGCGTCTCTTTTTGGGTCATCAAGAGCATGCCTATCTTTTAAAGATTTCTTGACTAATTCATAAGTTGCAAACCAGGCAACACCGCCGAAACTTTCTCGAATAAAAGTACCCGATTGTCCCTGCCATAAACCCGCCAAACCTCTCTCGCTTATAATTGCTTTTATCGTAGGTAACACCTTTGTATGCTTCGCTTTAGTAGGACCTTGTAAGTTGGCAACTTGCAATTTACACTTTACTAGCTCTACAGGTGTCAATACCAAGCTTGCACATGAACCTGCAACTCCACCAGAAATCAGAATTTCTCCTAGTGGAGAAATATTTGTATATTTCTCTAAAAGTTTGGAACATTGGTTATATGAAACAAATAATGTGGCATTCTCTAGAGATGCTCCAACTAAAGGTGATGAAATGCCTTGGAAAAATCCTCGTGCTATTCCTTCATTCTGATATGTGAATTTTATACAAGACCATGTCGTCGGGAACACATTAGATGCTTGTGTCTGCAACCTGACTTTCACAGTGTCGAAAGGAAACTCGATCACCTTACCACAGGCACCTGCAACGGAACCATTTATTATATCGAGAATAGCACCTTCTATCAGTCCTTTCTTTTTGCTTTCCTCCATTATTTGTCGGGTTTCCAGAAATGTATTTGCTATAGGTCAAAAGAGTTACTTAGGCAAGAATGCACGCTATATTAGTTGACTATGATCATACTATTATAGTTTTATTCTTTCCTGAATCAAACGGTACTTAGAGCAGGCATCTTATCGCTGGGATTATTCTTGCTACGGCCAGAGCGGCCAGAACGGAAAAAGTTTGTCACATTTCTCTAGCTTGACGGTGAGTCATGATGTGGACAAGCAATCACAGAAGTGTTTCGAGATAATGAATTACAATACAATTGAGATAAGAGTGGATTCTGATGTAATTGTGGGATTCCATTTTTTATAAGGCAATAATATTAGGTATGTAGATATACTAGAAGTTCTCCTCGGGGATTTAGGAATCCATAAAAGGGAATCTGCAACTCTACACAATTCTATAAACATTATTATCATCGTTTTATATGTTGTTATTCATTGATCCTATTACATTATCAATCCTTGCATTTCAGCTTCCACTAATTTAGATGACTATTTATCATCATTTGCGTCATCTTCTAACACCGTATATGATAATATACTAGTAGTATGACTACTAGTTAGTAGATGATAGTTGATTTATATTACAACGTAGATGATAGTTGATTGATAGTACAACAGTATTAATTTGCCCAACATTATTAGTATTATGTTAAAGAATGTTCATCATTAACTACACCAATTTATATGATTAAATGTATAATAGTAATCACTTATTCCATCATATATTAACGTTTAGAATGATGTATTGTCATACTGAGATATGACATGCTAAAATATAGTGGAATTTATACATTAAAGTCCGTGATAGTTTAATGGTCAGAATGGGCGCTTGTCGCGTGCCAGATCGGGGTTCAATTCCCCGTCGCGGAGATTTTTTAGTTTTCTTCACCCAGCTCGAAGTTGGTTGCAATGAAAAAGGCTAACTTAGCTATGTATATTGTATCTGCAAAAAATCGTATAATATGAAAAAGTATTATCTGATCATATGTACATGACTAAATAAAATTGACTTTTTTTAAAGCTTTAGTTACCGAGACTTTCAAGTACTTCAATGATTTCTGATAGGTCTTCCACCGAAATATCTACTAGTTCCTTATGTTCGAGAAGTAAATGACTGTTCGCATGATTCTTTAGCAATACAGTCAAACACCCAGCAGATCTACCGGATTTCATATCATCAAATGAATCACCCACCATAATCATTTCTAATGGCGTTATATTGAGATTCGAAGCAATGTGCAATAATGGGTCAGGGTGTGGTTTCGTAGGTCTGAATTCTCTCGTTACTATATAGTCAAAAACCGATAACTCAGATGGAATGAACCTTGCAACAAAACTCTCGACTGGAGCGCCGATATTTCGAGTACATATATTTTTACTAATGCCTTTTTTGGTCAAATACCTCATTAGGTCAACCAAACCAGGCTGCGGTTGCATCTCCTTCATGGCTTTTGTTTCGACCAGTTCTATCTTATCATGCGCTGCCTTTCTTTCTTTTTCGGTAGGCAAACTATCAATGAAGTGAAGGATATCAATTGATTTATCATTCAATCCTATGGTGTTTCTCATCGCTGGAAACATCCAAGGCTGAGGTAGACATAATGTACCGTCCATATCAAATATGACTGCTTTAATATGCTTTAATCTCTTCAGTCCTTGTAATTTCGTCATTTTACTGTGGTGTTCTTTGAAATGCTTTTAAACTATATATGTATTTTCAATTACCTCGCTAATTAATGTTAGTAATATTTTGAGATTAACTCGAACATCCTGATTTCGTTTTAAGATATATAGGACCATTTTCAATTTTTCGTTCCATTACACTTTTTCCTTAGCACGCGTTCAAAGCCCAATTTTGAGAAAGGGGACGTTTTCAAGAGCAGTTGAAAGAGCCAGACAAACTATTGCTACATTGAGTTGACTGAACACCAATACAACTGGGTTGGAAAGATTGAAATATTTTTCTTTGCTTCTTTGCATACTCATTTAACACTTCTCTTCTCCTTTAAGCAATGGCGTCGGCTGTACCTTACGATCCCTACGATGATTTAGACAATAATCCGTTTGCTGAGCCACACGAAGATTCTGAACCAGTTGCAACAAACACAGACGACTCATCTTATATAGCGAAAGAGCAAACAACTTCTGAAGGAGCTGCTGTTGTTGATCGAGGTAACAATACTGCGGATATCTCCCAAGAGGATTCAGGTAGAGAGGATAGAGCAGCACAGTCAAAAACTTCAAACGAACAAAATAGCAACAATTTGTCAGTCCAACCACCACAAAATGTTATTCTTCCAGAAAGAAATGATGAAAAAAGAAAATACAGTTTGCTTGTCAAAACAACAGGATTGGAACGATTTGGATCTATAACCGGTAAGAAAGAGAATCCGGCTATCATATTTGACTGCTCAACAAACCTGCCTACATTTCGCAAACAACAGTATAAGAATGTAAAAAAATCATATGAAGAATTTCACCAACTATTCAAATATCTTAATGTTGCTATCCAGGAATCTTTTGTCCCCACACTTCCTCCTGCGTACACAACATTCGGAATTAATAGCGAAGAGGATAGGTCTAAGATAACACGGAATTTCCAACTTTGGTTTAACAGAATATCACAGGATCCTTTAATTATTCGAAATGAAGAGGTGGCTTTTTTCATTGAGAGTGACTTTAATACGTATTCACCGATTAACAAATCCAAATCACTAGCTTCTGGATTGAAGAGAAAAACTTTAAAGCAATTGGCGCCCCCATATGATGAAGTCACAGAACTAGCAGAATTCCGGCCATTAGTCAAATCTATATATGTTGTTTCCCAGAATTTGCAAGAAAAACTGCTAAAAGTTTCCAGAAACCGCAAAATGATGGTTCAAGAAGAAAATGCCTTTGGTCAGGATTTTGTTAATCTAGATGAGCACAATAAATTGTACAAGAGATATGGTAGAATACTAACTGCTGTCGGCGATATTGATAGCATCATAGCCACTATGGATATGGCTACCTTATACGATGGTTTAGAATGGGTTGTTAGAGACGCTTATGTGGTGAAGGAAGCTTTGACCAATAGGCATTTTGTCATGCGAAGTCTAATTCAAGCACAACAGAACTCCAAGACAAAACAGGAACAAGCACGCAGATTCAGGTCAAGAAGGGACATCAATCCTATGAAAATTGATGAAGCATTACGTCAGTTAAAAATGGCAACCAAAAAAGAGCAAGTTTTGACTTTGAAGCTTCAGCGAATCACTTCAAACATGATTATCGAGAGAAGGCAGTGGATCAACTGGTATGAAGAATGGATAAGAAATTCAATCAAGCAATTCACACTAAGAAAGATAGAATATGAAAGAAAGAAGCTGACGCTGCTTGAACGTGTACGTTCCGATATTAGAAAAGCCGACGAAAACGGAGGTTTGTCACGTTTGGGACGCAATGCTGTCTCGGTTAAGAGTACTGACACTTCTCAAACCACTAAAGGCGACAGTTGGACAGGAGAGAACAACCGCAAAAGTCAAATCCCCATCAATAAGATTGCCCATACTGAATTCGATGATGAGCTGGTCACTGAAGATGATGGATCTGTCTCTCAAGAATTCGATACTGCATCACTGAATGCTCGCCATGCAGCCTCACTTTTAGGCATGTCTAACAAATAGTATGTATAGAATTATATAGAAGTTGTATCTTTTGGTGGGGTGTGCCTTCGCTAGACCACTATTAACACCGGGTAAAGTAACATGCTGCACTTTTAAAATTTTCTCAAATCTCACCTTGAAAAATTTTTTTACCATGATCTTCAAATATCCTCAATTGCATGCCAAAATAATATTAGACGTTTCGTTGTTATAGTTATTCTACATCATTTTCCAAGAGAGTCAGACCTAAGCACCCAAGAACTTTTAATATCAAATAAAAATGGTTGCTTTCACTGTTGACCAAATGCGTTCTTTAATGGACAAAGTTACCAATGTGCGTAACATGTCCGTTATTGCTCACGTCGATCATGGTAAGTCCACTTTGACCGATTCCTTGGTCCAAAGAGCCGGTATTATTTCCGCTGCTAAGGCAGGTGAAGCCCGTTTCACCGATACCAGAAAGGATGAACAAGAAAGAGGTATTACTATCAAATCTACCGCTATTTCCTTGTACTCTGAAATGTCTGACGAAGATGTCAAGGAAATCAAGCAAAAGACCGATGGTAACTCTTTCTTAATCAACTTGATTGACTCGCCAGGTCACGTTGATTTCTCCTCTGAAGTTACTGCCGCTTTGCGTGTCACTGATGGTGCTTTGGTTGTCGTCGACACCATTGAAGGTGTCTGTGTCCAAACCGAAACTGTTTTGAGACAAGCTTTGGGTGAAAGAATTAAGCCTGTTGTCGTTATCAACAAGGTCGACAGAGCTTTGTTGGAATTGCAAGTTTCCAAGGAAGATTTGTATCAAACTTTTGCTAGAACTGTTGAATCCGTTAACGTTATCGTCTCCACCTACGCTGATGAAGTTTTGGGTGACGTTCAAGTCTACCCAGCTAAGGGTACCGTTGCCTTCGGTTCCGGTTTGCACGGTTGGGCTTTCACCATCCGTCAATTCGCCACCAGATACGCTAAGAAGTTCGGTGTCGACAAGGCCAAGATGATGGACAGATTATGGGGTGACTCTTTCTTTAACCCAAAGACTAAGAAGTGGACTAACAAGGAGACTGATGCTGAAGGTAAGCCATTGGAAAGAGCTTTCAACATGTTCATCTTGGACCCTATCTTTAGATTATTCACAGCCATTATGAACTTCAAGAAAGAAGAGATTCCAGTTTTGCTAGAAAAATTGGAAATTGTCTTGAAGGGTGACGAAAAGGACTTGGAAGGTAAGGCTTTGTTGAAGGTTGTTATGAGAAAGTTCTTGCCAGCTGCTGATGCTTTATTGGAAATGATTGTCTTGCACTTGCCATCTCCAGTCACTGCTCAAGCTTACAGAGCCGAACAATTATACGAAGGTCCAGCTGATGATGCCAGCTGTATTGCTATCAAGAACTGTGATCCAAAGGCTGACTTAATGTTGTACGTCTCCAAGATGGTGCCAACCTCTGATAAGGGTAGATTCTACGCTTTTGGTAGAGTTTTCGCTGGTACTGTTAAGTCTGGTCAAAAGGTGAGAATCCAAGGTCCAAACTACGTTCCAGGTAAGAAGGACGACTTGTTCATCAAGGCCATCCAAAGAGTTGTTTTGATGATGGGTAGATTTGTCGAGCCAATTGATGACTGTCCAGCTGGTAACATTATCGGTTTAGTCGGTATTGATCAATTTTTGTTGAAGACCGGTACTTTAACCACCAATGAAACTTCTCACAACATGAAGGTCATGAAGTTCTCCGTTTCTCCAGTTGTCCAAGTCGCTGTCGAAGTTAAGAACGCCAACGATTTGCCAAAGTTGGTTGAAGGTTTGAAGAGATTGTCCAAGTCTGATCCTTGTGTCTTGACTTACATGTCTGAATCCGGTGAACATATCGTTGCTGGTACCGGTGAATTGCATTTGGAAATTTGTTTGCAAGATTTGGAACACGACCACGCCGGTGTTCCATTGAAGATCTCCCCACCAGTTGTTGCTTACAGAGAAACTGTTGAAAGTGAATCTTCTCAAACTGCTTTGTCCAAGTCTCCAAACAAGCATAACAGAATTTACTTGAAGGCTGAACCAATTGACGAAGAAGTTTCTTTGGCCATCGAAAACGGTATCATCAACCCAAGAGATGATTTCAAAGCTAGAGCTAGAATCATGGCTGATGACTACGGTTGGGACGTCACCGACGCCAGAAAGATCTGGTGTTTCGGTCCAGATGGTAACGGTCCAAACTTGGTTATTGACCAAACTAAGGCTGTTCAATACTTACACGAAATCAAGGATTCCGTTGTTGCTGCTTTCCAATGGGCTACCAAGGAAGGTCCAATTTTCGGTGAAGAAATGAGATCTGTCAGAGTTAACATTTTGGATGTTACTTTACATGCTGATGCTATCCACAGAGGTGGTGGTCAAATTATCCCAACCATGAGAAGAGCTACTTATGCTGGTTTCTTGTTGGCTGAACCAAAGATCCAAGAACCAGTTTTCTTGGTCGAAATTCAATGTCCAGAACAAGCCGTCGGTGGTATTTACTCTGTCTTAAACAAGAAGAGAGGTCAAGTTGTTTCTGAAGAACAAAGACCAGGTACTCCATTGTTTACCGTTAAGGCTTACTTGCCAGTCAATGAATCTTTCGGTTTCACCGGTGAATTGAGACAAGCTACTGGTGGTCAAGCTTTCCCACAAATGGTCTTCGACCATTGGTCCACTCTAGGTTCTGACCCATTGGACCCAACCTCCAAGGCTGGTGAAATTGTTCTTGCTGCTCGTAAGAGACACGGTATGAAGGAAGAAGTTCCAGGCTGGCAAGAATATTACGACAAATTGTAAGAAGCTTAAACAAAAAAAAGTGCTTCTGCAATAACAAGTCCTACTGTTTTGAGATCCTTTTCATTTATTTTCTTCCTTAAAAATTTGCCGTAATGAAAATAGTATAGTAATAGACATATATATTATTTTCTTATACATTTTTGTCATATAGTTATATTCCGAATGTTTACAATCGAATTCATCATAGAAATGTTGCTTCCTGTATTATATGCTCTACTAAAGAGGGTGACAGTTGCAAGTCCTCGAGCCATGTGATATGTTATCTTACCCCTCTTATAATATCAAAGGAACTGTAAAAAAAACTACTCTAACTCACTAGATATGATGAGTGTTATTACGTATACCTTACCTTGTTCCTGGTCATAGCATTTATCCGTTGACGAAAAAAGAAAAACGGGCTTCCGCGGCTATTGTTTGGTCGATACCCCGCCGTATCTTGGCGATTCTATAATTAGAGCGAAAAAGGAAATAGGGAAAATCCTTGGTGAGGAGACAAAGCCTCATCGGGCTAAAACTCCCTCAAACAGGAGGCCAAATAAAGTATATATCTCATTATGGCCGATACTTGGTTTAGAGAACACAATAACGGAAGAGCCTCAGCCCCTGCAAATGTAAGAAAGAGGTAATTAATTTTCCGGTTTACTTACTTTCTCTCATCATTGGGGAAAGTGTCAATTCGAGGCGTTGAGATCGAAGACCATTGTACTTTCTTTTTGATTTAAATATGCTTTTGTAAAAAAAATTCTTGACCTATCTTGCACGAATGAATCAGAATTTACTCTATGTTCCTTATCTTGACATACTCTTGTTACAATATGTAATAGTCGTGGTATAGTATAACACACGAAATAATCAATAAGCATTTAAAATACGTTCATATATATTTTCTGATCACATCTTATAATACGAAAAAGATGTTTACCATGAATCTACTTTCTACTTCTCCTCCAGAAGAGGTTTCTCCACAGGATAGCCCATCTCCAATATCTTCTATTGAATGCAAGAAGGATAGGGACAAATTTGCACACTCTCAAAATGAATTTGATGGTATGGTTTTTGGCGTTTCACTAGAAGAATCTTTGAAAATTGCCCGAGAGGAGGTTATTATTCAAAAGAGTACAGAGGAACTCGGCTTCATACCATTTGTAATAGCGAAAAGCGGACAGTATCTAATAGAAAACGCATTATGCACAGCTGGCATTTTCCGTATTGCAGGCAGTAATAAACGTGTTAGAGAACTCCAAGCTATATTTTCTAGACCACCTCATTTTGGTCATGAATTTGAAGGATGGAGAGACTTCAATGCTCATGATATCGCTACTTTATTGAAAAGATACCTGAATTCATTAAGCGAGCCCTTAGTTCCACTAACATTATATGATAGTTTCAGAAACCCAATAATAAAAGACCCAAAAATAAACGATCATAAGGAAAAAATCATCAAGAAGTACGAAAACATCTACATGCTCCTACCACAACAAAACAGGCACTTGATACTTTATTTGGTTGGGTTGCTGAATTTATTTGCAAGTAATGACAAAAAAAACTTAATGCCTGCAAGTAATTTAGCGGCCATTGTACAGCCTTCAATATTGTCTCATCCAAAGCATGAGATGAACCCAGAAGAGTATGAAATATCCAGGACAGTTATCGAATTCCTCATATTACACGCTTCAGACATAATACCAAATATAGAAAATGCGACAAAAGACATTAAATCACATATAAGAGTAGCAAAGTTTAAAAACATTGCCGTCCCTGAGATGGCTATTGATTCCGATGAAGACGACTTTCTCCAGCCATCAATAGATGATCACATGCTTCTGAGGTCACGTGCGAATTCTCACTCTGACAATTTCACACTACATCACCATGCATTATCTTCTAGCCCAATAGGCCATGACAAGAATGGACTCTCTGTGCCAAGATCATTCAAAGGTCGAACATTGAGTGCAGAGTCTCTATCGCCTAAATTCAGCAAACTACTTGGCTGCGGTGGGAACAGCAGTAACGGCTACAGCAAAGACCCCACAGAAAGAGTTCCTAGAAGCGAGAATAAGACTAAACACAAACAGCACAGACAGTCGTGGTTAAGAAGACTCACCAGCCCTTCTAGAACGGTCCCTTAATCACCTTACCTCATTTTGATAACCAGTTAGCTTTCGCCGAGACTCGGCAAAGAGGGCCGGTCTACCTGGGACCTTTTACGAAACTCGGTGTACCTACCAGTAATCTCGGCCCGCGTCTCGGCAAGGGGGGCATGACACGGACCGTTTTGGTTGGTCAGTTCTTATTTTCTGTAACTTCCATTGTTTGATTAAAGAATATATAAGTCATTGGAAAGCTCTAAGGTCCCTTATTAAAGGTTCCAAAGTTTTTTAGTTTCACATCGTAGTCATCATCAGAAAAACCCTCTTTTTCAAGTTTTCCTTCTTTCTTAATTCTCTATTTATTTATTACTCTTGTATATAAAGATATATATTCCAAGTATATGACCGCATTGGATACTCTTCATCAGAATCTGAACTAACTTGGTGGAAATTTAATCGAGATCAGGAACGAATCATACTTTTTATAATAATTATTAATAATGTTGAGAAACACTTTTTTTAGAAATACCTCGAGAAGGTTTTTGGCTACTGTAAAGCAACCTTCCATTGGAAAATACACCGGTAAACCAAACCCTTCCACCGGCAAATATACTGTCTCGTTCATTGAAGGTGATGGTATTGGCCCTGAAATTTCCAAATCTGTGAAGAAAATCTTTAGTGCAGCAAATGTTCCCATCGAGTGGGAATTCTGTGACGTTAATCCCATCTTCGTCAACGGGTTGACCACCATTCCTGATCCTGCTGTACAATCTATTACAAAGAACCTGGTTGCTTTGAAAGGTCCCCTAGCTACACCAATCGGAAAGGGTCACAGATCTTTGAATTTGACCTTGAGAAAGACATTCGGTCTATTTGCCAATGTCCGTCCTGCCAAGTCTGTGGAAGGTTTTAAGACTACTTATGAAAACGTCGACTTAGTTCTTATCAGGGAAAACACTGAAGGTGAGTATTCTGGTATCGAACATATAGTTTGCCCAGGCGTTGTTCAATCCATTAAATTGATCACAAGAGATGCCTCTGAGAGAGTCATTAGATATGCTTTTGAATATGCAAGAGCCATTGGTAGACCAAGAGTCATCGTAGTACATAAGTCTACCATCCAAAGATTAGCGGATGGTCTATTCGTTAATGTCGCCAAAGAATTATCCAAGGAATACCCTGATATCACTTTAGAAACTGAACTTATTGACAACAGTGTATTAAAGGTTGTCACCAACCCATCCGCCTATACAAACGCCGTCTCTGTTTGCCCAAATCTATACGGTGATATTTTATCTGATTTGAACTCTGGTTTAAGTGCTGGTTCTTTAGGCTTAACGCCATCTGCCAATATCGGTCATAAGATTTCGATCTTTGAAGCTGTTCATGGCTCTGCTCCTGATATTGCCGGTCAAGATAAAGCAAATCCAACTGCTCTTCTTTTATCATCAGTAATGATGTTAAACCACATGGGCCTAACCAACTATGCTGATCAAATTCAAAATGCAGTCTTGTCTACTATCGCGTCCGGTCCAGAAAACAGAACTGGTGATTTAGCGGGTGCTGCAACAACTTCCTCTTTCACTGAGGCAGTCATTAAGAGGTTATAAAAACTCTCCTTTCTCTCTCTCATGTTCCTTCATGCCATATAAAATAAACGACTAGTCTTATAAATAATGATTTCTGAAACATTATGAAGCAAAAAAGTAAAAAGACTTAGATATACATATTTATATGTATATATACATACATACAATAAAAAAACAAGATCCGTTATAAGGTAAAGCTAGCGTTTTGAGTTACTTTTTTATGACTGAATGCCTTTATTAAGGATAAATATATCTCAGTACTCATATCCTGATGATGTCATAAGAGAACATAAATGACGAACGATTCAAAATATCCCTCTAAGCAGTTCAAATCATAAAAACAAAAGAAACGACAAAAAAGAACGAACTAGGTATAATATGTATAAAAAATAATGGATTACCTTGTGCTTTTTTCCATATATATATATGTATATATATTGTTCATGTCTATCTATCACTTTTCCTGTCGCAGCTAATCCTTGCATCACACTTTTAGTAATTGAAATTAATGTTTTCCCTTATAAATGTACTGATAGTCATAAACCTCATCAACAAGATTGCTACTCCTCTTCCACGAAGTTATTTCGTCCTTAATATCATCCAAATTAAATAATCTGACATTAGGATGGATGCCTTCGATTCTTGCTACGTCAATACCAGCGGATCCACCATAGCATAACCACATCTCATTTATTGATTGCAAGCAACAGTCATTATTGTGTTCATGTCCACAGCTGACGCCTTTTATATTCCAAAGATTTAGGATATCGAGGAAACTTTTGTAGTTCTTGCCATCGATCGTCATTGAAACTTCTCCTTTGGACCTTGACGTATCTACGGTTAAAGTAGATCTTTCATTGTACTGTCCAATAATAGGAAATAAACCATGAGGCCTATATTCAGATAAGGGAAAATATTGAAACGCTAATCCGTAATCAATTTTCCCTATTAGATTACTATAATCTAGCAGGAAGTCATTGACAGGATTGAAAGAATCGAAAACGAAGAACAAGGCTTCTGAAGGAGTCGTTTCATCTTTGGCGTTAATACCTCTTTTCAAAAGAGTATTCTTCAATAGCTTTTTTTTGAAGGAAACTCTTATGGCAATGTGGCCCTCTTCTGATGCAACACTGTTAAATGTGTAGGGTAAATTCCTGATATAATCTTGAACTTGTGACGGTGTGGCAAGGTTTGATTCATCAGAAACACCTAATGAAATTGCGTAAGGTATTTTATTAGATATCATTGGTTGAACAAGCTTCATGATGCAAGTCTGGTAATCAATGGTATTCTGTGAGTCTAACAAATCACCCGTGATCACAACTAAATCTGGGTTTTCTAATGCAAGGACACGATCGATAAAATTTACTGTTCTTATCTCATTAATTATTGACATACTGTTATCTGTACATTTAAAATGGAAATCAGTCATCTGGAGAATTTTAAACGATCTTTGTCCCCTGGAGAACTGAATATGGGGGGACGTAATCTTGTAGTTGCCATCTACTTGAAGTAGCTCCAGAATATTATTGTCTTTTTCAGGTGCTTTTAAAGGTCCTGTAAGTCTTTTGGAAGCTTTATGAAGATTATTTTTAGTTTTAAGCTTCCTTGTAATTGATATAGGCAAGGAAGGTATATTATTCCTATGAAATTCATGCATAACTTCTTTCCATGAAGGTCTTGATTCAATGAACGATGATCCAAGGTATATTTCCAAACTAATTATAGGTGGATCACTATCATCATCGTTGAGAACATACTTACACCATATGCCGCTACCCTTGTATACCCACTCTTCACCAAAGACAGCTATGTCATCTGAATCAACTGATATGCCAAATAGTAGCTTCCACCATGATGAGGTTGGCTTTTCCCGCTGATATACGTGGTTGTGGAAAACAGAACTATCACTCGATTTAACCATTTTATTAATGTCTCTCAACACCTGTAAGGGTATCAATGCTGAATCTCTTGCTATGGCTAGTTCTTTTATTGAGTTTCTTGAATTGCTTTGAAAACCTTTAGGATGGACATACAAATAACTGTTGTAAAATGCCCCGGATTGAAGTGAATACAATGCTTCGATGGTAATGTTTTTTGAAACCCTACTCCACAGAACGTTGTTTTTGTCTTTGACTTTTGACGCTGTATTTGAGGGGTGCAACCTGGGAGCGTATAAAGAACCACATTGCCTATACCAATGATAACACCGTAGGACTTGAATATCATCTATCATTCCTTCGTGATATTCAGCAGTATTGGGATTTATTAATGCATTTTTTGCATGTAATTTTAATGAATCTCTCGATAAATACAGTGAAATAATGCTTAAAATAAAAAGTACTCTCCGTAAAAAATTGAACTTTCTTCTATAATGTAATCTCATGCAAATATTTGGAGAGTAGCGTTGGTGAAAGTTAAGGAGTACGATATGAGTTAATTTGAAATGGAAGTAATATCGAAAGGAATGAAAAAAGGTAAACTGTCTGAATCTTTCTTAGCAATGAAATGAAAGCAACTTAAAGAGAGTTTCAAAGAAAGAAAGAAAGCCTCCAATGGATTGAAAAACTAAAAGTACTATCAGAGCCTGAAAATTGAAAATAAGAAGTGATAAAAGTAAAATGAATTGAAGATAGAATAAAAACAGAAGGGGCTATTGTTAAAGCTGAAGTGAATTAGGGAACGGAAAGAGTATAGGAAGAGCAACTTAGTGTTCTAGTGTTTGAGACAGAAGTATATCACGTTTAAGGATTGTCATTATTTTAAATAACAAATCTGAAATTGAAAACTTCCTTTTATCTATAATCTTTTTATTTTTGTTTCATCCTTAGTTTCTGATATATGGCCGTAAATAGAATACTTCGGATTGCGGGCGCAGTAGCCTTTGAGCGGAGTTTCTATAGTATTGAAAACGTAAACTAGTAGAATTAGACAATCTGGAAACAATTGAAAAAATGGAACGTTGACGAAAAGATGGATGATATTTATCAAGTAAAGAATATATATAAGTCTATCTAATCATCAGAGTCAAGGTCATTGTTGTTATCATAATCGTTACTATTAGTAATATTGTCAGTGCTTTGCTCAGCGTTGTCGATACCATCGATAAATTGCGAATGTAAAGTTCTTAAAGAACTCTGATCATCCTTAGCAAATTTCGAACAACCGTTATTGCTGTCCAAGGCTTTCTCGACTACTTCTTCGGTGGGAATTTTACCCTCCTCGCAGTATATAAACATCAGCGGCATTTCACTTGCGTACTTCGTGCCATGTCTAATGGCTTCTTGAACAACGGAAGCAGAGGAACATTTGTTTACCTTGAATTCTGTTCCTAATGTATTACTTTGTATCCAGGACCACACTCCGTTCCTGTTTCTGATGAAGTATGAATATGGGGATATTGCTGCCATGGTGAGAACGTAAGGATTTTCGATCAACCCCAGTTGTTTTGCAGTGTTAATTATATGAGTCTCTGGATGCGAAAGGTTCCATTCTCCATGCAACTTGGAAGCCAAATCCTTATATTCCTCCATTTTAGCGGATCTCATAGAATTTAATGTGTCTTTCAATGACGCAATTTGGCTTGCAGCTTCGTTATTAGCATCATCGGGGCTTTCTTGAAGATAAGCTAGCGTCGACTCCAAGATGGTGAATGTATTTTTGCCTTGGTAACTTTTCAAAGCGCTAATCTCTTCGAGCAGATATCTGGACCTGACGCGAGCTTGCTTTCTCTTAGAAATAATATGTCTAATTAGTTGATCTTTACAACGCTTAGTGTAAAGTTGAGGGTAGAACTCAAGTGGCATATCTACACCATTTGGGAGAGTCACTGATTCCGTGTTAGTTTCCAGTTCATTGAACAGTATTGTCAATACAGGGGCCACCTCCTTCAATGTATTCTCCGGTTCCACATATCTCTCTTCTTCTTGCCCAGTCCCACCTCTACGAATTACTTCTTCCTCTTCTTCCTCTTCTTCAGGGTACAATAAAACGTTAAACATTTTGTATAAGTTGGAATCGTACTCCTCAGGGAGGAAATGGAAAAGAGACAAGAAAGTCTCCATCGGAGGCTCATTTTTGTTCGGCGTGTGAAGGGCAGAAGATATAAACAGATTTCTTGTCTCTTGGTCTCTAATTCCTGGACACATTTCTAGATCCACGGCTAATGACTTGATGAATGCGGGGAGCACTTCGTAGAGGTGCTCAGAATTGGCCAACTTGGACTTTAATTGCGGTTCTAACGACAACGTAAACAGCTTGGCCGAGACAAATGCTCTTTCACACATCCGTGTATTAACCACTGAGATAAGTTTCTGCAACTGCCACAGCAGGTGTGGTTGTAACTCATCACTTGGACCACTGGCTAGCACAATATCTGATGTGGTAGAACCATCATCCGCCTCGCGGTAGGCAATGCGGTACTTAGGCTCCGTGAATGATGTGCCCTTGAACCAGTCCGGCCTAAAGTTCAAGTCCTGGAAGTCCGGTTTCAAAAAGACGTGTGGGAAATAAACCGACACAAGCAGTGCAAACAGCCCAAAATAACTCTCGATTAACGAATTTAAAGGTAACGGCAATACAACTGTGGGGTCGTCCATGGTTGACTTGAACTCGTTGTGTTGTACTATATTATAAGAAGGAGGAGGTATAGATGTCTCCGATACAGAGTAATGGTCGTACTCCTGAGCAGCACGTCTGTACTCATTCGTGCTATTAGAACCGCTACGGTCATCTGTTATATCTTCATCATCATCATAGTCAACATCGACACCACCAACATCTGGCATATCAACGTCCTGTTCCCCGTTATTCGGAACATCATAAGAATTGCCAGCCATTATTCTGTTCTCAGAAATCCTAGGCAGCTCGACGTTATTCTCAGTACTCATACTACCTTGATCTGGCAGCTCATTCGAAAAGATGAAGTTAACTGCAGCCTCTAAGTTTCCACCAGTTCTCTGGAGGGCCTCCACAGCCACTTCGTGTGGAATACCCATTTCTAGAAGTGATTTTACAGCCTGATTATCCATCATTTAAACTTTACCTAGCAAAAAACAATTTCTATAAATTTCTATACAGGTAAAAGCTGTTCCTTTTTCAGCTTCTCCTTTCTCTCTTCTTTTCTTCTGTTCATCTTTGACACGCCCTTGAAAGTTTGTAGTAATACCTTTCAATAATACTACCATTTACTTGCGGCCAGCTCGTTCAGAGATCACCCGCCCGGCGTAGGTGCCTTGGCAGCGCATTCATCGCTGCATCTCCGGCGGAAAAACAGATGTTCAGTACATGAGAAGACGTTTTTATTCGACATAAACTTTTTCAGCTAGCAAGAAGAACGTCTTTTTAAACACTTACACAAGAGTGCACACTTAGGGTTGTTATAAGTGACACAACGCACAGTGAAATAATAAAGTTTAGTTAAGTCACACATTTATAAAGGATTCAAACCGGTGAGGTGAAAAATTTCAGAGACAGCTTGGCAAGAAAAGCAGGGAAAAAGATTGAAAGTGAACCTTCATCGCTAGAGTGACGGGTTCAAAAAAAAAAAATTCACACATATACACACACACAGGGACATACAAAGAAACATTGTGCTTTATATATAAGAAAAAAATTGTATTGTGCACTAATCGATACATCCAGAGGGTCCTAAGACAGCATACAGGAATTATATATACAAGAAAAAAGACATGAGTGAAGAGGGAACAGTTTCAACGCCAGTTCCATCCTCTACACCAGCTCCTGGAGGAGCTGGTGTTGGTACTGGCGGAGCAGCAGTTGAAATAGCCAATCCCGCCGCTGAGGGTAGCGATGTTTCCGAAGATGTTAAGAAACATGGGTCGAAAATGCTGGTAGGGCCCAGACCGCCTCAAAATGCGATATTCATCCATAAACTTTACCAGATTTTGGAAGACGACTCGCTGCATGACTTAATATGGTGGTCACCCTCGGGATTGTCTTTCATGATCAAACCAGTGGAACGGTTCAGTAAGGCTTTGGCTACATATTTCAAGCACACTAATATTACAAGTTTTGTAAGACAGTTGAACATCTATGGCTTTCATAAGGTTTCGCACGATCATAGCAGCAACGACACTAATGGCGGCGACGAGGCCAATACTAATGATGATAGCAGTGGCAATAAGAACACTAGTGGCGACGAAAACAACGGCGTTAGTGTACAAGAAAAGGAAAGGAGTAACCCCACCAAAATTTGGGAATTCAAGCACAGTTCTGGAATTTTCAAGAAAGGTGACATTGAAGGGCTTAAACATATCAAGAGAAGAGCTTCCTCGCGCAACAGCTCCTCCATCAACAGTAGGAAAAATTCTAGCAATCAAAACTATGACACAGATTCCGGTGTAAGAGCAAGGCCTTCTTCTGTTCAAGACCCGTCTACCAGTTCCAGTGCCTTTGGTAATTTCGTTCCGCAAATTCCGAGCGCCAATAACACTATCCCCGAGTGCTTCAACAACTCTCATGTAACTTACGAAAACTTGAGCCATGGTGCGCTGGAGTACAATAACCCGGACATGCAAGAACAAAGCAAGCCACCAAGCTTTCAAGATGAAGCACTCAAACATTTAAAGGACATAAATGTCGATATGGTTAAGATTATAGAGTCCATGCAGCATTTCATATCTTTGCAACACAGTTTCTGTTCACAAAGTTTCACCTTCAAGAATGTGAGCAAGAAAAAATCGGAAAATATCGTGAAGGAACACCAAAAGCAGCTTAAAGCGTTCGAAAACGATATGCTTACGTTCAAACAACACGTTATGTCAAGAGCGCATCGTACAATAGATTCTCTCTATGCTATCAATTCCAACGCTATTGCTACCGCCCCTGCACCCGCGCCTGCATCCATATCTGCGTATGCACCCAAATCTCAGTACGATGTGATGGTTCCTCCAGGCAACCAGTATGTGCCACAGAAATCTTCCTCGAGCACGAACATTCCTTCGAGGTTCAATACGTCTTCAGTACCACCTTCGCAACTTTTCGTGCAGTACCAATCTCAGCCGCAGGCGCAACCACAACAATATATGACTTATGCGAAGCAACCAACACACATGCCAAACTTTGTCCACCAGCCAATACCCATCCAACAATTACCTCCACAATACGCAGATACTTTCAGTACCCCACAAATGATGCACAATCCCTTTGCGTCAAAGAATACCAACAAACCAGGCAACACTAGGAGAACCAATAGTGTTCTCATGGATCCATTAACTCCCGCAGCTAGTGTTGGGGTCCAAGCTCCATTGAACTATCCTATCATGAATATAAACCCACCTGGTCGTGACTACAATAAGTCTGTTCCTCAAAACATGGCTCCGAGTCCAATTTACCCCATCAATGAACCAACAACGAGACTATACTCACAACCAAAAATGAGAAGTCTCGGGTCCACAAGCTCATTGCCCAATGATAGAAAAAACAGTCCTTTGAAATTGACGCCAAGGCCATCTTTGAATGAAGATAGTTTATATCCTAAACCTAGAAACTCCCTCAAATCCAGTACTTCTGGTACGTCCTTATCCTCCTCTCTTACCTTAGTTGCCAACAACCCAGCTCCAATTCGCTACTCTCAACAGGGACTACTTCGCTCGCTAAGCAAGGCTGCTAATTGCGCCCCAGATCCAACAACTCCATTAGATTCATCTGTTTTGACAGGTCCTATTCCAAAAAACATGGACAATCTTCCTGCTGTTTCTTCAAACTTAATAAACTCTCCCATGAACGTCGATCACGGATCAAGTATATCACATGCAGAATCTATATCTTCTATAGAAGTACCGCAACCGTCTTTCTCCGCTACGGTTGCCGCTAAGGAAACTGATGAGGCTGACAATAGTAAAAGAAATGGGAGTGCTGTTTATTCATTACTTAATCGAGAGGATAACGGCGCGTCTAGTACTGATTTTAAAACTGAAGAAAAAGCTACTCCAGTGCTAAAAAAGGTCAAGATGTAATTTTGACTAGCCTTTGTATCTTTCAAGTCTCAACACTTAACGTATGTTAACTTACTACCATTGTTTCATTTCATTTTAGGTACCCTGAAGGAGTACTTATCACTATTTATTCTATTCACTTCTTTTTTCTTCTGCAAATCCTCGTCATTATAACTCTATTTTTGCCAACTCTGGTAGTTGTTTTATTAAGTTTGCCCCCATTAACATTGTATTTTCCATTTTCACTTTCCCCCTTCCTTTTCCCCTTCCGCCTTTCAATTCGTATCATAATACCGCCTGTTCTTTCCAATGCGTCACGTAGAATAGGTATTAAGTATTGTTTCGTAAACAGAATAATGCACCTTTCGATAAACTTCCTGTACAATAATTCTATAAATATATATATACCACACACATGTATATGTATATATTTGCTATTAAACAATCATTATAAAACGATACCTCGTCCTTTATCAATGCGTTTGAAGAATACGCCAATTTCATTACTATTTGGCTGTGCTTAATTTTATCATAGCTAAGCATACAGGAGGTTTTTCACTGCTTCCCTCTATAAAGATCTTTACCAAGTACACCGCTGTGAAAATCAGTATTTTTGGTTCATTGATAATACAAATTTAATGAAAAAAAACCTTCTCCAAATTCTTGCTTTAATACGTGAAAATACATTTATATTGTAAGATTCTGCTCCCATGAACATCCCAATCGTTATTGGTAATAAACAGTTCTTCAACAAGTTTGATTTGAGCTAAAACGCTAGCACCCTTCCATATTATTAAAGCAGGATTCATATCACGTGGGGGCGGAATTATACTTATTGGGAAAACGTGTTCGTTACCATTTTGGTTCTCAATATTCTGATGCTGCTCATCCAGCTCTTCTACAACCTTTTCCTTAATTTGCCTTTGCAAAACCAGTTTGTTCTCTTCTTCCGTCTTGTCAGGGGCATTAACAAAATGGCTTTCTAAATCCTTGATTTCCTTAGTTAATTTTTTGTAGAATTGTGGGAAAGAAGCCGAGCTTAACAAAGAGGGCCTCCAGATATTAATTCTATCCGTTAAAATAAAATCTAAAGCTGGTATCTTAGAACTACCACCTACAATGAGGATGTTTGAATAAAACGAATTCATTCTTGTCACGTCTGCAGTTATGGATGCATTTGCTATACTTTGGATGATAGCCTTTTCTAAGGGTGCAAAGTTCTCCTTTGAGATATTACCATAATTTTCAGGTTTATCTTGAAGTTGATCGATCATGTTATGAGCCTGTAGTATTTTTTTCAAGATCTCGAGATCATCATCCAGATTACAATACAGATTTCCTTCTTTACTTTCAAACTGTGACAAAGAGTTCCAATCATTCAATTCATTTGTAAAGAGATCACGTGATTCAGGTAGTTGAAATTCTAGGCTTGAATTTTTGTCAGAGGAAGTTCGTATTAACTTAAAAATTTGTGGGAAAAATAGAGCCAATGGTGCTAGCATAACCTCATCGAACAATTTAAATTCGTATTTTTCAGTAGGTTGATTGGGCGAACGGTTAATGAAGTTGTATAGCTGAACGGCTACATCGGCATCTTGAAAAGTAGTGAAGTTTTTTTTCAACTGTTCAGCCAAAAGCCAGCCATGTTCAGAATTGATCTTCCAATCTTGTAAAGGAAAGTCACTTTGTAATAAAAATAAGCCAAATAGTCTCGTAATGTCATCTCCGCCGTAATCTAGAGTGATGGCACTGTGTTCCAAAACTGTTCCCTCATCAACACAAGCAATCCTGGTCTCAGAAGCACCTATATTCACTACGCATGTGGAAGTACTGATCCCAGCACCATAGCAGGTTGCTAATGATTCTTGAATAATAGCGACTGCTTGAAACTGCAACTCAGTGAGAAGAACTCTTATGAAAGTCTCTATATGACTTTTTTTGAATATATCTGGTATCACCAAAACAACTTTGTACTGATTGAATTTGGCAGGCTTGACGTTTAAAGTCTCTGACTTGAGAGCATATTCCAAAAGTTTAGTGACATCCGAGATTAACTCCGCCAATGATTTATAATATGGTGAGTTGATGTTAAAAGAGCCTCCTTTAAAGGGTTTTCTAATGATGAATTTTTCGTCGACGCATCTCAATGCATCTGAACCATAGTATAGTTTCGAGTCATCAAAGATCCATTTTATGGGAGATGGATCATTTTTTTCTGAAATGATCTCAGGTTTGGAGTTTTCATTAAAAGAAATTACTTGTTCATGAGCATTCCCTGGCACTTTTCTTTTGTAATACCTCATACGTTCTCTGAAATTCTTTTCCATATCTGACTTTATGCTGTGAAACTTTTCCGATTGCTCTCTTTGCAATGAAAAAATCTCATCATTCTCACTGCTTTCAAGATTCAACCATTTTTTGGGTACTGCTACACAATTTGGAACTAGTACAGGATGTTCATCTTTGGGAAATCCAATCTTCACAGAATTAGAGCCTGGGTGTATCACAATGGTGGCAGTTGAATCGTTTAAGTCTATTTCTTCATTAAGTGATGCTGTATTAGCTTCTGAGTGAGGCAAGTTTTTCAAATCTATAACATCTGGTGTATTGGTACTCGATACTTGAGTAGTATTATTATTTCTCAAGAATTTTCTATCTCTAAGGGCAAATATTTGATCGTCTTTTTTCAGATAATCTGATGAATAGTTTTTCTGGTTAATTAACATTAAAGGTTGAAACAAACCAGTGGCAGGTAAAGTGGTTGCCTCCACTTTTTCAATTCCAATTTTCTTCAACGTCTTGGCAAATTCTTCAGCAGCCTTAATACGGCCGAGTCTTCTTTTCTCTAAAAGATGTAGAGGGACTTTCTTTCCAGGAGGTGCTTTTGCAGGATCTAACTTTGGATATTTCTTATACCGTTTACTAGTTTGAGCAGTAGGTTGTGCCCTCTTATCCCTAGAATCTTCCAATTCATTTTCATTTTCGTCATCATTGTCCTCTTCTTCTTCATCTTCCTCTTCTTCTTCTCCCTCTTCATCCTCTTCTTCTTCTTCTTCTGCGACGTCTCTTGGGTCAGCAGAAAGACCTGTAACACTTCTGGGAGTCTCCGATCCAATTTCATTATTGACACTATCGTCTGAATCATTATCTTCAACTTCTTGATCAGCCTGACTGCTCAATGGTACGTTGTTTTCTTCTTCTTCCATTTCATCTCCATCGTCATCATCATCTAACGGAATATCAATTGGTTCCTCATAAACGATACTAGACTCAGCTTCTTCTTGCGACATGTTGAAGTGCACTCGTATTCCTGTACTTATAATGCTTTTGATCAAGAGTCTAAAATGAAATGCTCATATTATAGGCATTCACCATCTTGTTATATTAATGCCAGTTCTCAAGAAAGTCGTCATGCACGGCCCAACCAGCGGCTGGATAACGGATCTACCCCAACCTCGGACTCAAAGTCGTTGCTATAAAAACAAAAATAAAAAACGGCGTTTCTCGAGACGCAGTTCCAGATGATAATGTCATTCTTCAGGACTATGTGATTTTTAGTCAATAATTCTTGCTCGAGAGTTGTTCCCAGCACGCTGCACATATATAGTTGTACCACTATTGTTTTCTTTTAAGCAATATAAGAAGTGAAAAGAGGCCAGGACTCCCCCTAAATTATTGTCCTGTTTGTTACTTATTACTCCACATACGTTCAGTTTTACAGAATAGTCAGTTACAACCCTTTTCTTTTCAGTTTAACAATGTTAAAATCTTCCGTTTCAAAGGCGTCTTTGAGGGTCTGTCGTCACTTCCACAGAGAGTCTATTCCTTACGATAAGACGATCAAGAACTTACTGCTTCCCAAGGACACAAAGGTAATTTTCCAGGGTTTCACAGGTAAGCAAGGTACCTTTCATGCCAGTATCTCTCAGGAATACGGTACGAATGTTGTTGGTGGTACGAACCCAAAGAAGGCGGGTCAGACACATTTAGGCCAACCTGTTTTCGCCTCTGTAAAGGACGCAATTAAGGAAACTGGCGCTACTGCAAGTGCAATTTTTGTTCCTCCACCAATTGCAGCTGCTGCCATCAAAGAATCTATTGAAGCTGAAATTCCTTTGGCTGTATGTATCACAGAAGGTATTCCCCAACATGATATGTTATATATTGCAGAAATGTTACAAACACAAGATAAAACAAGATTAGTTGGGCCCAATTGTCCTGGTATTATCAATCCAGCAACAAAAGTGAGAATTGGTATCCAACCTCCAAGAATTTTCCAAGCTGGTAAGATCGGTATTATTTCCAGATCGGGAACTCTAACGTATGAAGCTGTTCAACAAACAACTAAAACTAATCTTGGCCAATCTTTAGTTGTCGGTATGGGTGGTGATGCGTTCCCTGGTACTGATTTCATTGATGCCCTGAAGTTATTTCTAGAAGATGAAACCACAGAAGGTATTATTATGTTGGGTGAAATAGGTGGTAAAGCCGAAATCGAGGCAGCTCAATTTTTGAAAGAATACAACTTTAGCAGAAGCAATCCTATGCCAGTGGCATCTTTTATTGCCGGAACTGTTGCCGGTCAAATGAAAGGTGTTAGAATGGGTCATTCAGGTGCCATTGTAGAAGGATCCGGTACTGATGCCGAATCTAAAAAACAAGCCTTAAGGGATGTTGGAGTTGCCGTCGTCGAATCTCCAGGATACTTAGGTCAAGCTTTACTAGATCAATTTGCCAAATATAAATGATTTTACTAAGAAGGGAAACAACAGATTGTGAAGAGAAAGATTTCAATGCTTCAGATGTCCCTTCGGATGTCCCTTAAACAAGTATGGAGCCAATTTATTTATTTTTTTGCAGCTTTTACTGACGTTCTATGCTAATCTGTCCCTCTGTATATATTCATTTATCCTTATAAATTCTACTAGGAAATCTTTTAATAGTATATTTATTAGTGTTCTTTTTAAAAACGCTATACCCAAAGGGCTATCTAATTACGATGGAAAAAAAAATACTACAGGAGGAGTCCATTAGATATTTCTAATAAATATCAGAGCTGTCCAGAATTCCTTTTATCTAGGATATCTGTGCGCAAGCCGGGAATCGAACCCGGGCCTCATGCTTGGGAAGCATAAATTCTAACCACTGAACCACTTGCGCGTCTCAATCAATTGGGTTTGGCTGTTGAAGCAAACTAAGTCCCACAAATTATATTTGCTAGTAACTTTGTTACCAACAACAGTATCATATTGTTGGAATAAGTGATTACCACTATACATTTATTCATATAAATTGTTGTAGTTGATGACGAACATTCTTTAACATGATACTAATGATTTTGAGTAAATTAATACTAACATTCTTATGGTGATACCAATTTAAATGGAGTAGGGAAATTCTAATTATAGAATTTCCTGCACTAATAAGATAAAGATCTATTAATTGTCCAGAACTTAGTATATAAGAAGATGAGTTAACACTAAATTCTTATCATCAACACTCTGATTTATGTCTGAACCTTTTGGTTTAATACACCCAATCAGCGTGTGTTTTATATACCTCTCTTATATAGATTAAGAAGGAACGACTATTCTTAATTATTACAACTTACTAAACTACTAATTATCAACACATATATGCTATTAGAAGAAGACACATGTTGGAATAAGTGATTACTGAGATAATAGTGGAGTTTGATGTAATTGTTGGGATTCCATTTTTTATAAGGCAATAATATTAGGTATGTAGATATACTAGAAGTTCTCCTCGGGGATTTAGGAATCCATAAAAGGGAATCTACAATTCTACACAATTCTATAAACATTATTATCATCGTTTTATATGTTGTTATTCATTGATCCTATTACATTATCAATCCTTGCATTTCAGCTTCCACTAATTTAGATGACTATTTCTCATTATTTGCGTCATCTTCTAACACCGTATATGATAATATACTAGCAACGTAAATACTAGTTAGTAGATGATAGTTGATATATATTACAACAATCTTTATCTTACTAATGCAGGAAGTTCTATTATTAGAATTTTCCTACTTCAATTTATACTAATAAATGTATAGTTGCAATCACTTATTCCAACAATAACAATGTATAAAACAAATTAAAACAAGCAAAATAAATAAATGAAATATTGTGTAAAATTATCGATTCCCTTTAATGGATTCTATATTCTCGAGGAGAACTTCCAGTATATTCTGTATACATAATAACATTACGTTAATCAAAAATGGAATCTTAACATTTATTTCAAAATTTACCTGTTTTTTCAAAAGGAAATATTTTTACAAATTCTTAACAACTTTATTATAACAGTGAATACGAAAGAACAAGAGCAGTCAATTCATGACGACATTTAATATAGTAAGATAACTTTTATTCCAAAGTAAACTGTGTATTTGTCTATACATAGGGTTGTCTCCTTTATAATTTAGATAATTCGACCTCAAGGTTTACACACTTAGCATAATGGGGTTGAAAAATGAGTATAGGGACAATTTATACCTTGATTTTTAACTACAGTACATACGCCAAATTAAGTCAGTTCATTTAGTTTTTTATCCTGCTTTCATTTAGAAAGCCTACTTGTTACAATTACTGACCATATAGTTTTAGAAGATCGCATCCGATGAGTGACGAAGGAAGGAATATGGCCGAATAATTATTGAAGTATGTCTTGCTTTATAGGAAATCTATTAATTTATCAACAAATATTTCCACATTCAAAACGATGTCATGCTCGGTATCTATGAAACAGCACTTCTGTCCAACAAATCTGTTACTGCTACTGACTCTTCCGTCGACAATGCTAGTTGGCCAATTTTTAATGTCCCACTTCAAACCACGAGTTTCTTTAATTACAGTAGCTTCTCCGATAGGCAACAGTCCACAGTTTCCTATACAAGAGTTTCTAAACCGAGGGTCATACTCAATCAAAGTTCCATTTTTCTTGATTAGGAATATTAAGTCGGTCGGCGTCATATAACAAAGTTTGAAATAACTTGCACTTTTGGATAAGGTATATAATTGCGTGATTGAGTGAACTGTCTGATCAAATCTACCACCAATGCCTCCTAATGCTAATAAACTTATCGGAGTCACTTCCGAAAAAACCAAAGATTTTGTCATATTATTGTATAATGTATGAATACCTTTTTCTAGCTCGATTCCATGGTTTGGTTGACAATTGTCTTCATTCGATATCAAAGCATGAAATTTTGGTGAATTGAAGTGTAAAGAAATCAAATTCACGCATTTCGTGAAATCAGTCGAATACTGTGTTGTCTGTTTAATGATAATTACCCTGTTTTTCTTATAGTAATTGAAAACCTTATCTGATAGTGAATCTAGGTCACCGATAATATAATCAGGAAGATATTTGACTCTTATGGTTTCGTTATCGTTTAGGTAGTCATATAATCTGTTCGCTGCACCATCTGCACAGACTTTTAGGTCATGGAGTTTCCAAATTTTGTAGAACAACGACCTGGGAATATCAATTTTTTGGTTCAGTATAAGTAGTGTTGAATTATTACCTTCATTTGGGTGAATTAATTCTTTCAAGTTCGTTTCATTTCTGGCCTTAATTAAGTCAGCATTAACATCAATTCGTTCAGGATTCTCAATACACTCTTCAGTCATAATATTGATACTCAAAGTTTTCTTTGCTTCTCTATGACCAATAAGTGTATACAATACTTCTCAATTATGTCATAATTTAACATTGAAAAAGCCAAGTACTTTTATAAACCCTTTCCATTTTTACTCCTTTTGTTATTCCCATCAGCTACTTTTTTTCTATTTTGCGCATATTTTGCGTTTTTCGCTATTCTGAAATATGCACTCTAAGGAACTTAAGGCAACTATTAGAAGTCGTAAGAATGCTGTAATTGCTTAACACATGATTGCGGAGTTTATCAATATATAAAGGGGTATGCAGTTTTCTTTCACTACCGTAGTATACATTTACGCTTATATAAACCTAGAGTACTCAATTGATGTACATAAATCTCGTAGTCGAATTGACATCAATCATGTTTTGAAACCTTCGAGCGTAAATGGTCCCATTTTCTCACTACTATACTTGGATCGGCCCTGAACCATACATTTTTTAGAATACCGTCTTGTGATAACTGGTAAACTAAGTCTTTATATCGCCTTTCTGATACATGTTCGCTGTGCAACTCAAATATCTGCTTATTTTCATCCTTGACATTGGCATCACTTTTGGCAATTTCGAAAACAAAAGGATTAATTTCCGCTTTTATTTGTTGAGTAGTATTGCTCAGTAAATAAAGCTCAGCATTTTCATTTAGAGCATCGACGTTATAAATACCTTTAAATTGGTTCAGTGTATCAGAAATTTTTCTAGAATTTCTCGTTCTTCTTGTCGACTGTAACTGGTCATACCTTGGTATTCTCGAACCTAGAAAATTGATTGTGGATTCAGTCATTTTTTTGAACTTGTTGACGAGTAATTCTTTATTAATTTTTGGTGTCAATTCTCGGCAGTAATTTGGCTGAGCCTCTAGCTGTTCTTGGATATGCTGGTGAATATTCAATTCAAACGGCAGTAACTGTTGCCTATCAGGGTCATTTAAATGCAAGTTATAGTCAATCATATAATCAGATTTCAGTTTCATTTCATCATCTATATTAGGATCCTGGAAAGCATGAAGTTTTTCTGGTGTCATTGTGGTGGAATCTATTTCTTGTTTTACCATTGAACGGTTTCGCGTTGCCTGGCCAATAACATCATTTAGGGATAGAAGATCAGTTAATTGTGACATTTCATCCATATTCGAACCCATGATCAATGTTGGGGTCCGTATTCTGCTCTTCGATAATATCAAATCACTCTTTTTATTGACACACCAAAACTGCAAAGACATCAAGCACTTCCTTATATCTGCATCATTATGTTTTATCATATCATGAAGCCAATCATCACAAACTTCGATTTCAAGGGATTTCAAATATTTTGTTAAAAACGCATGCACAGATGATGTACTAATTTTTTTTGCATGAAACAGAGAATTTTGTTCAATTGTCAATGCAATAAGCTCACTAGGAATTAATGACAAATCCTTACAAGTCAATACCAGAGGCCTCCTGGAAAACTCGCACAGCTTATTAATCATTGACCAATATCCCCTGTCATGTTCCTTAAATAATACATCAACGTCATTAAATAAAACAAGTCCATAATCATATTTCCTTTTCGAGGAATCTTTAACATAATGTGTAGTGGTGAAATCTAATAGGGTATCAAGTAAATCTTTCCTACTCCTATTCACGTTTGAGTTAACTTCGTATATCTGATGAGAGTTATCGTCGCCAGCAATTTCTCTCATGATTGTTTGTATCAGTGTCTTCTTCCCTATTGAATTGCCGTGCAATATCATTAGTGGTACAAATTCGCTTAGGTTAGGATTTGTTTCGCCATTTTTGTAGGAATTTGCACGCAGACTTTCGTCTTCTATGAAATCAGGCACAATAAAGTTAGCAAATTCAGAACCAGTACCCTGCTGTTTACTCGAAGTGATTGTGTTTAGTAAGCGCTTCCTTGTAGTAGGCTTTTCTAGCATATGAAATGATGTCGCAATCCAGTTTTTAATTTGAGATTTCAATTTAGGTTCAATTAGTACCTGTTTCAGTGTAACTGGCTTGAACAGCTGTGGCCATGTAAGGGTTGTATTCCTCTTGACATTTGCACCAAGTAATTTAGGGGCTGGGTAATGGATGGGAATACTGGATGCTAAATTATTGTCTTTCAGTGTTTCGTAGTCGCTAGAGAGAAAATCATGATGTAGTGATGGTGTTGTCCGGAAAGGAAGTGGAATATTAATGGGCTTATCCGGCAGTTCGCCATCATCATCAGGGCAGGTCAATTGGTGTAGTGGTAACGGTGGCTCTATTTCTTTTAGTTTGGAAATACTATTAAATCTTTTAAAAGTATCAATTGTTTCCTTCTTGAGTAAGTTCTTGAGTTTAGGGGCCCTTTCCTTAAGAAGCGATGATTTGATTCTCGATGTGGAAATTATCGCGATATCATCTTCTAGCTCATATGAGATTGTATTTTCACTATAATTATTGTCACTTTTGGGACCTTTGTCACTGATTACAATAAGATCATCGTTTGCGTCATCGCATTTTTCTTTGGTGCGTTTCATCATCAAAAACTCCTTCGCAGATTTGCGACTAGCAGAAGTGGCTTCAATCGGTTTGACCATAGAATGGTTTAGTAATATTACTGAAGAATCGTCATAGTTGATTGTTTTGGCATCAAAAGCGCTGGATTCAGTATTATTTTCCTCATCAATAGTAATTTGTAGAGCCTCTTGCCTTTTCACCTTTTTCTTATTACCTGTCAATATGTCACGTAAAGACACGTGTCTTTTCATTGGGAAAACTTTCTTTGGATTCAAAGGGTCGATAATCTGGTATTCATGCGATTCTAGCACAATTAAAGTGGTTGGTGAATCTTGTTAGTGCATAAAATTATCAACAGGTCAATTGTACTAAACTCATTTATTTATCACCGCTAACGTTACGCGTCTGGCATCTTAAAAAAAGAAAGAAAAAAGAAAAGGACTACATACTCTATTTCGCTATGAGACGATATATACTGTACAATTGATGGAAGGTACTCAACGCGTTTAGTAGCGTTCCTTTAACCTAGATGCGACCGTACGTAAGTTTCCGTAAACTTTACCTGGAGGCGAACCTAAAATCAAACTTACGACAGATTCTCTGGCCATTCTAATGTGAGTAAACCCACCCAAAATGTGGATTTTAGAGTCTGCTAAGACTATTCTTGTCCTTGTCGCATTTTCAATGGCAAATTTTGTCTTACCGTCTTTGCCGGCAATACGACCAATAGCTCTAGACAAATGGTCACCCGTTAGAGTCTTGACATCTTTTACTTCAAAGGTTTCAATATATAGATCATCTAGCCTTAATAATGCAATAGAATCATCCAAGTCAAACCCTAACGTAAAAGCCTTGATAAAATCAGCACCTTTTTGCAGTGCACCCGGATCTGTTGTGAATTTAGGATTCGTTCTTAGTTCCACCGATTTGGTCTTTAAGTTCATTCTGACTTGCAGCTTCAAGTGCTCTACCAGTGGAGGATATATTTTAGTCCAGCTATTCCTTAACGGTGTCATTCTATGTGGTGGAACCATGATCTTCCTCGATTCAAACTTTATTTTGTTACCCTGTGTTTTACTAGCTGAAGTAAAGCGAGGCTTCCCTTGATCATCCACCACTACGGTCTTGGATTCGCGCATCTTCAGACTACCATCCTCGTTATTTCCCTCATCTTTTACTGTGTTATCGCTAGCATCATCTAATAGAACATCTTCATCTTCATCATCCCCAATGCTCTCAGTATTACTTATTCCTATAATTCTACTCTTGCTGCTGTCTTCACCACCCGTTGTTGTCACGGTAACTTTTTTTAGAGCAGTGGGTGCAACCATCTTGTATTTTAGATTCAGTGCAATTTTTTATCTCTGCTAAACAGGAATACTTTATTTACTACTACTTAGTATTATTGCACACTTTTCCTTACTTAGTGATGAGCATCGGAATGATAATAAAAGAAAAAAATTTTTTATTTCTAAAGCCCATACTTGCCGTTCTAGGTGATAGCATAGCTTTATTTCACACCTAACATTTTAGTAACGCATTTTTTTCTAACCCTTTTTTCTCACCATATGCCCTTATTTCACCACTTAGGTTTATTTTCGTAGGAAGGTATATGGAATTTTTGTCACTTTTTCTTTTTCTCAATTTTCACTTCCCGTTATTGGTTCTAAGTGGTCCTTAACTTGAACTCTCCTCTGAGGGGATGCACATTAAGCTTACTAT
This sequence comes from Saccharomyces mikatae IFO 1815, assembly GCF_947241705.1. Classification (NCBI taxonomy): domain Eukaryota; kingdom Fungi; phylum Ascomycota; class Saccharomycetes; order Saccharomycetales; family Saccharomycetaceae; genus Saccharomyces; species Saccharomyces mikatae. Next base: position 605,959 of record NC_079270.1, read on the forward strand.
ATACATAAGCATATGAATTGAATTAAGAATTCTAAAACAAAGGCCCCAGAAGAAAATCAGGTGGAGGGAGGCTTATAGAATCCATGCTGTCCACACATTTGCGGACCGTCACAGTAAAGCGGACATTGCTTCCGATTACAAGTCATCTCATAAAACACTTTGTTCGTGCTTACACTGTTGCTAATCGTGGAAATTGTAGATCTTCAATAGCGCCTTATAAGAGCCTATTGCCCGTTCAATGTTTGATTTCTCAAAGATTTATACGGTCGTTCCCAACGAATGATAAGTTAATTACCAAAGCTTCCAATATTGAAACCATTTTACTAAGAAAGAATAATGAGCGAAAGTTCAAGCAATCGCTCTTAGCAGACGCAAAAAATTTTCAAGAGAGGTTCAAAATCAATGTAAAGTGGATTCTTATTAAAAATAACAGGCCGTTCTCTATGAACGAGATAAGTATTATAGCTTCTTGGTTGATATTGTCGCAAATTTTATGGCTTATACTGAGCACTACTACTTTCTTTTCCTTCTATCTTTTCGTTGTCAATTCTGTTTTCAGTCAAGAATACATTCATGAAAAAAAAATTTATGAAAAGCTTCTGAAATTCTTGTTGAAGGACCATAAGCACTCTGGCCAAGATTTGGAGATAAGTTTCTCTCCGGAAGATAAAACTTCAACAGCGGTTGTATTATCTCCAGACTGGGAGTCAAACTCAATACTTATAAAAAGGTTAAACATAAAGGATGAAGATTTAGACCTGGACTTAAAGTTTCATCACATCAACCTGAACGTTTCTTTGAAAAGTTGGCTACTTGGTAAGGGATTGATTTCAAATATTTCCATATATGGCATCAGAGGCTCCTTGGATTTGTCCAGGTTTATCAGCTTGATAAACTCCTTTCAAGGTGATCTAAAAAGTGAGAATTTTGTTAAACTTTCAAATAATATTGAAATTACAGATTCGGAAATTTTTTTGAAGCAATCTCTGAGCGAACCAGAAACCCCAATGTTAAAATTTTCCATTTATAATTTATCTTTACCACAGCTTAGATTAGACCATTTTATTTCTGATGTTCTGAATGCCAAGTCATTTTCTGGTTCGATAAATAACTCTCTTTTCAACTTATTCAAGAGGCAACAAAAGTTAACAGCAGTTATTGAAAATAGCAACAACAAAAAGATGACAACGTCAAAATTTGATTTCATCGATAATAATGAGGGAAAATATCAAACAGTAACTCGCCAGGATGATCACAATTATATAACAACGTTAAGATTGAACTTTATTAACATCAACGATTTGAAATTTAACGATGACGGAAAATTCAATTGGTTAAAAGACGGCCAAGTCGAGATACTGGCTGATATAATGCTAACAAACTCTACTTCTCATCTATCATCGAAATCCAAGTACGCAGTGGTGGATTTAAAGGTAACTTGTAGAGACTTGAAAACAACTTTTCCTCAGGAGCCTCCAGTATTGTCTACGGGAGATAGTATTGTTTCATTAGATGAATTGAAACCTATTATAACATTCATTAACTCATATGAAGGAATGGCTAATCCTATACTAAAGGAGTTTACAGAGAACGAAAGATTGAAGAACTCTATAATCTGGAGCTCGCCTAATGTCTCGATTAATAGACAAAGAAAGTCGTATCCGCTAACTACAAAGGTCACTTCCAATTCCACTAAGGAAATCATAAAATTTCATAATCAACCAAACTACGACACTAATGAGATTGTTTTACGATGTAAGATGGTCAAAAACGTGTCAGACCTACAGCTGATTAACATCAATCAAATATTAGACCAAATTACTATGGAATTATACGTCGACTTAACTAAAATAGTAGAAGACTGGGAGTTTAGAAACAAAAATGATTGGATGAAACAATGGGGTACAACCTTTGCATCACAGTTATTGTTGTTTGGATTTGGTGCCATGGTTTGACCATTATTCACATAACATATAGACTTAACCCTCTTTTTGCATTACAACTACCATAAAACCAGAATTAAAATATTAGTATCAAAAAAAAAAAAAAAGAAGTGAATAAATAAACCGAAAATAGCTATACCAATTATGTCACCTTAGCAACATGCATAAAATATAATATGTAGATAGTAAGTACTTTAAATTATATATTCAAGCCATATCGTTACTCAGGTTCTCTTTTTTATCTTCATTAACCTTGGCGCCCGTCGATTTATCGATTTTTACGACAGGCATGAATGTTGTTTCCTTCACGCTTATTGCCTTGTTTAGTTTAGCACCAATCCCCAATCCATCAGGGTGCATCCGCGAGATATCTGCATTGTCTTTTTTGCTGTTGTGTTCCTTGCCTCCTTTAACATCCTCCTCATCGCTTTCCCATCCCATACCTCGGAGTAGTGCATCTCCAAACTCCTCGAAAGGTACTTCACTGTATTCTTTTTCAGTGACATATTCCACCAAAGAGGTATCGTTTTTTTTGGCATTTGAATTTTCCTTCAGTTTGATTACTAGTCTTTTTTTGAGAGATGATTCCTCATCAAGATCGAATTTGTCAATACTTTGAATCTTTATCTTATTTTGAGATTTATGCGAAATACTTGTTACTTCCGCATTCTCCCAGTTAAATAGGTTAACCTTCTGGGAAGAGCTCTTTTTTTTTACCTTTTTGGTGATGTTCTTTTTCAAGTTCTTGTTTCCTAATTTGAGTGAGATTTTATTCATTTCAACATCCTATCTCTATATCTTGCCTTCCTGCACGTCTTCGTTTTGACTGACACCTATTAAGTGACAATCATCAAACGGTCTTTCTACTAGCATATTCTTCTTAAATTTGTCCGGGTAACAAATGTATAGCGCCCGACTAACTGATAGGGAAAGTACAGTATCTTTCACCCTAAGTGGATGTGTGCCAGGCCTAAATAGGTTAATAATAATATGAAACGGGTAATTTGACAACGAAGTTGTTTCTATATATTGAACTGTTTATTAGCATTACTTCATGTTCCGTATTCTGTGTAGGTGGGTATGAAGTGATTGTGTAGCGCAATTGAGATTATAAAAAAATCTATGATGCTTGTTCAATCTGGGTTTTAAAGGTATTCTGCTAGACCTCTTGCTATGTTTTTACAAGTTGAAATTGGTATTTGTAATCCAATTAAGAAATAACTGTGTCCTGTTTAATATAATTTTATAGCTAAACAGTTTGGAGAAAGAACACACTACACATAGTTAACTCATTCTTTAATTGCTTACATTTTATAATCATATTTTAGGAACTATTTACGCAATTTCTTGACCACACGTTATATCAAATTCCCTATAAAATTGGTTTTACAACAGCTCGATTGAATACACTGTAAGCCCGGGTTTAAAAGTCGTATAATCGTTAAAATCAAAATGATCAAGATCTAAATGGAATAAATAATGCCTTTTTGATATTAACTTCACTGTTTCATCTCTCATCAATTTCTTCACCTCTGAAATCATCGAATCGGGTGTTATTAAAGTTAGTGGAGTCTCTAATCCATTTAGACGTAATTTTGTGATTGTTTCCTCCAAAAGTGGCAGGTCGCAGCCTTTGAGGTCTATTACATGATGGGTGCCTAGTTTGAATGCTATTTCATTTAAAGATTCAACGCCATCTTTCGAATTGACGATTGAGGAGATTGTTATTGCATCGTCCATATACATCCATGTGGGTGGCGAATATGTTTTCCACCATATGTGGACACCCATCGGCTCAGTATGAAAGTGAAAGTAATCTCCTAAAAATTGAATTATTCCGCCTTGATGTGAAATTCCCATGATGAAAGCCATGATTATGTTAAAAAGAAACCAAGTTCCTTTAAACATTTTTTTGCCCATTAACGCCGAGCTCAGAGGTGTCCAGTTTAAGTTTGTCACAAATAATGGAACTAGCGGTATCAGAAATCTCAGTTCTTGGTGCTGAAAAAGTGAGAGGAAAATCATACCTGATACTATTGAGTATGTAGACAAACTATCGAGTTTGTAACCAGATAGAATCGCTAATAGCAATACAGGGCCCAGTACTTGCGGTAAATTGACCAGTAAATGAGTGTATCTTGGATGCAATCCATGTAACTGTAAATTCTGGACATCAAGATTATATTTCAAATTATTCAAAGGTGCAATAACAAGTCTTTCTCCGCCATTGAAAATATATGTGTCAATAAAAACAAATAGAAAAGAGAAAAATATAGATGAAAGTAAAAGTAAGGAGAAGGACTGCCAATGAACCCGGTAATACTTCCAAAATAGAATCAAGCACGGTAATAAAATAAACGCAGGGAAAGTGACCCTATTAAAAACGCCAAGACTAAACAGTAGTCCCAATAAAATCGATTCTTTGAATTTTCTCTTCGTAATATTTTCTTCGTTCACCATGTTCTCCATTACAATCAATGTCGACATCAAAATAAGAGTCTCGATGGAATTGGAAAACGTGTGCGTTTGGTACGTCCAGGTCACGTAAGAAGTTAAAATTATCCCCTTTTTCATAGATTGTACCGCCCTTTTGTCACTCCTCATCAATTTTGGAATTATAAAATGACAGCACAATACGATCATTACGTAGTTTTGTAATCTCATTAGATACAGGATTAATATTGGGTTACTCTGAGCGTTGGGAAAAGATTTTAAAATCGTGAACAATGGTCCATAGAACAAAAGTAAAGGGACGTAACTTCTAGCAGCAAAGCTAGGTTCAAATTCCCATGGTACAGTACCTTTGGCCTTTGTAAACTGCATAACCAAAATCTCAATGCATTGAAAATGTTCATCTGGATGAATATACGATGGGCTCAACCCTAGCATTAGTCCGATAGCACAGACTAAATAGGGCCACAACTGATACCCCATTATACACACTTGAGTAACTGGTGTATGACTGTGGAACAATAATAAAATGGTAGCATATCTCACATAGGGCCATGCAGACGTTTTCACTGTGTTCTTCCTTATATTACTTCGAATCGTGCGCATCTCGCGACGTCTGCAAAGCTTCAAAGTTACACTCATCGTCGACACAAGTCTTCAGCGCCTTTACGGCAGAATTGAATATATGAGCTGTATCAAAAGCAACACATCTTCTGCGAGTATATAAATTAATTAGATGATCCTCTTTTACAATATTCGTGTTCGATTCGAAGTTTTGCGAACATCACAGTACGTACATAAAAGGGTAAAATAAAGTTCATAGAATTTCTTAGGTTTAATGTTGTACATGTTAAACACACTTCTTCTAGTATGTCTTAGTGGAATCCAGGTAAGAACAACTGGATATTACAAACACTCAAACTGCTAAGTTACTGGTTGATGAATATTATAATAATAATAATAGTTACCCGTATTAATCCTTGCCTACGTCGAAGATCTTCAAAACTTAAGAAGCTAAAAGAAGAAGTCCTTTTAAGAAGCAGTACCATAACCAGAGAAAACCCGCAACAGCATTAATATTGGTGATCTATGTCACAAAAAATTGGACACAGTGGTTTGGCTTTTGCACGTCTTTGGCATCATGTTGATGTTGCTCGTGATAAGAGAACATTGGGTAGATTGGCCTCAGCAATAGCAATTACCTTGATTGGTAAACATAAGCCAGTCTATCATCCATCACAAGATTGCGGAGATTACGTGGTGGTAACTAATTGTCAAAAAATACGTGTAACAGGGAAGAAGTTTGAACAGAAGACCTACTGGTCCCATTCAGGTAGACCTGGTCAGCTTAAATTGCAGACAATGGAAAAGGTTGTTGCCGATAAAGGATATGGAGAGATTTTGAAAAAGGCAGTTAGTGGTATGCTGCCTAAAAATAAACTAAGAAAGCAAAGACTAGACCGCTTGAAAGTTTTTGATGGAAGTGAAAATCCTTATAAACAGAATATTACAGCATTTGCCCATGAACAATCATCTATACCAGAATCTTTCAAAGAATCAATCTTAAACCAATTGAAATAGCTTTTGGTAGAACCACTTTGTCATTATCTTATATATATCCTTTTTGCAGTTTTCAACTCATGTATATACTCATCTGTTATGTAGTTTTTAAATCATAATGCGCAGCAAAAGGTTTTCCTTCCTCAATAAGCACTAAGTAAACTCATCGATGTGCATAACCGCAATAATGTCCTAAAATGAATACCGTGTATATATTCCTTATAATTTTATACTTAAGTTATTATTTATGAGTTAGATGTCTAGACTTCTCCGCATAAAGTTCATTAGTATATTATGAAAAAACTAAAGCTTACACTAGATAAAAATGCAAAATAGGGACTAGAAATGAACACTGGGAGTTCCTATTTTAATCGTCATTCTTCTAAATATTTTCTGATGCCCGAAGATTCTCTCGATTAGTCGGAAAGACATGCTACATCTTGTTCTTTTATCGTTATTGTTTACTTGCTTGCCCTTCTTTTAGCAAGGTCCGCAAAGATAAGTTTTTTTTTTTCTTTTGTTAGTTTCTTAAAGTTACAATATTGCTTCTTAAAAATCTCTTGAACGATCGGTATATAAACGTGGTGTGATGTTCATAGCCATCAGTTCTTGGAATAACAACTTTGCAGCATATGGTATATGAATTTGGTAGATATCAATCTTGTTATCACACCCCTTACATTCGAATTGGTTATGATTTAATTTAGCAATAACTGTCATCAGCCCGCAAATACCACAAATATGGACTCTAAAGGCATCGGATGCTTCCATCAATCTCTCCTTCAAGAACGAAGCAGCACCATGTGCGATCATACAGTCACGTTCCATCTCACCGAATCTCAAACCACCATCTCTTGATCTACCCTCCACTGGCTGTCTTGTCAAGACTTGCATTGGACCACGAGCTCTGGCATGAATTTTGTCATCCACCATATGTCTTAATCGTTGATAATATGTAGGACCAAAGAAAATTTGGGCCATCAGCTTTTTACCCGTGTGACCATTGTACATCACTTCAAACCCACGAGATTGGTAGCCATGTTCACGTAATAGTTTAGATATCCCCTCTACTGTAATGTCCGTAAATGGAGAGGCATCACCTTCATTACCGGATAGTGCAGCTACTTTACTCAATAAACATTCGATTAAATGGGCAACAGTCATACGAGATGGAATAGCATGAGGATTGATGATTAAATCAGGAACAATACCTTCTGCTGTAAATGGCATATCTTCTCTACGATATGTTATACCAATAGTACCCTTTTGACCATGACGAGAAGCAAATTTGTCACCAATTTGAGGAACCTTTGTAGTTCTTACACGCACTTTAACAAACTTTAACCCATCTTGGTTTGTTGTCACTAAAACTTGATCAACAATACCATTTTCCGTACTTCTCAATGGTGTTGAAGCATCACGCTTAGAATGGTACGCTGTTCTTTGACCAAGTTCTTCCTCATCTGGTGATATTGGAGTAGTCTTACCAATAATTACATCTTCTCCTGAAACCCTAACACCAGGTGCGATGAGACCATCATCATCTAACTTGTCGTATGTGCCATGCTTCATCCTTAGAGTGTTTGTACGCTGTGGCTTTTCAAAAGTTTCCGTTATAGACATACCATACTTCTTTTCTTGATCCATATAGGATCTGAAAAATAATGATCTGAACAGCCCACGATCAATTGAGGATTGGTTCATAATCATAGAATCTTCTTGGTTGTAACCTGAGTAACATGCAATAGCGACAATGGCATTTTGACCCGCAGGTAATTCTCTAAACTTCAAATACTCCATTGCACGTGTAGTACCCAACGGCTTTTGAGGGTAATATAGAATATTGGCCATAGTATCCATACGGACATTATAATTAGTTAAAAACACACCCATGGCTTGCTTACCCATAGCAGATTGGTAAGTATTACGTGGAGATTGGTTATGGTCAGGAAATGGAATGATGGACGCAGCAACACCAAGAATCATAGATGGATGAATTTCACAGTGCGTGAAAGTTGTAGCGTGGTGTGACACTCTGATACGTTTGGCAGGATCCACATCAAGATCGTTTTCCTCATTACCCTCCGCAGGCTCGAGATCTTCGGGTTGCATAGCGATCAATATGGATTCTTCTTCTTCAGCATCAATGTACTCTACTAGACCTTCATTTAATAACGATGACCATGTGTATTCCTCTACGTCTTCAAATCCACCTTCAATATCTTGATATTCCGTAGCCATCAGTTTAGCAATATGACCTTTCCTTACTTTTAATTCCTTATGGCCTAACGATTCATCGTCTTCAACAATAAACAATGGTCTATAAACCCTACCAGCATCTGTGAAAATTTTTAGTTCTTTTTCACGAATATCTCTGATCATAGAGACCTCTGGATTAATATCGCCCTTTCTTCTCAATGTTCTCAAGGTTTCCATTAATCTAGCTGGGTTCCTGTGAACACCGTGCCACACACCGTTAACAAAAACTCTTGTGGCATCAGGTGATTGATGTGGCACGTAATCTTCTAACGGTTCCATACCCCATTCACTCAAAAAGGTGATGATAGGCATTGGATCTGTACCAACAGAAATACAAGACATCAGTGAGAGGTTTTTAACTAAACCACACGCTTGGCCCTCTGGAGTTTCTGCAGGACAGACCAACCCCCAATGTGTATTATGCAGTTGACGTGGTTTGGCTAATTTACCATCACGACCGATAGGAGTGTTTGTTCTTCTTAAATGTGATAGAGTGGAAGAATAAGTGTAACGGTTCAAAACTTGAGAAACACCTGCTCTTGAAGACATGGCTTTCTTTTGTTCACCCCAGTTACCAGTGGCTAAGGCATACTTCAATCCCGATGTTATGGTCTTTGCGTTAATAGCTAACTTCATGTTAAAGTCGTGGGCTTCCTCCACGGTCCTTTGCATGTAACGGAAAATATCTTTAGTCAATTTTTTGAATAAAGTCTTGAAAAGTTGGGCCAATAATGGACCTGCCAAATCTAATCTCTTTTTCCCGAAATGATCACGATCATCTTGGTCTTTACGATCTAAAGCACATAGTAATAATCTGTTAATCATATAACCTAAGAAAAATGCCTTTCTACTTTCAAAACCTTCTAACTGAGTAATATGAGGTAAAAATTCTTTCTGCAAAATGTCTTTTGCATACTGAATTCTTTTCTCTTTTTTAATACCAAGAGCAGTACCACGGCGACCAATAAAGTCCAATGCAGTTTCACGATCTTGAATAACGAACCCGTCTTCGACACAAGGTTTCAGCATTTCTAACATTTGCCAGTCATTTACGTCGTAGCAAATATGCTCTAGAATTTCACCATCCGGAATAATACCCAAAGCTCTGAATATTATTACAATAGGAATGTCCTGTTTAATATAGGGCAAAGTGGCTTTAATAGTACGGGCCGAACTACCTTCACGGCCATAAAGTTTGACTTGAAGGGTACTGATAAATCTAGAACCCTTTTCAAGGGCAGATCTAATTTCTGCCACATGAGAAATTGGGGATGGTGCAGCCTTTTTGAACACTTGAACAATATTACCTGCAGAACGCTCTTGTGCAATCAAAACCTTCTCAGAACCATTAATGATAAAATAACCACCCATATCAAAGGGACATTCTTTTAACTTGTATAAATCTGACTCTGTGGCTTCACTTAGGTAACAATTTTTTGATCTTAACATAATAGGTAAACGACCAATGAAAACTTTTCCACTTTCGCTGTCATCCTCGGATTCTTCAGCGATTAATTCGTACTTCAGTTCCCTACCTGGAACATCGATAGCTTCATAGGTTCTCTTCTTGACATCGACGAATAAACCAGATGAATACGTCAAATTACGTAAACGTGCTTCCTGTGGGTATAGCGCATGAGTTACACCATCAGATTCATTTACCATAGGCTTTGTCACGTAAATTTTGCCAAAACTAATTTCGTATTTTCTACTAATGTTATCTGCTTCGGTAGTATGCTGTGCCAACTGCTCCAAAATCAAAGTGGAATCCTCGCAAATGATGTCCTGTAAGGTATAATCGACGAATTGATTGAAGGAGTCAAGTTGTTGTGAAACTAAACCTTTCTCGCGAAAAAATGCGGATATGACAGCCCACGAATCTTCGGCAGTAATCGGAGCGCTTTCATCTTCAAATCCATATGGGTCCTCATCATAATACTTTTCCGAGTTAGCAACGTCAGACATCTTTATTGTTTTTTTTTTACTACTTGTTTTCTTTTCTGTTGTCCCTGAGTTTCTATAATATGGAGCTTATACGATGTCTTGTTTCCGTTCTTGTGTTCTGTATTTTAGTTGTTAACTATTAATTTCTTCCTTTGAAATATACGATATACAAAAATTATGCGAACCGTTTGCAAATCTGAGGAAAAGAAGTGAGTGCGATATCCAAATACCCTAATGTAATAAAGCTGCTCCCTACTTAGAGAAAACACTATCCGTTATAGTTGCTGAAAGTAGTGGCCAGCTTACTATTGCATGAATTACCACCTATTTCTTGTTTGTTTGCCACTTTTTCAACTGCTAACTACGAGGAAGTGAAAAAGAAAAAAATAGAAAAGCGAAAAAAATCATTTTAAACGCCTTGTAGGGTAACAGTATACTTTTAGATTGGCGCTAATCATGTGCTGCAGTACAGGATTTTTACATAATATGTTATCTCAATGAGGAACTACTACGTTAGGCAGTAGCTAAGGAATACTACGACCAACACATAAATTATCCATCGAGTCATTATATTTCCAAAGGTTAAGCACCAATCCTGCACTACAAGAATAGTCACTGGGGTGCACTTTTTTATTGGTATTTTTTTTCAATGTAATGTACTGTTAGAACAACTCTATTTTTTTTCTCTTTATGCATCCTTTCATTATGTTCATTGTACCACGTTTAACTATAGCGTGATTCTATAAATCTTTGAGGAAGGGCAAAAAAAATCATTAACGTATTACTAAGAAAGAACGATATTATTTATTTATTATTTTGTTTCTTAAAAATGCATACACATGCATAGATACTTATGGTGACTTTTGTATCTTGTGAACTCAGTTTTGTCTCACGCCTCAGACATACTGGTTACTTTATAGATTACTACGATGGCAAGAAAAAGGAAAACTACTCTAATCCAGTTCTGCTCTTTCCTCTAAAATGTCCTCCATAAAATCATAGTCATTGGGAAACTCCGTGCTTGTATAATTCTGTTCAAAAGACGACGATTGTTGTGAAGATTTTTGGTACGCGGCTCCATTCTTTGTAGATTCACGATTACCGTTTTGATATTGATTTCTGTCGCCTTGTGGTTTATCTATTACAAAGGGTCTCACTCTCGTCAAAATCAGATTCTGTAGGAAATCAGAAGCTTTTGATAAGTAGTATGTACGTGGAAATTCGTATCTTTCCGTTACAGAGATTAGAATCTGGGTTAATTTACCAAATAAGAATTTGTCATTGGTGTCATCCGCAAACCAAATATTATAAATAGAAGAGAACAGTAGGTAACTGTTAAAGTTTGGCTCTGTTATCTTATTAAGGAACCCAGTAATCTTGCCTTGAGATTCCATAAACCCAATGAAATCATATACCAATTCTCTTGTTAAGCAAATACTTCCAAACAACATCAGTAAAGAGGTGAACGGTAAGAAATTCAAAAAGGCATCGATAGGAGTATAGAGATAAATAAAGTGTATGAATTCGTAAAGACTCCAATATTTTAGCAGCGATTTATAAATTGTGATGACCACTGGAGATTGGCCTAATGAAGTAGCGGTTTTAGCAGCACTTGCCTTTGAGAAGTTAATGGAAGACGTCAGATAAACCACTTCAAGTGTTAGTTGCAACGGAATGGCCACCGAGGTAAGCAAAAATAAAGGCCATAAGATTAAGTTAAACATAGCTTTCTAGGATGTAATGAAAGACAGCGGGGAGGATGTTGGGAAGCAAAACAAAAAGAAAGAGTACTCTGAATTTTTTATATTCGATTTGATTAATTACTAATGTCGAGTTTGGATCGAACTAAAAATCAAAATGATACAATGTTACTCTTGCACGTGTACTTCGTTGCTTAGAAAAGCTGTGTTCCACACACATTATCTTTTGTACGATTCTGAGCAGTAAAATCGATGCATATTAAGGGAGGCCCCAATACCTGCGGGCGGTAACCGCACCTTTCTACAGAGCGGGTAACAAAAATGACAGAAACCAAAATATAAACTAAAGAGAAGTGATAAGAACTGGGGAATATGAACAGTTCATGGAAGGAAATATGTGATGTGTTTTTAGCATCGTGGCACAAGAAGTACCGTTAAATTGCCTTATCTTTGCTATATTACTTTGTAAGGACTACCATACATGTACACATGTAATCTTTAATCTGGTACATATATCTCTGAATCGTTTGTTTGGTACATGTAGCCTTTTTTTAATGATGCCCAGAAATCATTTAAACGTCACATAGTTTCTTAAACTTTAACATCAAAGATTAAAAAAATAAAAGTAGGCAGCTTCAAAGCTCCGAGACAAGACCAAAATATTAAAAAAAGGTTGAAGAGAGAACAAAACACCTGAAAAAAAAGAAAGATTTCACATTCCAACCTTGTCACTACTGCCAATCGTTTAAGAGAGTGTCTTTTTAACGGATATCCTTTACTTATTATTACATAGACCGTGATTTCGCAGTGTAAAGGATGGAACTCGATGGAAAATACATGTTATATAGGATCTTACTAATTAAAGCTTAAAAGCTTTTAGGCACAAATGTGTCGCATTCTGCGCCTTTTTTTAGCAGAGATGAGTAGCAAATGTGTGGATGCATCTATCGAGTCACATCTTTCTGCCAACTAACTAGTCGTCCGCGGAGTGGCTATTTCGTCGGGTTGTTCCCCACGGAAGCAAATGCTTCAAATCCAAGACCTCTCGCATTCCGCGGAATGGACATACCCTGATGGCATGATGTTCTCAGACACGTACCTACTAAGACTCGGATGAGTGTGGGCTCAGCGCACTACAGACTCATCGTTCCGTGGAAAGGTTGGTGCCTGAAAAAGAAAAGATCAAGCAGATCTGTCTGTATTCATACAGCTGTAATATGCTAAAAAAAAAGAAGTTTCTCCACGGAACTCTCTTACACTGCAATACTTTATCTGTTGAACATAATCTAAATGTAAGAAAGACAACTCTGAGACATATAAAACTGTTACAGGTGCAACCCCTTCGTTCTTCACTTGAGACTCGTTTACCTTTGAATCACATGAAAAAGAGTACCATAAAGATACAAGTATACAACGACTGTGTCAGACGTTAGTCAACTTTATCTGATAACTATCAATTAAATAACAAAAGAAAAACTTTCGGATAAAAAAAAGGCCCTTCTAAGTTTTTCCATCTGCTCAATTCGAAAAACCTTAGATAAAATGCCCGAGGCCAAGCTCCCCAATAACGTCGATGATGTTACCAGCTGCTCCTCCGCCTCTTCTGCTGAAAGTGCCGCTGACTTGCACAACTACAATGGGTTCGATGAACATACAAAAGCTCGTATTCAAAAACTAGCAAGAACTTTGACCACAGAAAGTATGCAAAACTCAACACAATCGGTGTCTAATAAGAATGAAGCTCAATCCATCTTCTCCAGCAGTGTGAAAGGTGTTAACCCAATATTTTCCGATCCTGAAGCTCCAGGCTATGACCCAAGATTGGATCCTAACTCTGAAAATTTTTCTAGTGCCACCTGGGTTAAAAACATGGCTCGTCTAAGTGCAGAGGACCCTGACTTCTACAAGCCTTATTCCTTAGGTTGCGCCTGGAAGAACTTGAGTGCATCAGGTGCTTCCGCGGATGTTGCCTATCAATCTACCGTTCTTAATGTTCCTTACAAACTGCTGAAAAGTGGTGTGAGAATGCTGCAACAGTCCAAGGAAGCAAACAAATTCCAAATTCTAAAGCCCATGGACGGTTGTTTGAATCCAGGCGAATTACTGGTGGTTTTAGGTAGACCAGGTTCTGGTTGCACCACTTTGTTGAAATCTATCTCTTCAAACACTCACGGTTTTGATCTTGGTGCTGACACTGAATTATCTTACAGTGGTTACTCCGGTGACGATATCAGGAAGCATTTCCGTGGTGAAGTCGTCTACAACGCAGAAGCCGATATTCATCTACCTCATCTAACAGTCTTCGAAACATTAGTTACAGTGGCAAGATTAAAAACGCCCCAAAATCGTATCAAGGGCGTCGATAGAGAAAGCTATGCAAACCATTTAGCTGAAGTCGCAATGGCTACATACGGTCTATCACATACTAGAGACACAAAGGTCGGTAACGATATTGTTAGAGGTGTCTCCGGTGGTGAAAGAAAGCGTGTTTCCATCGCTGAAGTTTCCATTTGCGGGTCCAAATTTCAATGCTGGGATAACGCTACAAGAGGGTTGGATTCGGCCACCGCTTTAGAATTTATTCGTGCCCTGAAGACTCAAGCTGATATTTCTAATACATCTGCTACTGTCGCTATCTACCAATGTTCTCAAGACGCATACAATCTATTTAACAAAGTATGTGTCTTAGATGATGGATATCAGATTTACTATGGCCCAGGTGATAAAGCCAAGAAATATTTTGAAGATATGGGATATGTGTGCCCAAAGAGACAAACAACCGCTGACTTTTTGACCTCTGTCACAAGTCCTTCAGAAAGAGTACTAAACAATGACATGCTGAAACGAGGCATTCGTATTCCACAAACTCCAAAAGAAATGAATGATTACTGGATAAAATCTCAAAACTACAAGGATTTAATGAAAGAAGTCGACCAACGTTTGGCAAGTAGTGACGAAGCCACTCGTGAAGCTATCAGGGAAGCACACATTGCTAAGCAATCAAACAAGGCAAGACCTTCTTCTCCTTACACCGTCAACTACATGATGCAAGTCAAATACCTGCTGATAAGAAATATGTGGAGACTGCGAAATAATATTGGATTTACATTGTTTATGATCCTGGGTAATTCAAGTATGGCTTTAATTTTGGGTTCAATGTTTTATAAGATCATGAAAAAGGGTGATACATCTACATTTTATTTCCGTGGATCTGCCATGTTTTTTGCTATCCTGTTTAATGCGTTTTCCTCCCTATTAGAAATTTTCTCTTTGTATGAAGCCAGACCAATCACTGAAAAGCATAGAACATATTCGCTATATCACCCAAGTGCCGATGCGTTTGCATCAGTTCTTTCAGAAATACCTACGAAATTAATCATCGCTACCTGTTTCAATATTATTTTTTATTTCCTAGTTGACTTCAGAAGAAATGCTGGAGTTTTCTTTTTCTACTTATTAATTAATATTGTAGCAGTTTTCTCTATGTCCCATTTGTTTAGATTTGTTGGTTCGTTAACAAAGACGTTCTCAGAGGCTATGGTTCCCGCTTCCATGTTGTTACTGGCACTAGCTATGTATACCGGTTTCGCCATTCCAAAGAAGAAGATTTTACGTTGGTCCAAATGGATTTGGTATATCAATCCTCTGGCTTACTTATTTGAGTCCCTGTTAATTAACGAGTTCCATGATAGGAAGTTCCCATGTGCTGAATATATTCCTCGTGGTCCGGCTTATGCTAACATAACTGGTACTGAATCTGTCTGCACTGTTGTTGGATCCATTCCTGGCCAAGATTATGTTCTGGGTGATGATTTTATCAAGGAAAGTTACCAATATTATCACAAAGACAAATGGCGTGGTTTCGGTATAGGTATGGCTTATGTTGTTTTCTTCTTCTTTGTTTACCTATTCTTATGTGAATACAATGAGGGTGCCAAACAGAAGGGTGAAATCTTAGTTTTCCCACGCAGTATAATTAAGAAGATGAAGAAAAGAGGTGAATTGAAGGAGAAGAATGTGAGTGACCCTGAGAACGTTGGCGAACCTAGTGATTTATCTAGTGATAGGAAAATGTTACAAGAAAGTTCTGAAGAGGAATCTGACACGTATGGAGATGTTGGTTTATCAAAGTCCGAAGCCATTTTTCACTGGAGAAACCTATGTTACGAGGTTCAAATCAAAACTGAAACAAGACGCATTTTAAACAATGTTGATGGTTGGGTCAAGCCAGGAACATTAACAGCCTTAATGGGTGCTTCTGGTGCTGGAAAAACTACTTTGTTGGACTGTTTAGCAGAAAGAGTTACCATGGGTGTTATTACTGGTGATATTTTTGTTGACGGTATTCCTCGTGATAAATCTTTCCCAAGATCTATTGGTTATTGTCAACAACAAGATTTGCATTTGAAAACTGCTACTGTTAGAGAATCACTAAGATTCTCTGCTTATTTACGTCAACCTGCCGAAGTTTCCATTGAAGAAAAAGATAGATACGTTGAGGAAGTTATCAAGATTCTGGAAATGGAAAAATATGCTGATGCAGTTGTCGGAATTGCAGGTGAAGGTTTAAATGTTGAACAAAGGAAGAGATTAACTATCGGTGTTGAACTGACTGCAAAACCAAAGTTATTGGTCTTTTTGGATGAACCAACCTCCGGTTTAGATTCTCAAACCGCTTGGTCAATCTGTCAATTGATGAAAAAACTAGCAAACCACGGTCAAGCAATTCTATGTACTATCCATCAACCATCTGCTATCCTAATGCAAGAATTTGATCGTTTACTATTTATGCAACGTGGTGGTAAGACCGTTTATTTTGGAGATTTAGGTGAAGGTTGTAAAACTATGATTGATTACTTCGAAAATCACGGTGCCCATAAATGTCCTGAGAATGCAAACCCAGCCGAATGGATGTTAGAAGTTGTTGGTGCTGCTCCCGGTTCTCATGCGAGCCAAGATTATCACGAAGTTTGGAGGAATTCTGAAGAGTACAAGGCTATTCAATCTGAATTAGATTGGATGGAGAAGGAATTACCAAAGAAGTGCTCTTTGACTTCCTCTGAAGAGCAACATGAATTTTCACAATCAGTTTCTTATCAAACAAAATTGGTCAGTGTCCGTCTGTTCCAACAGTATTGGAGATCTCCTGAATACTTATGGTCCAAATTCATTCTAACTGTTTTCAATCAATTATTCATCGGTTTTACTTTCTTCAAGGCTGGGACTTCACTACAAGGTTTACAGAATCAAATGT
This sequence comes from Saccharomyces mikatae IFO 1815, assembly GCF_947241705.1. NCBI lineage: Eukaryota > Fungi > Ascomycota > Saccharomycetes > Saccharomycetales > Saccharomycetaceae > Saccharomyces > Saccharomyces mikatae. Next base: position 623,070 of record NC_079270.1, read on the forward strand.
TAGCTGTGTTTATGTTTACGGTTATTTTCAATCCTATTTTGCAACAATATCTACCTGCTTTCGTTCAACAAAGAGATTTATACGAGGCTAGGGAACGTCCATCAAGAACCTTTTCTTGGATATCGTTCATTTTTGCTCAAATTTTAGTGGAAGTTCCATGGAATATATTAGCAGGTACCATTGCTTATTTTATTTACTACTACCCGATTGGGTTTTACTCAAATGCGTCAGCCGCTGGCCAGTTGCATGAAAGAGGTGCTTTGTTTTGGTTATTCTCTTGTGCTTTCTACGTTTACGTTGGTTCGATGGGTCTGCTTGTCATCTCGTTCAACCAAGTTGCAGAAAGTGCTGCTAATCTAGCATCTCTATTGTTTACTATGTCATTATCTTTCTGCGGTGTTATGACCACCCCTAGTGCGATGCCCAGATTTTGGATATTTATGTACAGAGTATCACCTTTGACTTACTTCATACAAGCTCTGCTAGCAGTGGGTGTCGCTAATGTGGACGTTAAATGTGCTGATTACGAATTGTTGAAATTCACGCCCTCATCTGGTATGACATGTGGACAATATATGGAACCTTATTTAGAACTAGCCAAGACTGGTTATTTGACGGATGAAAATGCGACTGACTCTTGTAGTTTCTGCCAAATCTCCACAACCAACGCTTACTTAGCTAATGTCAATTCCTACTACAGCGAGAGATGGAGAAATTTCGGTATTTTCATTTGTTACATTGCATTCAATTATATCGCTGGTGTCTTTTTCTACTGGCTTGCAAGAGTGCCTAAAAAGAACGGCAAGCTTTCCAAAAAGTAATATATCTACGGTTTCAGCAAATAATTCCAAAGCATGGACTTTTTTAAATTAATTTTACATAAATATCACATAAAGTGCATAATTACGAGTTTTCTTTTTTCTCAATTAAGTGAGTTTTCGATGTTTGTTTGTTTACTTGCGGCATGAATATATCGAGTCTTAGTGTCCGAAAAAATTCCTGAAGTTTTATTCCAAGATTATCTCATCAATATTTTTCTATGGGCATCTATATACGGCGTAGGAACATTATATCTTAACTGCGTCCTACAGTTGAAAAGAAACACCGCGATGATTATACGTAAAGTATAAGATATATCCCATTGTTATCCGTCCGAATGACAAACCGTCTTCTCATATACGGGCTTATTTTGTGGGCTAGTATAATCGGATCCTTCGCATTAGACAGGAACGAAACTGACCAAGATACCAAGATAGATCTACACAATGCCACCGTGATCACTGATCGAGGTACAACGAATGCACAGAAAGAAGGCTCATCACCGCTATCTACCGGTTCTTTAAGAGGCCGTGATTTTGGACAGGCTACTAGAGTTGAGATACGGCAGGCTAAAGTACGAGAAGGCGATGGGAGGGAAGAGCAAAGCGTACTGACGCAACCTGCAAGCTCAATGAACCCCAGCCTTTCGAGTAACTCATTTTTGTCGTTTGATGAATGGAAGAAGGTTAAGTCGAAGGAACACTCAACAGGCCCTGATCGTCATCTTAGTCGCATGAGGGAGCCAATCGATCCATCCTGTTATAAAGAAAGAGAATGTATAGGAGAAGAATTAGAAATAGATTTAGGGTTTCTGACTAACAAAGATGAATGGAGTGAAGGAGGAGAAGGGTTTCAAAAAATTTTTAATGACGAAGAGGATATAAGAAAAGTATACAAGAAACAATTTAACTACGCATCTTTAGATTGCGCTGCAACCATTGTAAAAAGCAACTCAGAAGCAATTGGTGCTACTTCTATCTTGATTGAAAGCAAAGATAAGTATTTGCTGAATCCCTGTTCAGCTCCGCAGCAATTTGTTGTTATAGAGCTTTGCGAAGATATTCTAGTTGAGGAAATAGACATTGCTAATTACGAATTCTTTTCGTCAACTTTCAAGAAATTCAGAGTATCAGTTTCTGATATAATGCCGGTGGTTAGGAACGAATGGACAATATTAGGGGAGTTTGAAGCAGAGAATTCAAGAGAACTACAAAAGTTTCAAATTAATAATCCTCAGATCTGGGCAAGCTACCTCAAAATTGAAGTATTATCTCATTATGATGATGAATTTTACTGTCCCATCTCTTTAATCAAAGTATATGGTAAGACCATGATGGATGAATTCAAAATCGATCAACTCAAAGCCCAAGAGGATAAAGAGCATCTTCTAGCAGTTAAAAGCATAAACAATTTGGATGAAGAAAGTATTCCAGATGAATGTAAAAACGTGGGAACACATTTAGAAACTCTGAATACAAGTGCCGTGTCAGATATAACTGGGGTATTATCATGTACGTCTAAGCTTATTCCCTTGAAATTTGATGAATTTTTCAAGGAGGTCGGCGCTTCCTTTTGTCCCCCCAAACAGATATCATCATCATCGCCATCTTCTGCTGTTCCTGTAATCCCAGAAGAATCTATCTTCAAAAACATTATGAAAAGATTGTCTCAACTGGAGACCAATTCCAGTTTAACAGTTTCTTACATTGAAGAACAAAGCAAATTACTATCGAGATCATTTGAACAGCTTGAAATTGCTCATGAGGCAAAATTCGGTCATCTTGTCACGATGTTTAACGAGACAATGATGAATAATTTAGATCTGCTGAATAACTTTGCTAATCAACTAAAAGACCAATCATTACGTATATTAGAAGAACAAAAACTGGAAAATGACAAATTTACCAATCGTCATTTACTACATTTAGAAAGATTAGAAAAGGAAGTGAGTTTTCAAAGAAGAATTGTTTATGCATCATTTTTCGCTTTTGTGGGGTTGATATCTTATCTATTAATAACAAGAGAGCTCTACTTCGACGATTTCGAAGAAAATAAAAACGATAATATCAGAAAAGTAGACATTGTCCAGCAAGCCATCAAATGAGGTATAAAGACGTTATAAACAGTTCCAACAATGTTTTGATCGGATTCGTAGCAGGGACTCAGGGTGAATGCACCTATATTTACATACAGAATGTTCCCTAAAAAAATATCAAATGCTTTTATCTGTTTCTAATTATTCTACATACATAAACTATTTTAATCAGTTTCTAATAGTCTATGAAGGTAATTCACAGTTTCTTGGGGGGAAGCTATCCAGAGGGTGCATCCAGCCAATCTTGCCTTGAAATCGTTTGCTGAGCCCACCGGTGCAAACTGATCGCCAACATGCAAGGTTTCAGAGGGCTTGATAGGGGCTTCAGGATTATAAAATTGTTGTAGTGAACGAACACCAAGGTCTTTCCCTCCTATATCGCACCAAACATCACTACCACCGTCAAAACAACTAAATTGGATTCTTCTAGAAGGCGCAAAAGACTCTAAAGTGTTTTGAAGAGTTAGTACTATTTCCTCCAGCTGTTCTCGGTCAAGTTTAACTGGAACTTGTCTTTTGGAAGCCTCATCGTACCTTTCGCCTGGTACAATACCAACTGCTCTCACTTTACGAATAATAGCAATTTCTGAAGGTAAGTTTAATCTTTTTCTCAACCTGTTCAAAGTCCTCTCGGCGAAGTCCAAGGTCTTTTCCACGTCTTCGAGAGACCAGGCCTTCATCATAGGCAATAACCATTCCTCTTTGTCAATTTGTCTAAATCCAAAGTTATCCTCTTCTGGATCTTCATAATAACGGAAAAGATAACTTGATTCACCACCCATAATTGTTAAGTTCTCTTTTCGAGAAACTGGTATATCAGTTGAATCATGTAATGCCACAATTAGCCCCCTTAATCTGTTCTCATAGGTTTCAGCTTCATCATATCCAGCAGCGGTCACTATACCCACGTTGATGCCGTAGCGTAACAGCTTGAGTATATAAGGGATTACCGGGTTGGTGTAAACAAGAGACCCGCCATCTTCATACAAGGTAACATCTCCATCAAAAGTAACCAACCTCAAAACTTTACCATTATGCAAATTCTCTTGTTTTTTGAAGTGAAAGATCTGTGCAGTGTTTAGAATATGTCTGATATCATTGAAGCTTGGTGCCACCATTCTACGTGCAGAAATGGCCCTTTGTGAATCTTCCCATAAAAAAGCTTGCTCTAATGGAAGTTCTGTAAAAAATGTTCCTATTGATGGGACCAAAAGGTTCAAACGTGATTGTCCCAGAATATTCAGGGATTGAGAAGAGGCGCCATCTTCAATTTCATCTTGATTGATGTTTCTGGAGTCAAATTCTATCTTATCCTTAATCAGCCCCTCAATATCTTTGAAGATATCTGCATACTGTGATCTTACACGTTGAGTTGTTGCCAAGTCATCATTGTAATCACCTTCATGAGAGACCGCATGAAGAACAAACGGTGAGGCCAATAGCCCCTTTACCCAATCTATAAACTCATCTTTGCGGTGACTCTTTAAATGATATTCTACCCTATACCTCGAAGACATTACTATATAGGTTAATATATGAAATCTTGTTAGTTTCTTGACTATGTAGGTGATATTGGACTTTCCTCGAGAAGCTTCCTTTTTTTAGTACATTCTCTCACCTTTAAATTTTGATAAGTTAAGGGCGGCCCGTCTTACCAAACGTGACGACTGAAAAGATATGTGTTGAGAGATGATATAATACAGGAAGAAGATGAAAAATTCTACACCAACCGATAACTATGGATCAGTACATTATGCTCAAAAAGTTATCGTTGTAATAAGAAGCGAAAGGATAATGGTAATATTAATTAAAACAAAACATTAATTATGCTCAAAAGGAAGTAGAGATCAATGTAAAGAATAAAAAGAAACTACATAAAAAAAAGAGAATACAATCAGGAAAAACCGAAGGAAGCGATTGTTAATTAATCTGATGTTAAGTCAACCACTTCTGAGTTATCTTGAGTCGATGCATTAAAGTCATTAGTTTGTGCCTGTGATTTATTCATTACGGCATGATTTGCTTGTGGTCTCCGTTTCATAAGGGTGGCATACGGATTCTTTGGAATGTAAATGGAAACATTAGAATGCCTTCTTTTCCTACTTCTTCCATCATCAGCATGTCCGGTGGCACTCACATGTATGTATGGAGGGGGTTGTGTCGCTGATGTAGTTCTTGTCGGTAGTTCCGTTTCTGCCTCCGAATTTTGTTCTACAGGGGGGATTACAGGCAAAGTACCTGGTATTCCCAGAAGATTACTATCATGCCCTGTAGTATTGTGGTTGGATCCGTAAAAACTCCTCTGCGCTTCTGTTTGATTAGTTAAGTTTTGTAAAACAGTCGGCAATAGTGGCGTTGAGGGCCCTCTATTGTAGAAAATCCTGCTGTCACCGTTTGTCGCCGTCACGAACGAATTAATACTGCTATTGTTTGTAGGTGTATCATTCATATTCGTATTCATACTTTGGTTTAAGAATGATTTCATCTGAAAAACATCTTGATATTGGTTTGGGTCGATAGAAGGAGAACCTTTGGGTGTTGAAGTATGATTAGGATTGTAGCCACTAGATCCTTCTGATTCCGAGGGAAATATATCTGCCCTTAATTGATCACTAGAAGGATACGCATACCTTGAGCAGTTCCTGCCAGCCGGAACAATGGCCTCATCGTCTGAGCTATCCAGAGATATTATTTCAGGTTCGTTGTGGTTCGAACAATTATTCATATTGGCATTGAACACGTTCCTACTATCATAATCTTGTTCTTGTTTAACAGACTCCAGCATCTCGCTTTTTACATTGTTATTCTGATTGACATCATTCGTGATAACTGCGGAACTATCATGAACCGGTTTCCATGAACCATCAACAGATATCTCGACTTGTTCAATATCTTCTTTGCAATTCTGGATAATGCTGTTAACAAATTCCGAGATTTTTAACTGATTGAAATTTATAGAGCGTTGACAAATTGGACACTGCCATGTAGGAACTTGAGATTGAGAATGAAGAAACCAGAGTGCATCAAAACATTGGATATGCTTGCATTCTTCCGTTTTCGCCGGATACTTCATTCTTGTACACGATATAGGGCATTGCAAAGTCAACACTGTGGAAGTGGTGATAATATCATCATCATCCTGTTCGTTCAAGGTTCTTTTGATGTATGCTATTGTGGCCTGCTTAACGATTTTGGGCCTGTTCAGAATTTTTTCCAAAAGAATTTCAGGTGAGAAAGTTTCCACTATAAAACAACTTATAGAATATTCTTTATCGATGTTAAGATAATGTAAGTCTAATTGATTTACCTCCGGTGGTGATCTGAGGAAAGGTGTTAAGTTTGCAGGACTGCCTGTCCCATTCTGATTCTTTAAACCTTTCACGTTATCCTCTAGCTTATTTCCATTAAATACTAGTTCGCAGGGATATGGAAAATCTACTGCCTCATTGCCAACAGTCTCATATACTAATGGTATTGAATATCCGGAAAACAAATACAGTTTGTAACTCTTGTTAGATTTTAAAAGTTCATGATTAGATTTGCTAACCTTGAACTTCATTTTTGTACATCCTCTTCCTACGAATTGCTTCAGTTTCTTATTAGCATCCGGTATTTGTGCTATGGTTTTGTAAAACGGTGACGTAAAGGTATATGATAAAACCTGCTGTAGGGAAATGGGTGGTAACGTAGCACTCTGAAGAGCAGTCACAGGTAGTTGTCCAGATGCTACAGGATGTTTGAACGCTCCCGTCTTTAAAGCTTCCCAAAGGTTAGAATATTTGGGTAACGATGAGTTTATCTTAACTTTTGCAATAAGGATCTTTATTGCTTTAGGCCTCCACGGATCTATATGACCAATATCACAGGATTTTCTCAGAAACTGCTTTATTCGATCTTGCAAGACAGCTTTTTTGCCTGTTATCGATAAATCCAAAGATTTGCATATTTGCTTCAATTCCACCACCTTCAATTGTTCCATCTCATTTATTGCGTCTTTTATTTCATTTATGAGACCACCTCCTGTGCTGGACAAGGGGTTCGTAAACATATAACTGCTATTGTTGTTACTGTTATTATTAGACATGACACTTGCCATCCTGCTTTTTTTCCTTTACTTTTGCTTTTCCTTATTTGTGAGTTGAGCGTTCCCAGTGCTTTTAGATTTGTGTTATTACACTAAGAAACAGTCCCTTAAAGACCAGCAAAGGGATAACTATAGGATTATTAATTTAAGTGTTCTGTTGTTATAGGTGTACTAGATTGTGCGTATTGTATTATGTTCTGTGTGCGGTAAAATAGCCAACATAGATGGATAAATTAACACGAAAATTAACAAACAAAATCTTAACGAACACACCTCAAGACCAGAAAAAGAAAAGAAAAGAAGGCAAGAACAAAATGATGAGTGAGCATAAGAAGATATTATATGTAGATAATTTTTTAATTCTAAATTGTTAAACTTGAATTATTTTTGCTGGATAGTGTTTTCTTTATATTAAGATATATTTAAGTTCTCTATATTTTACTTTCACGCTGTTATGTCTATTTGTTCTTCTTGTATGTCACAAATGTTAACAATACTTTCCTTCAGCACCGCGGTGGTGCCTCTGGGGAACTTATAGCTCTTTTGCTTTGATTCTCTCACGTTTGGAGTCAAATAATTTCTCAAGTACTCTGCGTCCTTACCTATTTCCATAACACACACATCCACATTGGAACCAGACCCCAAATCGTTCCAGATACCAGCCTGGATCGCATCAGAGGCCAATTTGACGGCTTCGTCCTTCGTAAGGTCTTGCTTCCAGTGTGATTCCAGTACGGCCATTGCCGCTAGAGAACCGGAACCTAGAGATAGATAGTAACCAACATCAGTAGAACCATGTGCATGAATCGAGAACAGGTGAGAACCTGTGGGGTCAACACCAGCAACAATCAAATAAGCACCGATGTGGCCTTGGTACTTGAACAAATGCTGCTTGAGCATCTGTAAAGCAGAGACTACTCTTGGCTCTCTCGAAGTATATAAAGAATGTAATTCAATGTTAGACCCAATTAACTGAGTAACTGCTTCAGTATCGGCGGCAGTACCCGCACCAGCACACCATATTTTGGGGGAAATCCTATGTAATTTCGCGCAATTCTTATCTGCCACAATTGGACCTTGTGTTGATCTTGTATCTGCAGCGATCACCACTCCATCATTATATTTTACCCCCACAATGGTGGTACCTGTAGAAGTGGCCTTGGGTTGTGTGTGCGAGTTTTCCGCTAAGAAACTATTTCTTTGATAATTGTCGAATGATAAACCTGCCATACTCAATTTAATTTTCTCCTTGACTATCAGGCTATGTGGGGAAGTACTCCAAATAAATTTAAACGTTCCACTGATCAACCTTGTTTCGTTAATTGGCTTTCAGCTACTTAGTAGTTTATCCTTTCCATATTTTCCTTTCAGTAATTTTGCCACTCGTCCGGGTGACAAATTATTAGAAGCCCTAACTTATCCGTACTATTTATTTAGGTCATCAAGATAGGGCATGAATCAGACCTAATTATTGTCACTAATAACGAATACAAATAGCTAAGCCTGAGGCCGGTGAATAAGAAACGAAGTTCTAATAGGAGCAAGAACACGAAGAGAACACTCGTATATACTGCAAACGGGTACCGAGTTGGCTATTGGTTGTTCGTAACAACAGAAACAAAGAAATTGAAGCATGGGAAAAGGTGTGGCCAAGTATGGCTTCAAGAGTGGGGTTTTTCCCACAACTAGATCCATTCTGAAGAACCCCACTACAAAGCAGACGGATATCATCAATAAAGTGAAATCGCCCAAGCCCAAAGGTGTTCTTGGTATTGGGTATGCCAAGGGTGTGAAACACCCAAAAGGTTCACATAGATTGTCGCCTAAGGTCGAGTTTATTAATGTAGATACGCTTATTGCACAGACTGTGGCCCAACCTCAGAGTATCAAGTCCAGTAATGGTTCAGCTCAGAAAATAAGATTACAGAAAGCAGAATTGAGGAGGAATTTTTTGAGTGAAGCATTCCGCAAGGAGGAAGCTAAACTGTTGCATCTACACGAATATATGCAAAAGAAAACAAAGGAACTGGAAATGGCGAAAGAATTGGAGCTAGAAAAACTGAACAAGGAAAAATCTTCAGATTTGACTATAATGACTCTGGACAAAATGATGTCACAACCTTTTTTAAGGAATAGGTCACCGGAGGAGACTGAACTATTGAAGTTAAAAAGAAACTACAATAGATCACTACTAAATCTCCGGACGTACAAGACAAAGCTAAACAAGCTATTAAACCTATACCATGTTGCTAATGAGTTTATAGTTACCGAACCCCAATTGGCAAAGAAAATTGATAAGGTATTTAGCGATGAAACGCAAGAATTTTCCGATGCTTATGATGTAACTTCCAACTTCACGCAATTTGGTACCAGAAAATCCCTTCTTTCAGGTAATTCTACCTTACAAACCACAATCAATAACGCAATAATGGGTTCTTTGACAAACGAAAAGTTTTTCGATGTTTCTCTGGTAGATTCGTTCCTGAACAAAGATTTACGAAAGATTTCAGATAGGATAGATTCCAAATTAAATCTCTCCTCCAATGAATCCGGAAATGGAGATAATAATACAACCACCTTGTAAATAACTACTATATATAATACTTTAACATATCATGTACCCGAAAGTGCCTCAAACACATTGAAACTGACACATATACTAATGAAAGAAAAAATATCAAATCGATTATGAATATGCCCCGCTACATAAAACACTGCGATTTGTCTGTCCTCTCCTCCTCTTTCTCTTTTATTAGTCAACGGACGTTATTAATGTGATATTATCACCTTTTAAGAGGATCTTCCCCAAAGGCGTTCCTTTCTCCACATCCTCTTTACCATTCGCGCTATTAACAGGAATTTCCACAGCATCATCGATAACTACGTTCATGAACTCATCAAATCCCACTATTTTACCCCTGATTCTTATGCCAACCTGCTCAAACAACCATATTGTTACCAGTGTTTGCTGTTGTAAATAGTTAAAGATACAATTTATTGGTGGCAACATAGCTTTGCCTTTGACTCTAGTCGACATTGTATATTTCTTGTACTTTTTCTATATCCTTCTTGAATTCTATAGTCTTCTTTTTTCCTATTATCTCTTTTCTTTATAATGAATTATGCTTATCCCACTTCCAATTTTATTCCAGTGTTAGATGCTTAGCTTTCGGTATAACTGAAAAAAAATTTTCGAACATAAGGGATATTGACAAAAAAGAATAAGTGAAGAAAAAGTATAATAAAGATATTGTCCACGAATCTTCACCAAGAGTTCGTCGAGAATACATTACAGGCTCACTTACAAAATGGACAACTTGCAGGTATCTGATATACAAAATGCTTTACAATGCATATCGTCTACCGCATCTCAAGACGATAAAAATAAAGCGCTTCAATTTTTAGAACATTTTCAAAGATCTACTACTGCTTGGTCTATTTGCAATGAGATATTATCTAAGCAAGACCCTACAAACTCTCTTTTGGAATTAAATATTTTTGCTGCACAAACTCTAAGGAATAAAGTCACATATGATCTATCACAATTAGAGAACAATCTACTACAATTTAAAGATTCTTTGTTGACACTTTTATTATCGCATAACCAAAAACTAATCATTACACAATTGAACGTTGCATTAGCACGTCTAGCAATTCAGTTCTTAGAATGGCAGAACCCAATTTTCGAGATCATTTCTTTGTTGAATTCTTCACCATCTATTTTGTTAAATTTCCTAAGAATTTTACCTGAAGAAACTTTAGATATTGCCTCTACCCCTCTAACGGAAGTAGAATTCAATTCCAGAATTCATGAACTTATTGATCCCATAGCAGAGGATGTGCTGAAGTTTCTAGTCTCATGCATAGAACTATTACAAAATACGGATCAAAACTCTAACTCATCAATTTCACTTGAACAAATTTTACGTTGTTTGAACTCTTGGTCTTATGAGTTTCCAATCGAGCAGTTACTTACTGTACAACCATTGATAACCCTCGTATTTGAGACTATTTCTAATGGTAATGACAATGATATGGAAGCATTCGATTCTGCTATCGATTGTCTATGCGTTGTTCTTAGAGAAAGCAGAGATAGTACCAACGAGCAGTTAATTTCTGGTTTATTTCAAGAACTAATGCTTTTGCAAGAAAAATTATTACCCACTCTAATAATAGATCAACCTTTGAATGATGAATATGATTGTGATCTCTTAGAAGGTATGACCCGAGTATTCGTGGAAGCTGGCGAAGCTTGGTCTGTTGTTATATCTAAAAATCCTGAGTTTTTCAAACCAATGGTTTTAGTGCTGCTGATGTTGACCTGCAAAAATGAAGACTTGGATATTGTTTCCTATACTTTCCCATTTTGGTTCAATTTCAAACAAAGTTTAGTTTTGCCAAGATATCAAGACTCAAAGAAAGCTTATTCTGATATTTTTGTAAAATTAATAAATGGTATTATCACTCATTTGCAGTACCCATCAGGCCATTTTTCATCCAAAGAGGAGGAAGATAAATTCAAAGATTTTAGGTATCATATGGGTGATGTATTGAAGGATTGTACTGCGGTCGTAGGAACCTCCGATGCTTTATCACAGCCATTAATAAGAATAAAATCTGCAATAGAAAACAACAATAGTTGGCAAATAATGGAAGCCCCATTATTCTCCCTAAGGACAATGGCTAAAGAAATTTCATTAACAGAAAGCACTATATTACCAGAAATTATTAAAATTATTTGTAACCTTCCGGAGCAGCCGAAAATTAGATATGCCTCAACATTGGTCCTAGGTAGATATACCGAATGGACAGCCAAACATCCAGAACTATTAGAAATTCAATTGCAGTATATTTTTAATGGTTTTCAGTTGCATGAGGGTTCCTCAGATATGCAAAGTATAATCACCGCATCATCGCATGCACTAATGTTTTTTTGTTTGGATTGCTCAAAACTGCTAACCGGATACATTGATCAATTAATCAACTTCTTTTTTAATGTGCAGAACTCTGTCGATATTGAGTCACAGTTTGAACTATGTCAAGGATTAAGTGCAGTAATAAATAATCAGCCAGAATCGAAGGTTTCAGCAATATTCCAACAGCTGCTAGATGATAATTTAAAACAAGTCGAGGCTTTAGTACCTCAGTGGAAGACAAATTCAATGTTATTTGCTCCACAGATTGCTGATAAAATTGATTTGCTATATGCACTTTTTGAAGAATTGAAACCAAGATACAGTTATCCTCAGCAGGGATCAGAACCTTTACTACCAGAAATAGAATTTATTTGGAATGCATTAAGAACGTTGTTGTTGGATGCGGGAACAATGATGGATAGTATCATAGTGGAAAGAGTAGCTAAGCTGTTACGAAGAATCTTTGAGAGGTTCCATGTATTTTGTGAACCAATATTGCCTTCTGTTGCCGAATTTTTAATCCAGGGTTATTTAACCACTGGATTTGGTTCGTATTTGTGGTGCTCAGGTTCTCTTATAGTTATTTTTGGTGATGATGAATCATTCCCCATTTCACCCGACTTGAAGGGTGCTGTTTGGAAGTTTGCTTTATCCCAATGCGAAACGTTCATATTAAATTTCAATAAGTTTGATAAGCTTCAATTAAACAATTATCATGAAGCAATCATTGACTTTTTCTCATTAATTTCGGATTTAATCATGTTCTACCCCGGCGCATTTTTGAATTCTAGAGAGTTATTAAGTCCAGTACTGGATGTCGCACTCGAATGTGTCAACAAACTCGACAACTACGACGCTTATATTTGTATATTGCGGTGTTTGGATGATATCATATCATGGGGGTTCAAAACTCCACCAATTTCAACAGTTTCCATCGAGATTGTTCCAGAAGAATGGAGAAACCAAGTTGTCAACGAAGTAGTGATAGCACACGGTAACCAATTAATATTAGTTTTATTCATTGGGTTAGTAACCACTTTTGAAAATACTGCTCATTCAGATGCCATCAGTTGTATTGTAAAATGTTTGAGAATACTCACAGAGGCGAATAATAACGATTCGACGATCTGTGTCGGATGGATTTATAAAGTGATGGAGCAACTTGGCCAGGTAACCAATAACGAAAGAGATAATTTGACAAAGGCTGTAGTCGAAGGACTGAATTCAAAAGATTACAGAAAGGTAAGGGAGGGAATCAGAACATTTGTGGGATGGTATTCAAGAAAGAATGTCAATTCGAGATTTGAATAAAATGCTTTAAAAAGTTACCTATGGCTCGGCTCACCCATATGTTCTGCAAATTATTAATAGAAGTATAGAAACAGACTAAAAGAAAAAAATAGGACATGAAGGATGATTTTGATTGTTTAATCGAAGAGAAATTAAGTATTAAAATAAAATTCTAATTAAATATAGCATTGTAAAGAAGAACAAGGAGAAATAGCAAAAAAATTATAAACGTCTCTTTACACGTTTTGATGACTCAATTTTCGAAGTACATCAGGATATGCCCTGAATATCTCATCAAACCTATGAGGGTAGGAATGATGAAAGACCTCCGGATCGTTACCGAGGGCAACAAAGAAGGTTGCTGTACCTGATCTGATGGCTTCTGTTGCGATGTTACAAATCTGTAAGGCGATAACAAATGAAAAGGCCATTAAGGCACCATTATAGGCACCGTCTGAATTGTATTGAGGTGAGGTGAATCTTAGATACAAGAATGTGAACAAAGCGGTCATGTAACTGGCAAACATTGCAAATAAACCCAGTGCGATATTTATTAGGTTATCATTGATCAGGGCATCCATACCCTTTTCTCTTAACATGTACCAAGTTTCTTTAGCGGCTCTCAGGTAAGGTTTCCCATAGAGGGCGATAAATGAGTACGCATAGTGATTGAAGTACTCAGCCAGCCATTTAAGGAACCCGATAATCCAATCAAACACCATAAACAAAATTTGGATAGCAATTTTTCCGCCACCATTGGAGGTAACATCCTTTCTGATCATTTGTAATACTTGCTTCAGCAGTTCGATCAGAGCAACTAGCAACGACCCAAAGCAAATGGAACCAAAGGAGTAGGTCATGGCTCTTTTCAATGCCCCAAATGCAGGCCACCTTGGCATTCCTTGATCTGATTTTGACATATAGTACCAGCTGCCAAAGACACCAGAAATAACACAATGAATGACGTTTCTGATTACTTCAGAGATATAATAGCCGCAGAAAAACACCACAACCAAGACACCGATTAACTTTGAGTGTGAACAACTGCCACCGGAGACGTCGCAGCCGCCATTCGCGCTATTGGGGTCATATTTAATGTAAGTTGCCACGATGACTGCGGAGAAGAGAAACCCAAACGCACTGGCAACAATGGCACCAACAAAGGAAACAAAGAAGATTTGTGGACATTTTTTCATGGCATCGACGACAACCTTCAATATCGCTACGGAGAGAGGAATTCTAGATCTCATGCCCCAATAGCACCAGGCGGTCATGAACGTGAAAACCAAGAATACAATCCCTGCAGACCAGTACCGCAAGGACATGTACATAATGGCTGTCCCAAGAGAAGCCACTAGATTAATGATCATACCACAATATATGAATTGCTTCGGAAAAATCCGACAAAGCGTGAGGCCCAAAATGGAAAAGATCAGGGCAATAATGCACACAAAAACCAGTAAGATAGCAGAATTTGTGTTCAGCGTACCAGTGTTAACCCCATCGTATATCCCGGAACCCGTACTACTATAGTTCTGGGACCACGCTCTTAACGTGATGGCAGCAATGGCGATGAACCCCCCCACAGTACAAAGGAAAAGAATCGTGAACGGCCAATCGTTCCACTTAGGCTTATTGTCATTTTCTGTAGGGAAGGCTTCGTCAAAGCTCCCAATAGGGGCGCCACTCGTTTTCGAGTTTAGATTGTAATACTGATCCTGCCTAAAATGGTACGGCGTCTGACCGTCACTGGGATTCGCCGCGGCAGAGTTCTCGGATGAGCTGGGCGGTCTCTGGTTGGGATCGTACGCTGGAGGTGGTTGTGGAGGTCTCTCGTATTTTTCATTCGATGACATATCGTATCACTATACTTATAATCCCAGTTATTCTTGATTACCCTGAATGAGGATATGCACGTTTAAGCTGTTTATGGCGAGCAATTAAAATAGAAGATAAAAACTAATATAGAGTAGGAGCTTTCTCACTCGCTTTGTTTTCCTAGAAGAAGCGATTACGGATGAACTACAATTTAAAGAGTATATACATATCAGGAAGTGTTAGCACTCTACGTGTATGGTTATGTGATTGTGATGATGATCCTATATATAAGTAACTGTTAAATCATTACGCAAACAGGGAACCCCTTAAACCCCTCAAGGATCTACTGTTGGAAGAATCCTATTTGGAAGGGTACCACAAAAAAGAAAAGATAAAAAAAGTTTCTACTGTGGTTACTGTAGTAGTCGTCCTTTCCCCCTCTGCAACCGGCCGTGCCGTGCCGCGCGGTGTCTCTAACGCAGTACTATTACGTATGATAACTCCGCTAGCGCAGTGCGCCGCTCATTGAAGAGACTTGATAAGAGCAAAGCTCTTTGCTACGTCACCGAAAAGGATGTCTCGATGGGACTACAGGTAGTTTCGAAGATATCTTCAGGTAATACGCTCGAGGTGATGATGAATAGCAGCGGTTTGGTAAACTATGGTGTGTAAGAAATGACCAAAATCCGAAATTAAAAGTTGATATTTAACTCTCGATAAATGAGTCACCTTTTATAATTGGTTGAAATGTTCACTTGAACGTGACGTTTCAAAGAATAAGAAGTTGGGAGACGACCGCAGCCGTGCAACTTTTCACGGGGTGCACGGGTGCAAAATAGGTACGATTACCGCAATGTGTAGTAGTGGTTTAGCGGTCCAATGTTGGATAAAAGTTGACTTTGAAAGGAAGAATAATTCCTCTGTATCGTTAATAATAGGCAATTTAATCGTTATTTTTCCGATGTGGGACCCCCCATCAAGATGATTTCATAATCTTAATAATTATATACACATTTAATGATAAAAAATAACTAATGAGGATATTACAGTACTTGTGTTTTTTGAGGCAGTCTTGATTTGAAACTACTTGTTTTCGTAATCATTGAAAAGTGTAGAAAACTCGGATTGATCTAGCAACTCCTCCCAAGCTGAATTGTAATTTGTCCAAAATTCATCTGTCAACATCTGAATAATTTCTGACTGACTTCTTGTCTGGTTCCTAGTGTCACCTGGTGTTGGTGATATGGTTTGGATCATCGGGGGAGTGGCTGTTGGAGCTACAGAGCTTGCATTCTGCTGGTGCTGGTTTTGCTGGTTCTGGCGTTGCTTGTCACTCTCTGTTATAAGGTCTGATGATAGGTGGTGGCTTTGTGGGTCCAGTTCTTGTTTAATCTGTGCCAACCATGTTTCCTCAGTCATCTTTCTGAATTCGATCACGTTTCCAAGAATAGTTCTATAAGTTCTTTCAATAGCCAAATCCACTACGAATTGCGATGATCTATGCATGGTGCGTATTAATTCTTTATTTCCAGCCGTGAACAGGCGATCGAAGATTGTCGTGTACAAATTCATTGCAGTACCTAACGATAGATCCTTGTCTAAGGGGACAGTTATTCTGGTCAAATCCGACCATCCAATCTCCATATCATTGGATAGACATATTCCATTCTCGAAAAGTGTCATTTTGAAGTAAATCAGTGAACAAAAAAACACTAGAGTTTTGGAAAATAGTCCGGCCGTGAAGCTCATTGACAAAGCCATATGTGGCGGTAAGTGTGGGTAGGAGGCATCGAATTTCTCCGGATAAATTGCTTTATCGATATTATAGCATCGAATTGTGGTATTGACAATGACAGAGAAATTGATTAGAACCAGTTGAAAAGTATTATTTTTAGACTCAATATTTCTGGATTTCAAGACAGAATGTAACAAGGCATAGAACGATAACAATAATCCCAATGCCATACTTAGAATTCTAGTTTCTCTTAGGGGAAATTCCCCAGTTTGATTTTCATCCGTGTAATGACCAAGTGGGCCAAGTTCTTCCTCGACAAAACTGATAATTTGCTTAGAGAAAACCTTTAAATCTGGGAACATTTCTCTATCGTAAAGGGCTAACAACATTCGTCTTGCCATTTTCAAATACCTTTTCAGTTTTCCCTCATATGTCTTACTTTGACTATTCAATATACAATAATCTTGCTGTTCATCTAAATAAAAATTGTTAATCAGCAAAGGTTTACCAATGTGACTAGAAACATTGTAGTCGATCACTATTGCCATAAACCAGACATTTTCCAAACTTTCCATGCTCCCCATGAATTCCTCTTGATCCTTGAATGTTTCTCTAATATTTAAATGCAATCCTAATGTGGTAGTCGTGGTGAATAAAGATTGGTTTATGTTAATCAAATCTGAGCCATCTCCGCCGAATGAATAAACCTCACGATGGTAATGGAATAGTATCAACATCTGGGCACGCTCGATATAGAACACTTTAGCCCTGGACGCACCATTCAGGAACGTAAAGAATTTCTCAACAGGTGCTGGGACATTCGCAAAAAAGTATTTTAGACACAGAATTAATAGTATTACAGCAGCTTTATAGTAGTTTTTCTTCGCATTGGATAGGATATAAACGATGGGCCTCTCACCATTTGCAAGGATCTCTTTTCCCGGCATGAAATAATCCAGAAAGTCTCTTTTAACTTTTGATTTGTCGAGAATTATATTAATCTCATTACATGTTTTATCGATAAAAAATTCATCTAAAATAGACAAAACTTTATCATATGATGGTAAGAAGTTGCATATTTGTTTAATCAATGAATCAGGTTCCCAACTAGACTCGTCCAAAAGACTTAGATCCCTGCGCATTGTCCTCTTGTTGTTTTGCTTCCATTTATTTCTTTCAACCTTAACCTTTGTCCATAATTGTTTGTATTTCTCAACAAACCCCCAGTTACTGTTTGCAATTTGTGTTCTCATAGAAGTTGGACCATAAAGTATCGATCTACCAGAGTGCTTCAATTGTAAGTAATAACAGTCAGCATATGGATTTATTACACCGCCTGGTAATGGAGAGGAAGTATTGGTAGATCCTCCGCATCCACTAGCACTCGAAAGAGGAAAATTTGGGGAAGTATACGTGGAACTCACAGACGAGGTGATATTCTTTTCAGCTTCTAAAATACGGATTTTGTTTTCCAGCTCTTCAATTTTCTTAGATAATTCGGCAGTAGAATGGGAACCATAGATAGCTTTCTTTTCGATGTTCTTGTTGAATTCTTCAGCGTACCGACATGTCATTAAGTTTCTCGAAACACATGTAGAGCACATTGGTTTCTGTTGATCACAACGAAGTTTTCTTCTCCTACAAAAGCTGCAAGATTTTATAAGTTTGTTCCTCTTCTTACCGCTGTTAAAAGTCGATATGCCACTGTTATTTCCATTGCCGCCACCAACAGTACCATTACTGTTATCGCTTGGAGGCGTCACTTCAGCAGTTTGGAAAGTTCCCAGTAAAGCATCGCTTTTTCTTTTCATTGCTATATTATTTCCTACTCAAAAGCCTGCGGATGTTGAAAATTTTTGCTCTTTCGCCCTTGACTAACCTTATTTGTTCCTTAATTCTGAGCTTTCTCTTGTATCTCCCAAATTTGATCTTTTTGGCAATTTCAAGAAGAGAACGCCTAGCCAAGTTAGTCTGATAAAATGTCCAACCATGCACAGCACTTCGATTTTCTTGGCACCTGCTAGGTTTTCCTGTCTATTTACTTCTGCCTTATTCTAATGTTGCCTATAGAACCTGTGCGATTTTCTAATTTCCGCGGATTTACCCCGTTCACTATGATTTCTGACGGTATTACGTTATCAAATCTATATTCATTATAGATGTGGCAAGAGAGAATATACTAATGATGACTGCAACTTGTATACGACTTTGAGGTGATCATACGTAACTTCTTTTCAAACTTGATAGCGCATTACTGATGCCAACATACTATCAAGATCAAAAGTTGAAGTAGAATATTGAAGACGATGGTATAAACAGAAGGCGCTTCGGAACTAATCTTCATAAGGCATAGTAAGAAACATCTATTGTTTAAATAATTTTGTAAGTAATTGGGATAACGTGCTCCCTTCTAATTCTAAAGGTCATTTGTCGCGAATAATTCTACGTGCGGCTTGATTATTAAACGCCTCGCGAGGTTGGCTTAAAGGGAAACCACAGCTTCACGATACCAGATTATAATTGAACAATACAGAAACGCTATGGAGATTAAGAGCATACAGGCAAAATTGCGAAAGGATAGAAAATGATCGAAAAGGCAGATAGTCATGGTATAATACGTTCTGAGACCGCACGTGAAGGAAGAGAGAACCAGGTCTACTCACCCGTTACCGGTGCGAGGTTAGTTGCTGGCTGCATATGTTTGACACCAGACAAGAAGCAAGTTCTCATGATTACATCTTCTGCGCATAAGAAAAGATGGATTGTTCCCAAAGGCGGTGTTGAAAAAGACGAGCCTAACTATGAAAGTACCGCTCAACGAGAAACCTGGGAAGAAGCTGGTTGTATAGGTAAAATTGTTGCAAACTTGGGCACAGTGGAAGACATGAGACCTCCAAAGGATTGGAACAAAGATATAGACAAATTCGAGAACTGCAGAGAAGATTTGGAAGTAGCAAAACATCCGCCAAGGACTGAATTCCATTTCTATGAATTGGAAATTGAAAATCTTCTCGACAAGTTTCCTGAATCTCACAAAAGGCATAGAAAATTGTACTCTTATACAGAAGCTAAAAAAAACTTGGTAGATGCCAAGAGACCTGAATTGTTAGAGGCCCTTAATAGGTCTTCTATTATCAAAGGGGACAAAAAATTAGCTTAGATGCAGACTAGCATATATATTTATATATAAATATTTATATATGTATAATGGTTCGTTAAGCTTCTGCAAACATGTTCGTCTTTTCATCTGTACATCATTTCGATCCGCCTAGGAATCCCGACATCATGTCCTGTAAGAAATTAGATTGCTTAGGAGCAACAATGCCGAAATATTCTTGGCCCAGAAATTCTAATTCACTTTTGTAAGTTTGAGAGAAGTCTAAATAATGGTTCTTCAAATTCAAGAAATAACTTTTATCCTTTGTTTGACATGTAATCAATAACAATTGCAAAAAATTCAAATCGGAATAATCTTCAAAGAAAAATATTTTATAACCGTTTTTATCAATCTCCTCGTACTTTGGGTGAAATTTATCAATAAACCTCTCCAAGAAAATATTCTTGGATTCATGTGCAAATGATATATTGCAGATGAATAAATAGTTGAAAATCAATCTACTAAAAAACTCTGCCACTGTACTATCTTCGACTTCGTCTACCTGGCATAACCAGTTCCATAGTAAATCAACATATTTGGTCATTGAATCATGTGTGCCCAACATGAAATATCTTTCAGCTTCGTAAACGAAACCACCTTCTAAAAGTTTCGTGCCAATAGTATTGTGCAGGTATGGATCTCCGAATTTATACTCACTAAATTTGATAGACCAATTATTCATGCCAGTAATAACATCCTTCAAATTGGGCTCGCTAGGATCTAGCTCGGCTATTAACCTAACCAATCTGGCAACAGAGACGTCATCAACTCTAACCTCCGCTAAATCGTAAACTTCTAGAAGATAAAAGATCAAGTCCGTCCCTGAGCCGCCTTGTTTTGCCTTCAAGAAAGACAGGGCACCTTGACTGATCAGTTCTATGGCATGTTCGTATGATTTACCTCTGACATATCTGTTAGCAATAGTTCTCAACGTTTGGTGAGCTTCATAATAATCTCCGGCTTTAATTTTACTCTCGAATCTTTGTAAAGTTTTAGCGAGTTTCGCTTGTACAGCATCGGATTGTGTAGAAACCATAGCTTACTGTTATCGGTTACGTCCTTTTATTCCCTTGATTTGGTTGTTTTACCGCACATGTTTGCATTTCATTTTTTAACTTTCATTTGACTTTTTTTCCCCATTGTTAGTTACCTTAACGAAAAGAGACAAAACGAACAAACAAAATACTGAAAGGTGTATTTTCATAATGAATAATTGCTGGTATCGATTTAATAGAATAGACAACTAGTTTGCTTCACAGTTGGTATATTTTTGGACATGACCGATAGATCTGCTATTCAATTAATCGATGAAGAGAAAGAATTTCATCAGAGTGCGTTACAATATTTTCAACAATGTATTGGAAATCGTGATGTTGGTCTAGATTATCATGTCATCTCCGTGTTCGGTTCTCAATCTAGTGGTAAATCTACTCTACTCAACGTCCTTTTTAACACCAATTTTGATACCATGGATGCGCAGGTAAAAAGACAGCAGACTACTAAAGGTATTTGGTTGGCTCACACAAATGAAGTTAATACAACTATGGCAATCAATAGTGGCCGTCCAGATATTTTTGTACTTGATGTTGAAGGTTCTGATGGTTCAGAAAGAGGTGAAGATCAAGATTTTGAGAGAAAGGCCGCCCTGTTTGCCATCGCAGTATCTGAAGTTCTGATTGTTAATATGTGGGAGCAGCAAATTGGACTATATCAAGGAAATAATATGGCATTATTGAAAACAGTTTTTGAGGTCAATCTTTCTCTTTTTGGAAAAAATGACAATGATCACAAGGTTCTGTTACTTTTTGTAATTAGAGACCACGTAGGCGTTACTCCCCTCTCAAGTTTAAGTGACTCTGTTACAAGGGAATTGGAAAAAATATGGTCAGAGTTAAGTAAACCTGCCGGTTGCGAGGGTTCCAGCCTGTATGACTTTTTTGATTTAAAGTTCCTTGGGTTGGCTCATAAATTGTTGCAAGAAGATAAATTTACTCAAGATGTCAAGAAATTAGGTGATTCGTTTGTAATGAAAGGTACAGAGAATTATTACTTCAAGCCTCAGTATCATCACAGGTTACCATTAGATGGATGGACTATGTATGCTGAGAATTGCTGGGATCAAATTGAACACAACAAAGATTTGGATCTTCCAACTCAACAGATTCTGGTGGCTAGATTTAAAACTGAAGAGATTTCTAATGAAGCTCTAGAGGAATTCATTTCGAAGTACGATGAGTCCATTGCTCCCTTGAAGGGTAGTTTAGGTTCTTTAACATCTCAATTAGTGAAGCTTAAAGAAGAGTGCCTAACAAAATATGATGAACAAGCATCACGCTATGCAAGGAATGTGTATATGGAGAAAAGAGAAAGTTTAATTGTAAAACTGAATTCGCATATTTCAGGCACAATAAATGAGTTTTTAGAAACGTTAATGGAAAAACTATGGGAAGAATTAAAAGTGCAAGTGCTTTCTAGAGACAAAGCCACCACTTCTTTCGTAGAAAGTTTAACTATAGGTAGAACTAGCATTGAGAAAGAATTTAAAAAATCAATAGACACTTTCAAAAACCTGGGCCTACTAACATCAGATGAAGAAATTACTAGCAAATTCTCCACTGATTTTGAAGAAAAAGTTAAGCAACTACGTGATGCTGAATTAAAAACAAAAATCAGCCGTATCAGAAAAAATTTGATCCCCGAGTTGAAGGATCACGTAATTCATTTACTATCACATCCATCTAAAAAGGTTTGGGATGACATAATGGACGATTTCGAATCTACTATCAGAAGCAACCTCTCCGTTTATCAATTGGAAAAAGGGAAGTATGATTTTAAGATTGGATTTTCAGATGGCGAAAACGCAAATATTTACAAAAATATCAGAATTTTAGCGTGGAGAACCTTAGATACCACAGTACATGACTACCTGAAAATAGATACCATTGTTAGTATATTGAGAGATAGGTTTGAAGATGTATTCAGATATGATGCTGAAGGATCTCCCAGATTGTGGAAAACAGAAGAAGAAATCGATGGGGCATTCCGCATTGCAAAAGAACATGCCTTGGAGGTATTTGAAGTTCTTTCGCTTGCCATCACGTCTGAAAACGTTGAGATTATACCTGATGTGCCAATGTCAGAAGAAGAAAATGGTGAGGACAATGAAATATACCGGGATAATGAGGGCGTATTCCATTCCCGTCGCTTTGCACACATTTTAACCGAATTGCAAAAGGAAAATGTTTTAGATCAATTCCGCAGGCAAATAAATATTACCGTCTTGGATTCCAAAAGATCGATCATCACTACGAGAACGCATATTCCACCCTGGATTTACATTTTGCTAGCTGTGTTGGGATGGAACGAATTTCTGGTCGTTATAAGAAACCCCTTATTTGTAACTCTTACCTTAATCTTTGGTGCGACCTTCTTTGTCATCCATAAATTCGGTTTATGGGGACCTGTTGTGAATGTTGTTCAGAGTGCCATCGGTGAAACGAGAACTGCAATCAAGGATAAATTAAGAAAATTTGTCGCTGAAGGTCCCGAAATGAATGAATCTTTTGAAATGAAAGATTTCTCCAAGCACGAACAAAAGGAAGAATGATATGGAGATAATTCTTTTGCCAATTTTTTGTGTTTACTTTTTTCGTTATTGTTATTGTTTTTCTTCTCGTATGTCTATATGTTGACATGTAAATATAGGTAACTATATATATATGTATATGACATTGAAATATATATGAGTACATATCGCAAACATAGGGTCTATGTGGGTACTTTGATAATCCAAGGGACCGCACGACGAATAAAGTTCAAGTAGGTGCAGCGTTTACAGATGTTTTCCATAAATTAATTTGTTCTTCTAACAATTTTTTTTCGTCTCTTGTAGATTTGCTAAATAAGAAATGCAATACGTTCTCCCAAAACTGTTCAAATGTTTTCAAGTCATTTAAATTCGTCGGTTTGGATATTAAAATTGTAGGTAAATTTTTCCAGTCATCCTTTTTTATCTTTGAGTGCTTGAAAAGCACTGAAAATACAGATACCCAAAACATAAAAATGCAACGCGAAGCGTTTGCTAGTGTAACTAACTCTTCTGGATTGTAATCGATAAATTCAATGTCTTCCCCATACTCTTTTCTTAGGGCATGATCAATGGCAAAAAAAACTGCTTCCCTTATTTGGTCATAGATATTTTGTAAGAGTTCATCTAAAGACAAAGAAGTCGATTTTACATCGGGCACATAGGCATTTGACGTGTCACAGTGATCTAGAGTATTTATTGTGGAGACGGACGAATTAGCAAACCTCATTTGGTTCTCTTCATATGCTTTCAAAGCAATTAAATTTGCATCCATTCCTTTCCTAAATGAAACAGTTAGTACACCTTCAGTTAATGCCTTTGTACAAAGATTCTTGTCATTTGAGAGTAAAATAACAAAGCAATTTAGAACCTCTTTGAAATACAAACAACAGTCCAATATAGAATCATCCTTTATACAGTCTGGATTCAACTTTTGCTTCAATTTTTGACCTATTAAACCAGAATCTAAGTTTGCAAGATTTTTGTAGATCCAATCGTTTCCCCATCTGGCTAGAGTACCTATTGTTTTACCCCGTTCCTTATTAGTGTCACTATCGACATCTCTAACGACATCGAAGTTCTTTTTTAATCCGTCCAGCTCTTGAATTACGGTGCTTGGTATGATTATCAAGTGGTGGTAAGTGTTACATAGTGTTCTCAGCTTTTCTAGAGTATTTAGATGTGAAATAATGAAATTAGTGTCAACGACGAAGACAGTTTTCAAAATTGTTGGGTTCAATAGCAATATGCTGTCATCAATTCTTTGCATAGAAGACACCATTGGTTGTACTTCTAATTCCCTTTGGTCAGAAAGATATTCAGAAATCATTTCAACGTCGGTTTCATCGTTCAAGTCAAACATCGGTATATCCCCGTCTTGATCATGGTCTACATTGTCGCTAATACTGTCTGACTGCGCTGAATCTCTATTTGGAGCTGTGGATGCTATAATGTCATCGATGTCTTGGACCGTATATTTACCGTGTGGTCTTGAGTCAGCAATACCTTTTATAGATTCAGAAAACCTATGAAATAATGAACCGTTGGAAGGTCTCGATGTCATATGGTTTCTGCCTTTTGAGAAAGCTTGTTTCTCATCAGTCATAGATTTAGGATGCAGATGGAACAAATGGTACGACTATATCCTATACCAATTTCATGTTCAGCACGGAGAACATATATAACTAGTTAATCACGCTCGCGTCTATATACTTTTTGATGTATATAGACGCGTGGTTTTTGCATTTCAATATTTAGTGAACACATTTATTATTAAGTACAATAGAGCTATTATTATTATTTAATTATAGTAATTAACTATTGAAAGAAACGTACATAAGAAAAATAAAAGGCACAAATATATAAAATAGATGTTTTTGTATAGCTAATACCTTCCATCTGCAGATACGCTTCTTAACGCAAACGACGAGCCTCACGTTCAGATTCCATTAGAACCAAGATATCGTTTTCTCTAACTGGGCCCTTCACGTTTCTGACAATAGTTCTGGAAGTATCTTCCAAGAATTCGACACGGACTTGGGTGACACCACCACGAGAACCGGTTCTTCCTAAAACTTTGATGACCTTGGCTAAAGTGACTGGGGTTTTGTTATCCATGATTGCTGGCTTGGTTTCCTGGCTTTGAAACAAAATAAAATAGATAGTAGTCACAACTGGCAATAAGTCAATAATTAGATTGAAATTTCATTTTTTAATACAAATAGTTCAACGACCAGAAAAAAATTTTGTCAAAAAAAAAGTGCGTGGTCATTATACACGGCTGCGTCTGTGTAAATGAAAAATTTGTCATCGCTGAGATAAAAAGATTGAGATTGGCAGTTTAAAAGGGGATAAGATTAGTGATCTACTAGGAGAATTACAGAAGTAGAGCAACACCGATACAGTAAGATGTCGTCGTCGGTAGAAGAATTAACTCAGCTGTTTTCGCAAGTTGGGTTTGAAGACAATAAGGTTAAAGAGATTGTCAAGAATAAAAAGGTTTCAGATTCACTATACAAATTGATTAAAGAGACACCTTCAGGTTACCAATGGAATAAATCTACTAGAGCACTGGTACATAACCTAGCTTCTTTTATCAAAGGTGCGGATCTTCCTAATTCTGAATTGGTTGTTAACGGTATCATTAACGGTGACTTGAAGACATCCCTACAAGTCAATGCCGCCTTCAAATATGTAAAGGCAAACGGCGATGCATCTACCAAGGAGGGTATGAACGAAAACTCTGGAGTGGGTATTGAAATAACTGAGGATCAGGTTAGGAATTATGTCATGCAATATATTCAAGAAAACAAGGAAAAAATATTGAAAGAACGTTATAAGTTAGTGCCAGGAATATTTGCAGATGTTAAGAACTTAAAGGAACTTAAATGGGCGGATCCACGTAGTTTTAAGCCAATTATTGACCAAGAAATTTTAAAGCTCTTGGGTCCAAAGGATGAAAGAGACTTGCTCAAAAAGAAAACCAAGAACAATGAAAAAAAGAAGACATCTTCTACAAAGAAAAGTTCTAATGATGCTACGTCATCTGATCCAAAGAGGACCATGTTTAATGAAGGTTTTCTAGGTGATTTGCATAAAGTTGGTGAAAATCCACAAGCCTTCCCAGAGTTGATGAAAAAACACCTTGAGGTCACGGGTGGTAAAGTTCGTACAAGGTTCCCTCCAGAACCAAACGGTTATTTGCATATCGGCCATTCTAAAGCTATCATGGTTAATTTCGGATATGCCAAATATCACAATGGTACTTGTTACTTGAGATTTGACGATACTAACCCCGAAAAGGAAGCCCCTGAATATTTTGAATCCATCAAAAGAATGGTCTCTTGGTTAGGTTTCATGCCTTGGAAAATAACTTATTCAAGTGATTATTTTGACGAGCTGTACGGACTTGCTGAAGTTTTGATTAAAAATGGCAAAGGTTACGTCTGCCATTGCACCGCCGAAGAAATTAAAAGAGGCCGTGGTATTAAGGAGGATGGCACCCCAGGGGGACAGAGATTTGCTTGTAAGCACCGTGATCAATCAATTGAACTAAACTTGCAGGAGTTTAGAGATATGAGAGATGGTAAATACAAACCCGGTGAAGCTATCTTAAGAATGAAACAAGATTTAAGCTCACCAAGTCCACAAATGTGGGATTTAATTGCTTATAGGGTCTTGAATGCTCCACATCCAAGAACGGGTACTAAGTGGAAGATTTACCCAACTTATGATTTCACCCATTGTTTGGTTGATTCCATGGAAAATATTACGCACTCTTTATGTACCACTGAATTTTATTTATCTAGAGAAAGTTACGAATGGTTATGTGATCAAGTTCATGTGTTCAGACCTGCTCAAAGAGAATACGGTCGTTTGAACATTACTGGTACAGTTTTGTCCAAGAGAAAGATTGCTCAACTAGTGGATGAAAAATTCGTTAGAGGGTGGGATGATCCAAGATTATTTACTCTTGAAGCCATACGCAGACGTGGTGTCCCACCCGGTGCCATCTTATCTTTTATCAACACCTTAGGTGTTACAACAAGTACTACAAACATTCAGGTTGTTAGATTCGAAAGCGCCGTCAGAAAGTATTTAGAAGATACTACACCAAGATTAATGTTTGTGTTGGATCCTGTTGAAGTTATTGTGGATAACTTATCTGACGATTACGAAGAACTAGCAACCATTCCTTTCAGACCTGGTACACCAGAATTCGGAGAAAGAACTGTGCCATTTACGAACAGATTTTATATCGAAAGGTCTGATTTTTCAGAAAATGTTGACGATAAGGAATTTTTCAGATTAACTCCAAATCAACCAGTTGGGTTAATCAAAGTCTCACACACGGTTTCTTTCAAAAGCTTGGAAAAAGATGAAGCTGGTAGAATTGTAAAAATTCATGTTAACTATGATAGCAAGGTTGAAGAAGGTTCGAAGGTAAAGAAACCAAAAACTTATATTCAATGGGTTCCAGTTTCTTCTAAATATGACTCGCCATTAAGAGTCACAGAAACCAGAGTTTACAATCAATTGTTTAAATCTGAAAATCCATCTTCACATCCTGAAGGCTTCTTGCAGGATATTAACCCAGAAAGTGAAGTCATTTATAAAAAATCTGTCATGGAACACAATTTCGGTCACGTTGTTAGAAATAGTCCATGGGTCGTTGATTCTGTCAAAAATTCGGAATTTTATGTTGGAGAAGATAAGGAATCCAAAGAAGTTTGTAGATTCCAAGCTATGAGAGTAGGTTATTTCACTCTGGATAAAGAGAGTACGACTGATAAGGTTATATTGAATAGAATAGTTAGCTTAAAGGACGCTACTTCCAAATAGATTATTTAATATGCATATTTATATATATATATCCCTATTGGTTGAAGATGATGTAACAGTGTAATTTCACTATTTCTATAATAAAGATCAGATCATAATAGTGTTACTTATTAATTAATATATAACTGAGGATGTATAAAAATATAATGAAAGAAAAAATGAAATATAAACCATACTCCAATAATAGAAATAGTATACTGCCTTTTATCAATACTGTACCTCTTTGCATTAAAAGACGTTACTTCTGAGGCTAAATGTAATGCCAGGCTACATGGATTCAAACTCAGTGTCAATATATCTGCCATTTCTCAGCAACGTCTTACATAGCATGGGCATAACTTCGACTTGCAAAGGTTCCAAAGGAAATTTTTCACCATCAACTGAAAATAAACCAGACTCCACTTTTGGTATAATCTTGTAGGCTAAAATTTTTGAGTGAATAACTTCAGGTTCTAATACATGGGAACCTTTATCTAAGGATAATAAAATTGGTGTCATTCTAGTCACTGGGATTCTTGCGTCAGTTATGACTAAGTCAATAGTACCGTCCGCTGGCAAAGCTGCGGGAAAAAATTTGGTATCCTTGGCAATGTATGGCATTTTCCCTGTGTAGAAAATTGTCAAGTTGTCAGTTAGCTCTGGATCCATTTTCTCCCAATCACTAGGTACTGGTTCAGTCATTGGATACTTTAATTTGAAATTACTTTCCGTGAGAAAATTCGGTGAAAGCTCATCTTTTATTTCATTATTGTTGCTTCTAGATACTAAATCTGGCGAAGAGTTTGGATCAGGATTCGGTTCAAAGGTTAAATATCCTTTATTACTATTTTTGTTTTCTAAAAAATGAACTTTCAATTCCTTTTTGGACTTGGCAGCATATTTAACAAAAACTTCACAAGGATACTTCTTTCCTTGAATGATATTAAATGCTACACCAAGATTGAATCTGATCGGCCCCATCCATCTGATGAATTCAGTATTAATATCGGATTCTGCAATGACGCCGTATGTCTGACTTAAAAAGGACAATCTTGGCCATTCGTTCATATAAGAGGGTTGAGAACAACACATCAAATCTATTCTTGTTTCAATAGACTTGACGAGACAGAGAGCTGCATATGATGGATTGTTTGTCCAATGACAAGATATACTCATAGCGTTTCCTGAACCGCAAGGCAGTTGTGTCACAGCTAATTTATTGAACGCTTCTACCCTATCTGATCTTCTGTAAAGTCCATTAATTACTTCGTATGGAATACCATCACCCGATGCACAGGCAATCGTATCGTACTTACGAATATCCAAATCTTTGGCAATATCGATCGCATGACGAGCATATTTTGTGTACGCGATTTCTATTTTGCAGCCACTTTCTGCTAATATTGGCTGTGCTTTTGTTAAGAATAATGTCTTGGCTGTACCTTTACCACCGTGGGGGTTTATAATGACCAATATCGACCTGTTTCTCTTCGAATTTTCATAACTCTTTTCTAGAATTTCTTCCACAATACCGGAAGGGATTATTTCTCCTTTAGAACCTGCTCTTGACTTTCTCGGGACGTGATCTATTAATAAAGTTAATTTTTGTGGTATAACATCATGGCCTTTGGGTACAACAAAAGTCAACTCGATCAGGTATTGGTGATCTTTCATCCCTAGAGTTGGGGTGGTATCATGTGAAGCATCAAAAGATGTTTTGATATTGCTAGTCTTCGAAGCCCACCTGTTCTTATTCGAGGACGGTTGCAGTTCGTTTGTAGGTGGTCTGATTTTGTCATTGCTTAAACTATGATTCTCCATTTCGTCATTCTCAGACGATGAGCTCAGATTTTCCGTTTGGAAAGGATCTGTTGACAACTTGCCGTTATCAAGGTTTGTTTGACTGGTGCTTATATATTTTGCGTTCAGAATCCTATTGAATGGTATGGTAG
This sequence comes from Saccharomyces mikatae IFO 1815, assembly GCF_947241705.1. Lineage (NCBI taxonomy): Eukaryota > Fungi > Ascomycota > Saccharomycetes > Saccharomycetales > Saccharomycetaceae > Saccharomyces > Saccharomyces mikatae. Next base: position 653,343 of record NC_079270.1, read on the forward strand.
TATTAAGAGGCAACAGTTCCAGAGAATCGTCCTCGTCAAAAGAACCTCCATCAGAGCTCAAGGTGCCGTCATCCAAGCAAGACAAACAACTCAACAAAGACAAAGAATCTGCGCTTCTGAGTTGGCCATGCTTATTGAACATATGGTGCGATTGCGATTTGATCAGTACACCTTCATCGGTCAAAATCGCTCTCAGTTTTTTCTGTACTGCCATTAGGTATAGTGTTTATCCCGCGTTTTTCTTTACTACCAGGCTCCTATATTCTTGGTTTCTCTTAATACCAGTGCTTCGAACCAAAAAAGCTATGCTAGCTGGAAAAACCACGAATATTCATCTCTTCCAATTGCCTTTCTTACGTTAATCATGTTTTTAAATCAAGACCCTTGCAGCACTTTTTTTTCAGGCCTAGTGGCAGGGTGACACTTTCAATTTCCACCGATAATTTACGAAGGCCAAGTGGTAATAGTGACCGCAAGAGGCATTGGATATTGAAACGAGAGGGAATAGGACAGGGACCTAGTATAAGGAACTGTGAATGAGCAAGAGGGGCAGTTTACAGGGTAGCGTCTCTCCATCGGAGGATTCTGGCAAGAAAACACAGAAGAGACGAAAACCAATTAGATCATGCGCATTTTGCAGGAAAAGGAAACTACGTTGTGACCGGCAGAAACCAATATGCTCGACTTGTAAAACAAAAGGTCGCTCTGATTGCATATATACAGAGGAATTTGCCCATAGAGTTGAGTCAGGGGAACTGTTTGGTAGTACTCCTAATGTTGAACTGTTGAAAAGGATCGAGGACTTGGAGAAAAGGGTAGGAGACAAGCAAAAGGGGAAACAGTATACAACGATGAACACTAAACCACTTAGAAACCCGTATGCTAGATTCTACTATTTAGAATGCAAAAACTCGGGAAGGAGAATAATGTACGGTCCTACATCTTTGAGAACGTATCTCTCAAATGATGATAATCGCTTTGTAAATACATACAATCAACTTTGGTCTAAAGTAAAAATCGAGAGAAACAGATGGAAAGCTAAACATAAGTGGACAATGAAACCTGAATCTCGACTCTTAGAAGGACCGTTGTTAAACAGTGCTGACTCTAATATCTTGCAACAGATTTGTAAAGTTTTGCCGACTTATGAACAATCGTCAAAGATTATATCGGACTTCTTCGAGGCAAAACTGGAAACTAATGAAGTTAGTGAAGTACTAGATAGAACTAAAGTTATCAATGATTTCACATCCTCGTTTCTTCCCGGCGGCGAACTATTACCCAATGGTGAAAGGCGGATTGGGAAATTATTGCCATCAACAAAGAAGAACTATTACAAAATTGGAGTCATTTTAATGATATTTTGTATACACCATTTCTATGAAGATATACCGGAAGTGATAGAGAAATTTCTTGTTATGCTGACAGGGCTGTCAACTGCTAAGGTCTTTTTCATTGAACGTGCTCAATTTCTCCTGTTAAAATACTATCATCGAGAGCTATTTTGGCCCTGTGGAGATGACTTGCACATGATCAGTTTGGTTGATCTATTATGTAGCACAGCAATTATGCTAGGTCTGCACTTGAATATAAGAGAAATATTCAAAAATCAAGAGAATATTGTAGGAAGTATGGAAAGTTTAGAGAATTTATGGGTTTGGATTATATTATCAGATTTTAATGTCTCTTTGAATATCGGAAGATGTTTGGCTATCAGTCCCTCCTATTTTCAAGATGATGAAGGCGAAAATAATGAGATTCTGAGTTCAAATACAGACAGCTCTTCATCGACCATTTACTTCAACCACCCAAATACCTGCACTGGTAAGTTAAAGAGGTTTTTAAGATTAGCTCGGCCAATGCTCGATCAGATTTATGACAAAAACGCTTTTCCAGATTTAGAGGAAAATTGCAAGATTTTAACAAAATTTGTGGAGGCTGAATTTCATCCAATATCATATTATACCAACGATAAACTAATATGCAGAGTCTCTTTGCGTGAGATTAAAGTACTTACACAGGTTCTGAATTTGTTGTTAACGTTTTATTCTTTGAGATATCTGATTCACATGGAAAAAGGTGTGGTTTTAGAGAACAAAATCTTGCAGACTATTTTAGTCTCATTTTCACTTGTAATCAATACGACAACGCTATGTTTCAAACTAGATAAAAAGCATTTTCCTGATTTTTTTGCCCCGGATTGTTCTCATCTGTCACCTTTTATGGCTTTATCCTTAGTGTATACAAATTTCCTGTTTCCAAGAGCCTCTACCGGCTTCTGTGCGTTTCTCTATCATAAGTTAACGCTTTTTGAAAAGGGCTACTATTTATCATCCGACATTAAAGATCGAGAAGTTACAGATTGGGATTTGTCAACTCTAAATACTCCGTTGGATAAAACTATCAATCTACTTACTGCTTTCAAAATTCATTCAGACATATTTGCCAAGTGGTCCCATGCTAACAACACGGAGTTAAGAAGTATGATGGGCCGTTCTTATACATTTGTTATCAACATAGCCTTGGAGAGTATATATAGAGCAGTTTTGGAGAAAGTGATTAAATACAGAACCATGGTCGAAAACGCATGGTTACAGCAAGTCCAGGACGAATTAAATGGACCCACCCGATATTCACCTAGTGACAACCTAAACAATCCCATTGATCCTAGTTTAAATGATCTGGACGTCACAAACGGCAGGGTGTCGACGGGGAACTCTTCGGTATTACGCCCGACGGAAGTACGAAGTAGTAGCGTAACCAGTGAAACTGGGGCGGTTGAGGCTGAATTGGCACAAACTATTTCTAATGAATTTTGGACGGCGTACAACCTTGGTTGGGAGGAACTAATGAGTCAGCCAGGTTATGAGTTTTTATTTGAAACCCAATAGGTGAATAGTTAATCCCAATTGAAGTTGTTCTTTTGTGACGTACTGTTATTATTAAGCGCAGATAAAAAGTATATAATAAAAAATATTTACAATTAGTTAGTGGAAAGGTTATTAGGAGATGACTTCATGAAAAAAAACCAAAAATAAAATTTTGAAAAGGGCTATGTGCTTACTTTTAACCAAGGACAGTGCAAGAAGGAAACTATAACGTGAAGAGTAAAAACTCTACCAAATTATTTGCTTGATGCATTCTGTCTAACGTCTTATGTTGCAGTACCAGATCTGACCAAGATCTGACCAGAAAAACGAGAAGTGCTCTCCTGCATTCCAGCCACCAAAACTACCAGTGTACCAACCCACACGCTGAGAATATTCTTCATTCAAGGTACTCGCTTGAACAGTAGTTTTTAACAAATTGTTGGTCTATTATCGTTATTGTAATTCAGCGTCAGCAATTAAATGTTAATTCATAAAGAAGCCCCATCGCAACGGCCGCGAAGTGCTGGGGGAAAATAAGGGGCGGTGGCATTACAGAGTATAAAGGTAAAGAGAAGCAGAGGCAGAAGCACGGAGCTTTTTGTCTAAATTTAACGTATGTTCACTATCTCATCCCGGTAAGAAGTACCAAGCACCCGGATCTACAAAAGTAAAAGCAACTGCATGATGGAGTCTCAAGATTTAGCAAATTTAATTGGGAGGTTTAAATACGTTAGAGTGTTAGATTCAAACCCTCACACTAAGGTCATTTCATTATTAGGCAGTATAGATGGCAAAGACGCCGTGTTAACCGCTGAAAAGACACATTTCATATTTGATGAAACAGTACGCAGACCCTCTCAAAGTGGCCGCAGCACTCCTGTTTTCTTTCATCGTGAGATAGACGAGTATTCTTTTTTGAACGGTATTACCGATTTGAAAGAATTAACTTCGAATGACATCTACTATTGGGGGTTGTCTGTTTTGAAACAGCATATCCTGCATAACCCAACTGCCAAGGTCAACTTAATCTGGCCCGCCTCGCAGTTCCACATCAAGGGCTATGATCAGCAAGATTTGCATGTCGTTAGAGAAACTCCTAAAATGTATAAAAACATTGTTGTACCCTTTATCCAGGAGATGTGTACGAGTGAAAGAATGAAGTGGGTGAACAATATTCTTTACGAGGGCGCTGAAGACGATAGAGTCGTTTATAAGGAGTATAGTAACAGAAATAAAGAGGATGGGTTTGTCATTTTGCCCGATATGAAGTGGGATGGAATCAACATTGATTCATTATACTTGGTAGCTATTGTATACAGGGACGATATCAAATCTTTGAGAGATTTGAATCCAAATCATAGAGAGTGGTTGATTAGACTAAATAAAAAAATTAGGACCATCATTCCCCAACACTACGACTATAACGTGAATCCGGACGAATTGAGAGTTTTCGTTCATTACCAACCATCATATTACCATTTTCACATTCATGTAGTAAATATAAGACACCCAGGTGTAGGTGAAGAGAGAGGCTCTGGGATGACAATACTGTTAGAAGATGTTATAGAAGCTCTAGGGTTTTTAGGTCCTGAAGGTTACATGAAGAAAACTCTCACGTATGTCATTGGTGAAAACCATGATTTATGGAAGAAGGGCTTTAAAGAAGAAGTTGAAAAGCAACTGAAGCACGATGGCATCGCAACTAGTCCTGAAAAAGGATCTGGATTTAACTCCAATTTGGGTTAAAAGTGGAAACACAATAATACGGGGCACTCTTTTTTCATATTCTGAATATCAGGAAGGCGCAAACTTATATAAATGTATTCGTATACTTCTACAATGGATTTTAAATTCTATTATAAGTGCAAATTGCTTATTCACATTGCAAATGTGGTTATATTTCTTATGCACATTCCCTTTTTTGTCTTTTAGCGTACTCCTGGAAAGTTATTGTTACTTTAAAGACATGCGAAAAAATAGTATATAGCACCTACGTAATCTATGCTTATGAAAAGACAAACAGCTATTCATTTGGAGGCCAAACCACAAAAGGAAGTAATCGCAACATAATTACACTGTATTCAACGAAGCGATTTGGCTTATCATTTGGGGTACAAGGAGGTAGTTAGTATCGATTGGTTCCAAAATACACACAACGAGCATAGGATGTCCGTCCAAGATACCAAAGCCGTGGATTTTTCCATGGGTCACATGAAATCATCTTCTGTGTCTCTGGTAGTGGAGGCTACCTCTAACATGAACAGTGAAGACAAACTATCTAAAGTCCAGCTTTATGAGGATTTATGTCGTTACGAAGATACGCTAAAAAAGTTGGTGGAATCTGTAGATCGTTTTAAGCCAGATATAGACGTTGCTAGGGACTTGATCAAAATTGATGAAAGTCTGTTTAATAATGTTGACCTGTTGTCTGAATATGACAATATTGATCGTAATTTACGCAAGATTGACAAAGACTCCGAGGAATTAGATTCTAAAACCAAAAGAATACTAGAAATTATGAATGAATGTCATGATGAATTAGGGGCACTACCGATGCTAGAACAAGTAGAGTTTGAAAAGAACACAATTCTGCAACAACGATCCAAAATTAACTCCACGGCGTTATTGGATTATGCCACAAAATTGTCAAAATTTACCAGAATACCACCAACATTCGATAAAGGAAGTATTGGACCCAATAACTTTATATGGCCTGCAGAAGATGCTCTACGAAGAGGTATGCTTGCTATGGCATCATTACATAGTAAAGAGCTAACCAGAGTGCCTGGTGAAGAGGCGGAAGAGGCTGCAGAGACAGAAGAAGTACTTGTTTCCTCTCCATCTCAAAACGGACTGGACAACGAGCACAAGACTGCAAAAGAAGAAGTGCCAAGCACAGACTCATTTATATTCAATGGCACTGCCAACAAAAATAGCGAAGAAGTAGGTGATGCCAAAGATAAGGAGGAGGAAGGTAACAATGACGATGCCCTAGATCTTGATCTAGATTTATTCGATCCAGAGGACTTTTAGGTGTGGTAACGTAGGATAACCATTAAACATGACAATCATATCATTATGTATATTGTTCTCTCTTTAGAAATAAAAAAAAATCGTGGCAAAAACTCATGTATGTAAATGTGTATATAAAATTACATATATACTACAATATGTTAGAATATAATAAGAACATATAGAAGTAAGGTTAATAAAGGCACTTCTATAGGGACTTGAAAAGAAGGGAACGGTATTGTGAGAATTTTCACACATCTGCTGCATTGGTTTATCTATTGTTCTTTCTTTGAAATGGGTTTTGGCGAATATCCACTAAAACTCATTTTCCTCACCCGCTCACCTGATCCACTTGTAGCGTCCGAAAATTCCTGTTTGAACCTATCAAATGCTTTTGAAAGGTTTACCTCTTCTATTTCAAGACCGTTTTTATTCCTCCACTCTTTATAATCATTACAAAAATCTTCCCAGTCTTTTTTAGCATTGTCCCATTTTTCTAACTCAATGGGTGGGATACCCAAGTTCATTTCATCTTCTTCAGCAGTCTTTCCCTTTTCATGTTCCATCTTTGCCTTCAAAATATCACCCAAGTTTGGAGAGCTTGCAGAAATATCATTTTCTAATTTCTTTTGTTTTCTCATGAATATTTCTTTGGGCTGTTTCGATTTAAAGAATCCGGTAACTTGTTTAGCATATGGTCCTCTAAATAGGAAGAATGACAAAGCAACAATGATATGAACATAAAAGTAAACCGACCCCCAAACCATTAAAGATGGCTTTAAATCAAGGATAATGAATGGTTGCACCATATAACCAAATGCTAGTTTAATTGCATATATACCAATAAAATCATAAATTATTTTGGAAGGCAAAGGTGTGACACCATCTTCCCGTAAGAAAATAGGTCTGAAATTACGTCTGTAAATCTTACCACAAGTTTGGTACAACGCTCCTGTAGCAAAAGTCAGATAGTAACCTGGTCTGGTACCATGCCAAAATGCGGAAGTTAAGAAAGTAAACAAAGTCGAACGAAAACCAGGCTTCTTGCCCTTTTTAGTAACACGCAAATAGACAGAGTATTTTAACCACTTGTTGGTGTTCATGTTCCAAGCTTCTAACATTTCACGTGTATTTTGCGCGGTTTCTACAGTCCAGATGTCAATATTTCTAACTCGATCCCACCTGATCTTTTGTGTTTTTGGATCATAACCATTGTAGCCCAAACCACACAATATACAAGATGCCTCTGAGATAGTCCATGCAGCATAATACTTAAACCTGTGAATAAAGCCCAACAAGAATAAGTAATGAATTCTGAATATAAAAGATCTCTGTGGAAAGGCATTCCTGTCCAGAACATATTTAACAGGGAAGTGCTTCATCCCAATTGCGCTCAAAATCATCCAAGCAAGACCTTGAATCACTTTCCATGATGCAAGTTTACCATTATTTGGGATCTGTCTCCTTTTACCAGGGTGATACCTTCTCATAGGCTTTTTGCTTTCAGGCAAATCACGGAACATTTCACAATTCAACCAGCTGTCGAAATCGGCATAATCAAAACTTGGGCCAGTTAATAGCGTTGAGTAAAAAAAGGCATACGCAAGGAACTTTAATAAAGGTGGATGGCCTCTTACAGCACGAGATTTTTGATGTTCAGTCAAATCTTTGAAATCATTCTCGCTAGTGCATGAACCATCATAGTAGGACCAAGCAAAGGAAGTCAGCTTCATGGCTAAAACCATTTGGGAACTTGTAATATCAACAGTAGTTTGAGTCTGCTCGTTGAGGAATTGGGCATATATATGATTTATTGCCAAATGGCCCATGACAAATATGAAGTTCACATGTGGCATAAATTTGGAACGGTAGAACCTTGAGATTAAGTAAGTAAACATGGTACTAATCAACAAGGTTCTAAACCCACTTATTAGATTAAGAACTCCGAATAAGTAAAACAATGACATAGAAATGATAAAATAACATTTTAAATTTGTACGCTTCTCAGGGATTCTTTTCAGAATAGCATTCAGTGGGAAGGAACCTAACAAGCAAATTGCATATCGCAGAGTGAAACTATCAATACCATAGGTTGTAGTCACCTTTGTTAAAACAGCGTCCACAAAATTGTACATTGTTGGTAGTGGCTAGCAGCGATATAAAAATTACCACGATTAGTTTTATCGAATGCGTTGTCTTCTTGTTAGACCTGTGCCTGTATGGAGTATTTCAACTTTAAATATGTGAAAACGTGAACTCTTTTATTTAGATGATCATTATTTTCGACGGTTTGTGGTTTTGACGCGCAATTGGAGAGAACTCTATTGTTTTGTTGAACAATGAAGTAAAACAGCTCAACAGCAGAGCAAAAAAAGCTGAAAATATTTCCACTTTCAGCAAGCAGCTTTACTGATTAATTTCAGCAATGTGCTTTGGCATATTCAACATCTTAGCTTGAATGAAAATGCTGGCTAACTTATCTAATACAAGTTTTATATATGCAACTTAGTAAAATCAATTGCAAATTTGTAGAACATGCAGGACACGTTGAAACTTCTTTATTCTTTACGACAACTGGAGATACCTTTCCTTGAGAAATTATGGTAAGCTCTATATGGGGGGAGCAGTTGCTCTTTATTTTCGCCTGCTACTTTTTCTGGTAGGGGATATGAGACTTGAAGAAGGAGGACGCGAAGGAGTCTTTTGGTCGGCCAAGATCACTGTTGGTCTGATCATTAAAGGAGCATAAACCTTTGTATTTAACTTAGGTTATACAAGAACGTAAAAAGGACTCATCACATATTTGCTAATTGTTGGTAACTTCAGTAGTAGAAAATTGCAATTCAAGAATGCTATCTAGAACAATTCGTTTACAGAGCGCCACCCTAAGAAGGTCGCAACTAACCATTACAAGGTCATTTTCAATAACTTTCAACATGCAGAATGCCCAAAAAAGATCACCTACAGGTATTGTTTTGATGAACATGGGCGGCCCCTCCAAAGTTGAAGAAACGTATGATTTTTTATATCAATTGTTTGCTGATAATGACTTAATTCCTATCAGTGCTAAGTATCAAAAGACAATTGCTAAATATATTGCAAAGTTTCGTACTCCAAAGATAGAGAAGCAATATAAAGAAATTGGTGGGGGCTCTCCAATTCGTAAATGGTCGGAGTATCAAGCTTCTGAAGTTTGTAAAATCTTAGATGAAACCTGCCCAGAAACGGCACCTCATAAGCCTTATGTGGCATTCCGTTATGCGAAGCCGTTGACCGGTGAGACTTATAAGCAAATGCTAAAAGATGGTGTAAAGAAGGCAGTGGCCTTCTCTCAATATCCACATTTCTCCTATTCTACTACGGGGTCATCCATCAACGAATTATGGAGACAGATTAAGGAACTGGACTCCGAGAGATCTATATCATGGTCAGTTATTGATCGTTGGCCTACAAATGAAGGTTTGATTAAGGCCTTTTCCGAAAACATCAGCAAAAAACTGCAAGAGTTTCCCCAGCCGGTTAGAGACAAGGTCGTTCTATTGTTTTCTGCACATTCTCTGCCAATGGATGTTGTCAATACTGGTGATGCCTACCCTGCTGAGGTTGCTGCCACAGTTTACAGTATCATGAAAAATTTAAAGTTCAAGAATCCTTATAGGTTGGTTTGGCAATCCCAAGTTGGACCTAAACCATGGTTAGGAGCTCAGACAGCTGACATAGCTGAATTTTTAGGTCCAAAAGTTGACGGTCTTCTGTTTATTCCTATTGCTTTTACCTCTGACCATATCGAAACTTTGCATGAAATTGACTTGGGTGTTATTGGAGAATCAAAATATAAAGATAAATTCAAAAGATGTGAATCCTTAAATGGTAACCAAACTTTCATCAAAGGTATGGCGGACCTTGTGAAAAATCATTTGGAGAGTCATCAACTTTACTCCAACCAATTACCTTTGGACTTTACACTTGGTAAGTCCAGCGATCCTGTAAAGGACCTTTCATTGGTGTTTGGCAATCACGGATCTACTTGAGGAGAGTTGATCTCGTCACAATTTCAATATCAATACACCCCTTTTATTTTTCATTGAAATTGTTTATTTATGTTTTTTTAATGGTCTACTATTTCTATAATATATCATTATTTATTGCATCCAAAAAAGTTTGTTTGTTATTTTTTATTAAATTAGGGCTCTTGACATCTCCCTTTGATTGCTATTCCCCTATGATTCCAGCACTCAAATAAAAAAAACAAAAGTTATGAAAAAATTGATTTCGCCCAGGATCGAACTGGGGACGTTCTGCGTGTTAAGCAGATGCCATAACCGACTAGACCACGAAACCACAAATCATTGGATATGTATCATTGCGGACTCCACCAATACCGAGGTGTCCTGACAATCCTAATATACTATCTTAGGGAAGTAACTTGTTGTCAAAACGACTTATCAACTTGATTCATGGGATGTTACTTATCCCATATATTATATAAGATATGGTTTATACTAAATAGAGGAAACGCGGAATCTCGGATCTAAACTAATTGTTCAGGTATCTATACATTTGATTAGTTCAGCTCAGGAAGGCAGAGTTTTACTATATGTTGCTCAACCTGTTAGTTTCGTTATAAGATTGTTTCATATGTGAGATATTAGTGGAGTTTGATGTAATTGTTGGGATTCCATTTTTTATAAGGCAATAATATTAGGTATGTAGATATACTAGAAGTTCTCCTCCGGGATTTAGGAATCCATAAAAGGGAATCTACAATTATACACAATTCTATAAACATTATTATCATCGTTTTATATGTTGTTATTCATTTATCCTATTACATTATCAATCCTTGCGTTTCAGCTTCCACTAATTTAGATGACTATTTCTCATCGTTTGCGTCATCTTCTAACACCGTATATGATAATATACTAGTAACGTAAAAACTAGTTAGTAGATGATAGTTGATTTATATTACAACAATATGTGTTCTATGAACGTTTAGAATGATGATGTATTGTCATACTGGAGTATCTCGTCTTGAGATACAACAGTGAAAATTTAAATGGTTGAAGCGCTACAGGATACATTATTGAAAACGTTGTTAGAATGAAAATCAACTATTGTCTATCCACTAGTAGTCATACTAGTAATATATTATCATATACGGTGTTAGAAAATGACATATGTTATGAGAAGCTGTCATCAAGCTAGAGGAAGCTGACACGCAAGGGCTGATAATGTAATAAACTAATTAATGACGAGGTATAAAACAAGAGAACAAATGAATATATCGTTGTTGGAATAAGTGATTACTAATATACATTTATTCATATAGATTGATGTAGTTGATGACGATTATTCTTTAACATGATACTAATAATGTTGGGTAAATGAATACAAACATTCTTATGATGATACGAACTAAATTGGAGTAGGCAAATTCTAATTATAGAATTTCCTGCACTAGTAAGATAAAGATCTATTAATTGACCAGAACTTGGTATATAAGAAGATGAGTTATCACCAAAACCCTATCATCAATGTTTTGAATTATGTCTAAACCATTGGGTTTAATATAACCAATCAGCGTGTGTTTTATATACCTCTCTTATATAAATTAAGAAGTAACGACTTATTCTTAATTATTACAACTTACTAAACAACTAATTATCAACAATTGTTGTGTAAAATTTTCGATTCCCTTTTGTAGATTTCAATATCCTCGAGAAGAAATTTTTGTTGTAATATAAATCAACTATCATCTACTAACTAGTAGTCATATTACTAGTATATTATCATATACGGTGTTAGAAGATGACGCAAATGATGAGATATAGTCATCTAAACTAGTGGAAGCTGAAACGCAAGGATTGATAATGTAATAGGATCAATGAATAAGAACATATAAAACGATGATAATAATGTTTATAGAATTGTGTAGAATTGCAGATTCCCTTTTATGGATTCCTAAATCCCTGAGGAGAACTTCTAGTATATCTACATACTTAATATTATTGCCTTATAAAAAATGGAATCCCAACAATTACATCAAACTCCACTATTATCTCAATTTTAATATATCATATATAGATAACGTTATTACCTAAATCGATAATGGATCCCAACAGTTATCTCAAAAGTCATCTATCTTTAGGAAACATCAAACTCTGCTCTCCATCCAAGAAATATTCACTTCTAATTTCTGTTCATCTTTTCGAAACTAGAAGCCAGCAGATAATTTTCTCAATAGTTATTAAAGGGAACACTCAACGGTTTTGGAGTTTCCCTTCGCTAGTGATATAGTTCGATCAGAAATATTTGTCACTGTCATAAGAAATGAATAAGAGAAGCCAAATTATTAGGTTCTTTCTAGTATAAACTCATAAATAATAATGCTCGTAAAAAAAGAAAAGAAATAAGAAGTAATGTCTTGAATTTACATAGCATACTTGTCTGATGAGAGCCAGTTTTAAGAAAAAAAAAAAAGAAAAATTCTTAAACATAATGTCTTTTTGATGTTTGTGTGGTTAAATTTCAAACCTTAATTATTGATGAATGGGCGAAGTAGTCAATTTGTTATATGCTCATTTTCATCAAATCTTGATGAGCCAGTAACATACTTTATGCATTTTTTTGCCGTAGTTGGGACATACTTATTATTTTTGTCCAACTTTTTCATAGTATTTTCAATTAGCCCAAGTACATTGTCAAGTGCCTCTGTTTCAGAGCAGGAAGAGTCATGAATTTTGGAGGTTTGTAGCTTTTGTTCCATGAACTCTTTGACTTTATGATAACGATCCTCCAAATCAATATCTTTTGAGCCTTCTTCTAAAATCGTAGCAGTCGAGAAACTGTTTTGAACAGTACTTTGGGATTGTAGCGACCTTTCCAGATGCTCTATTCTTTTCATGCTTTTGTCAATAATATATTTCAGTTTGTTGCATTCATTCTCTTTTCTATTATACTCTTCCTTGACATGGTTCATGTATTTCTCAATATAGGTACATTTTTGAAAATACTGTTTCTCTTTCTGTGAGAGAAGTGTTCTGTCTGCCTTTAAGTTATCATTCATGCACAAAAGAGTTTTAATTTCATTCTTTAGTTTCTGCACCTCATATTCTTTTTGCTTCATTTGTTTTGAATAATCATCCTGTAAATCCTGAAAGTCATGACATAAACGTCTACCACGTTCCTGGAGTTTATAATAGTCTCTTCTCAGAATGTTATTCGCTGTTTTTTCTTCAAACAGCTGCTGTTCTAAGCTGTTGATCGAAATTTTATTATCGTCAACCTCTTCAATTTCCTCAATAAAACTTTTGAGTACTTCTGTATCTTTCAGCTTGTTATTATCATCGGCTTGTCTCAAGTTTTGCTTTGTTACTTTAAGCAGGTGATCGATTGCCATTTGAAGGCTTTTCTCATTGAGTTCCTTTTTTTCCAGCTGTTCATGATAGTACAAAGAATCTATTGCGTTTTTGCTCCGCTCACATTCTGCTTTTCTATTTGTTTCATGAGTTATACCCACAGCAAGGGTTTCAAAGGTTTGTGCCAAGTCAGAAATACTCTTTATCGAAATATGCTTGGTGGGAATGTTACAAAGTGCATAACAACGGTTAACTGCATCATTGACATCTTTGAATGTTTCTTCCCTCGTTTCTGACTTATTACCATAATTAAAAATGTCTTTTGAAGTTTTTTTACTTTTTGGTGACTTTAAGCTGGACTTATTGGGCGTAGTAGTAGTGCTTGTTGACGTTTGAAACGTCCTTTTAATGGAGCTATTTTTGTTGATTTCGTTTACTTTTTTTCGTTGATCAAAAATGTTAACATCATCATCCCCAAATCTCACATTTGGCTTGGACGGTGTCATTTCTTTGAAAAATATATCCTTATAAGGAGAAACCGCGAGGGTATTGCTGTTGTTAAATTCCTCGAAGGAGTCGCTATATGTTATATCTTTTGGCATGGCCTTCTATGTAATATCGTGGAAGCAGACAACCTTGCTTATTCAGCTCAGTTCTTAAATGAGAATAACGTTTATTACTCTAAAAAGGAAAAAAAAAATATTTCTTACATTCGTGAAATTCGCTGCTTTTATAGTTAGATATTCTCCTCCTTCGATAACCTATTTACTGGCACAAGATGATGGAACCGAGGGCGGCTAGAGCTGAAGCGAAAGTGTGTGGCCGCGCTTACGTACACAAAAATATTGGAGCCACCAAAGGACCAACAATAATTTACGGTCATGCTTTTATTGTAAATAGAGCATTATCGAACACCTAGATACCGCTCGGAAAAGAACATGCCATTCAGAATATAGATAATCAAAGTTATTTATTAAGAGATGATACATATGTATATATATCTATATAAGTTAAGCGCCAACTTACTCCAATATAATGAAAAACCGATTTATGACTGAAGTAGCCAGAAAGGCAACATTGTAGATGCTTTTGAAGAATTATAGTATCATGGTTATATGTATAGCAAAGGGGAAGAACACCCCAAAAAAAGATAAACAAAAAGAAGACATTTCATGAAAAAACCGACTGAAAGATATGTATGCAATTGAGAAAATAAAAGGAAGTTGTGAAAAATAAGTCAAAAAAGGAAAACAATTAACGGCTAAAATGCCGTAGTTGAGGTCAAAGCTGCCATCGATCAACTTCTTGAGAAAGGGTGGGTGGAGAGGAGCCGAAATTATTCACAAACGGGTTATTATTTCCGTGATGATCAATCAAAGCATCATCACTAAGGCATACAGAATTATCATTTTCATCCGGATGTAATGATTCATTGTCCAGTTCTCCTGCTATTTGATTACTATCACTACTCTCACATTCACAATCAAAAAATTCTGAACTCTGGCTAATTCCTGACAGGGGGACTGTTCTTGATAACGTAATAGACTGCAGATTGGGCGACGAAGGATGGTTATAGAATCGATGAGAATCCAGTAATGATTGGTAATTGATATATTTGAGATCATTATTTTCATTTGAATGTTCATTTATATTAGTGCTCATGTGATTCTGAGAGGACGGTGAGCTGGTATTGTTTGTAATTAGTTTATTCTCTTTCAAACCCCCGTTTTCCTTTGATGGTTTAATTAGTGTGTCTGTGGAATTATTGGTAGTTGACGTTTTAGTATTATCATCTATTGTAGTATCCGTAACAACACTTTGTTTGTCCTCATATGAATCATCCAAAGAAGTATCGAAGCTGTTGTGGTTATTATTAATGATAGTATTAGTATTTCCAAAATCTCCAAAGATTGATGGAGTGGAAGTCTCTGGTATTAGTGAATTTAATGAATGATTAAACAAATTGGCTGCTGTGAATGTATCATTGGGTTCATACAAATCCGCATAATCAAAATTATCGAGCTCGGTAAGTGGGAAACTACAGGAGGCAGAAGATGAATTTGTCGAGGAATTATTGGAGGAAGCAAATGATAATGACGAAGAAATCGAAGAAGACGATGAGGAGTAAGAGGATGAGCCAGAATATAATGATTGATGTTGTGATCCTAATACTGGTAGGTCAATACTATTACTGGTAGTGGGGGCTGTGGGGGTGGGTGCTGTGTTTTGATTCATGGTTATTTTATCACTTCCTGTGTTGCCAGCCAAGGGTGGAGAAGAAGTTGTAGAGTTATCGATTTTATCTAAGACCACATTCAATCTTTTCGGTTTAACGAAGCTTGTGGTGTCATTATGATAAAGATGTTTCAGCGGAGATGTATTATAGTAATCTGTGTTCTCACTAAACTTTCTCGATTGAGGCAAAAACTTCGAAAGAGTTGGGTTTGAGGAGACGAATCTTGACTTTATGTCAGTCGATGAAATGGCTGCATTTTTTTGAGAAGCAGTTTCAATAACCACAGAAGCTTTTTGCTTCTCTTCCGTTTCCTTGTCCTTTTTGAAGGTCGTTATAAAAAGGTGGTAGTTTTTACCATTATTATTGTCATAGAATGTTTCGTTATTGACGTCATATCTACAACATAGTTCAATATTCAAAGGGCAGCTACTTGTGTTATTCTCCATGGTGATAATTTTCTTGATGAGTAAAATATACTTCAAACTATTCAGATCAATGGTAAATTTAAATTCGTCAATGTTGGCATTTATTGTTTTATTGAAATTGGCAGTAACGTAATGAATATCTTTCCATGAGTTGAACGTGAACTTTATCTCCAAATACTTTTCAAAACTCATGTTTTTAACAAATATAAGCCCTGTAATTTTACTTGTATCTTCATTTGGCTGAGTAAGAGAATGCAATTTGATATTTTGGCCATTAAAATATTGTGTTAACTGGCCTTGTAGATCGGAAGGCGATAAAGTTTTGGTGAACAAAGGAGGTGCTGTCTTGAAGGGAACCAAGTCTGTACAGTGAAGTTTCCAGTCGCAAATATTTGTTGCCTGGGAGGCAAGGGAAGTGGTAGCAGAGGGATCCACCGACTTATTGGGAAGTTTTCCTCTAGATGATGCCGACTCATAAGTATAGCAATACCCTGTTTGACCATTGCTGCGTTCATCAATATCATCTTCATCTTCCGAGTCATATAAATCTAGCTTGAACATATTGCTTAGGGAATTCATATAACGAAACTTCTTTTCATTCTTTAGAAGGTTAGTGACTAAGGACGAATCATTGAACCAGCAGTCCTCGTTGTTGAATAATTGGATGTCATCGATCATGGTAGCGTTATCAACTGGAGACAGAGTGGGTGAGTTCTCGTTTGAGATTGAACTTGGTTCCGCATTTTTATCAAATCTTTTAACGGTTGTCAATTCAATTGCAAAACGAACGTTTTTCTCAGGTGAAGTTAAGAAAACTTCTGACTTGGATCTTGTAATAGGTTCTGGATGACATATTTTCAAGGAAGACTTCAACTTCCTAATGGGAGGGGGAGAGGGGCGGCTTATGCGGTTATCAGACATGCTTTTTATCAAATTGCGATGAGGAAAAGAAGGCCTTGTCTTCCGTGGCGATAATTCCGTAGCAGATTGTATTACCATGATGTAAGTTCTTGTTTCAATAATGTGTATATTCTCAGCTTGTTTACAAAAATGAAGTTAAAATACAAAAATAAAAAATCGTATCCGTCTTCTAAGTACCAGCCTCTTCTTGACAGTTAACGTGGTATAATATTATATCGATAATAAGCAGTAGCAATAAGTATTTTTAGTGCCAAAGGAAATAAAAAGAAAAGAAAAGTGTAGCGTCGATAATGGACCAAAAAAGTTACAGAAGTAATCTTAGATCCTTTTTTTTTTATTTATTGTTATTTCTATCTGTCGCTTAAACAAAAGAAAAGAAAAAAGATTTAAGACACACTATGGAAACGGTAAACTATGGGTTATGTAATGGAAGGAAACTACAGATTCTTATATATATATATATAAATACATACACAAATAAATACTAAATGCAGCGAAGTTGAGCCTAAAAAAGGAGGTAAATAATGCCTAAAACAGTGATCCCTTATATAATTAATCAACTATAAGCATGAAGAGAGAACCTTCCCCAGATTGCGAGAAAAAAGATAGGGAGGGGAATCACAGCTATCAAACACACTAAAACATGAAAAAAGTGCGAGTGACAAAAAAAAAAAACAAAAAAAACCGTTGATTCGGGTCGTATGCGTTCTTTTAGCGGCAGTTTCTGTTGACTTGACGTAGATTGACTTTCCCCCTGATATTCTTAGGCGGCTACCCCACTGTGTTGCAGATAACCGCCCATAACCCAGTGAGTAATTTCCTCGCCGCTTGATCCCCGATTGTTTCAGTTCTCGCTTAGCTTGGCTGTTCGCTTCTCCCGCAGATCGACGCCATCATCACGCAGGCAGATGTTCTGCTCTTCACTGGCTGCGTCCTCGGAGAAGGGGTAAGAAAAATCGGGTTTTCCCACCTTTTGGGACACCGCGTTTTCCGCGGAAGAGTTCTTCGGCTCCCAAATCTAGTAGATGCCGCCACAACCGCATATCATTCCATACGTAGTGTGGGGAACGGCAGAGCCTCTGCGCTATTACCTTGAGTAGCTTATGTAAGCAATTGCCTGCAGAGTGCGTCAATAGAGTTGACATGGTAGCGTTCATTTCCTCCTTTGCCTTGCCTGCGAAACAGATCTCAGAAATTACACGGGCGTGTCCGCGTTTTCTGTGAAAAGATAGCCCAGCACCAATTGTTAGTTCTTACGGGTGCCCCTTCATAGCAGTATAGGTACGGAGAAAGCAAGAATAATAAAGCAGCCACATAAGAAAACATTGGTTATAGTTTATTGCGCCCTGTGCCCGTGTGGATTCGTATTGAGAAAAGTAAAAAGAAATAACCGTTTCTTGCTACTAATCCGCTTTTAAGTTTGTTTTCGACTTTTTATGTTTTTAAGTATTAATTACTACCTAACTATAAAGGAGAATGTACGAATTAGCCACTGTATATGTCCAATAATCACGTCTGCATAATTCCTGCTTCCAAATTTGGCATCAGATGTTCTGGATTGCGTTCTCCACCCCTCATCTCCCCCACTCTTTTCTTGGCATAAAGTGACAACATGTGAAAACTCAACAAGTTGTTAGTTGATCAATAATCCAAAAAGAGGCGCGTATGGGGAAATAGATCGGTGAAAAACCGAATTTTAGCATAATGGAGTTGTTAGTTTTTTCCCAATATCGAGTATACTCTCCACCCTCCCTTTGAGCGGATTCGAATTGCAGTCAACTAGTTTCATGGTGGAGAAATCTATTATAGCTTTGCTCTTACCTATAGTGACACTACCATTTTTCGCATTTTCTTTTTTCTCGTCTTTTTCGTCGACACTGAAACTATTCCCAAATTGTTCCTGTAATAGGTTTTGTAATTCTTGCGCCCTCCAAGCATCATCACTTCTCTCTTTAAGTCTTGATTCAGATAGCACATTTTTCTCGCTTGTATTCAATCCGATAATCATTATTAGTATACTATTGGCAATTGTTTCACTCACCATTGAATTTTTTGTCCATTCTATTAAAATGCTTCCGATTGATATTTCTACTTCGACGTCGCCTAGTACTAGCAGCTTTGTTGCATCTTCCGCAGTAGTTTTCTGTATGCAGCCAAACATTTGAATGATATGAAGGTAGAGATCATCAGCTTCATCCCCTTGGTTGTTATTGAGTTTAATTGTTCGCTGAGTTCTCTCCTTGTGCAAATCCTTTTTCATTTTCCGGTGCAAATCTGTGTGAGCCGGTCCTGTTTAGTTGTGGTGCAGGCATACAGTTTTGTTTTTTTCTTCTTATTACATTTTGTTTTACTTCCCTTCTTTCTACGGAGGAAAACCCCCAGCGGAAAAAAAGTCTCAAGTCTGAGATGATTTCATTCTTATCATTACATGAGCGAATTTTCTAAGCAAGTGAATATGTTTATGAACAACCATTATTTATCATATTTATTCTGTTATTATTATAGCGAACATCTTTTTAAAAACAATGGTTCATTATACATAATAGGTATTTTTGGTTTTCTGAAAGAAAATGAAATAGTAAAAACCCTTCTACACTGCCTTTTCAGGTTTATTTAGATACTTAAGAATTCAAAGAACGTAGCAAGCTAGAATTAAATAATTGTTGTTTTGAATTTGGCGTCTCGCATGTTTGAACTGTATGAATTCGGGTTGCCTTGGTGTTCTTGCCATAAACGTCGCAGTTGATTTACCGATAAGGAAGAGTGATCCCCTGGCATAAGCTTTGTGTAGATTGACCAGCACTAATAAGGCGATTTAAGAAAAAATAATTCTTTCAGTCCCTTGTTGGGGTTATTTTACGACTGTTTTTATATTGTTTAACAAATGAGGAAACTTTGTGGGTTAGGTTTGCCAATCATGAAAGTACTTACTGAATGCATCAATATTAACATATGCCGGTCAATAACTCGACTTTCATTTCAATGTATCTCCTTATTACTTTCCCATGGATAAAAAAAGATCCAGCAAGTTTGAGAAAGATTTTATGTCCCGTATAGAGAGCACAAATACATTCGAGAGTTATTCGTGTAATTACGATTGGCTCTCCATCAAGGCAGTTGTAGCTATAACCCAGATAACATAATCTTTAAACCTCAGCATGCCATGATTCTAAGAATTAGTTTTTTATCAACACACTATGATCTATTTTAGTTAGTGCCATTTTGATAGTCTGCTTTTCTCTCTATACCACTTAAAACCTCAATTCAAAGATATACGGCTTTTACTATCGGTAACGAATATGCTTTCTGTTTAATATTTTATTTTGCAAGCACTAAATGTCTTTCTTGTCTGGACAAGTTTATTATGATTTGTTGTACTCATGATTACCTTTTAACACAAGCTTTTAGTGTAAACTTATTTCAAAAGCAGAAATGTGAGTTAATTATATTGTTCTCATAGCTCATTTTTCTTATCCAAATCATCCAAAGCTCATCTTGTACTATTCACTCTCAATGGAAATGGGTGTACGGATTTGGGAGTTTCCTACCCCAATTAAACGCTGATCTCCGCGGAAGGATCTTATTTTGTCATAAAGTTTGTGCCTCGAAAAACCGCCATTGCACTGCTCGGCATTAAGAAGACCCTTCGGTGCGGCTGTCACACTAAAAACAAATGAAACCCCGGCACTTTCTAATGAAAGCACATCAGCATATACGTGACATTGATAATAAATCGACCTTATGAAATAGTTGAAGTGCAGTTCTGATAGCCCTGTTATTGGCATAAAAAATGATTCTTCACCGTGTATGAGAATGATTCTTTTTTGAGAATGATTTGAAAAATTATAATAGCGGTCCATATAATCGTCTCGAAAATATCATAACCTGTGACGTCTATTACGCTTCTGAAGCTGTTGGAATCTTTTAAAAGGTTCGCCGCTTGCCCAGAAAGGCAAGGTACCATTGGTCTCCGTTGCCTGCGCTTTGATAAGATTCTCCTTCATTTCTTTGTGTAGCAATTCCTTCATACCTAGTACACTTTTCGGGTAAAGGCCCTCTAAATCCTGTTTTAAGTCTTGAAGGACTTTTTTATTGAAGGTGTCAGTATTGGTTAGTTGGTAATTTTTAGTTACAATAGTTCCTAGTAACTCTTTAAATTGAACTGGTGTACTAAATATCATGTGTTCATTAGCAGAGTTGATTCCCAGTTTTTGAGTCAAAGTAACTGAAGTACCCACTTCTGCAACAAAACCAAGATTACTGAAAGGAAAAAGAAGGAACACAGAATCATTTTGCGAATAAACAATGTCACAAAGGGCAACCAAGGATGCGCTGAGACCAATTGCGGGTCCATTCAAGCAACAGACCAAAATTTTTTTATGAGTAGCGAATGCGTTCGCTACAAATATATTAGGTGAAGATATAGCAGATATCAGTTTTGATATTTTCTTCACTTCATTCGTACACTCTTCTTTGTTCAACTCATTTACTGCTGAAAACTTGCCTCCTGAGGAAAAATACTTTCCCGAGCTTTGTAAAACTGTAAACAATATAGAATCAGTGTCATTGGCCTTCTTTAGTAATAATGCGATATATACGAAATCTTCGAAAGTCAAAGAGTTCAAATGGCTTGGATCATTCAATATAATTATGAAAAAGTGCCCTTCAACCTTGTAACGTACACGATCGTTCATAGCTGGTATAATTACTTCACTTTTGGGCCTTATACTTGAAGCTTTTCTTATCATATCATAACCACTTATTAAATAAGCAAGCATACAGTCCCTTTCTCAGAACTAGTATATATATATATATATATATTTACTTCGGAGTTTATTACTTATTGCCGCCACTTGTGTTGACCAATTTTTTTGGGGTTAGTGACATCCAATATCAAGTCAGAAGAAATCAAAAATTTTGTCTACCAAAACTGAACTACCCCTATGTTTCACCAACTAAATAATTCAAAGAACTATTCTTCTTAACCTCTTATCTATACTATAAATCATATTTAAGTTTACTTTTTGATAACAAAGTCAAAAAAGATAAGTACAAGATTTTTTTAGAAAACAGGTAGTCATTTATAAAGCTTTATTAAATTGGCAGTTTAATGAAATGATAGTAGCTAGTACCTCTCCTTTTGCGGTAGATAATAATTATTCAAAGATATCTTTGGGTTTGAGATGAGGTATAAGTAGTCATTCATCTGATAAATGACTTATTGGGGCCTTTTTATACAATGCATATGATCATTGAATACGTGCGGGACGTCCGAAAAGGGGCCGGCCGGTCAATTTGTATGAAAAACATCATAAATGTATAATAAAGAAAACTAGAAGTGGTACACATGTGAAAGGACAATTGTCGTACTGCAAGCATTGCCTCCCTGAATTAGAAATTTCTGGTCGATATTTTGAAGTGTTGACAAACGCAATTCATGATGGGACTTCTAAATTCTTCAGATAAAGAAATCATTAAGAGAGCACTTCCTAAAGCTTCGAACAAAATTATTGATGTGGCGGTGGCCAGACTTTACATTGCATATCCCAACAAGAACGATTGGCAGTACACTGGGCTCTCAGGAGCACTTGCTTTAGTAGATGATCTCGTGGGAAACACATTTTTTTTAAAATTAGTTGACATCAGCGGCCATAGAGGAGTCATCTGGGACCAAGAATTGTACGTTAATTTCGAATACTATCAAGATCGTACTTTTTTTCACACATTTGAAATGGAAGAGTGCTTCGCAGGGCTATTGTTTGTTGATATTAATGAGGCATCGCACTTCCTTAAGAGAGTTCAAAAACGTGAGAGATATGCCAACAGAAAGACTTTGTTAAATAAAAACGCTATATCTTTAACCAAAAAAGTAAGAGAAGAAGAAAGGTCTCAGGTAGTACATGGTCCAAGAGGGGAGTCATTAATTGACAATCAAAGAAAAAGATATAACTATGAAAACGTGGACACAATCCCGACTACAAAGCATAAAGCTCCTCCACCTCCTCCTCCTACAGCCGAGACATTTGATTCAGATCAAGCAAGTTCATTTTCTGACATTAACTCGACAACAACATCAGCACCCACTACTCCAGCTCCAGTTCCTCCAGCATCACCTGAAGTAAAAAAAGAAGCAACACATTCCAAACATAGCTTACCGCCTTTGCCAAACCAGTTTACACCATTACCAGATCCTCCACACCACAATGATTCTTCACAGGATAGCACTCCCTCACAATCTCAAAGTAATCCATTTCCATTTCCGATTCTCGAATCTTCCCCAGTTCAATCTGCAACAAACCCATTTCCATTTCCGGTACCTCAACAGCAATTTAATCAAGGGCCATCAATGGCAATTTCGCAGCAGAACAGACCTCTTCCCCAGCTGCCTAGTAGAAGTAATCGTCCCGTACCACCACCACCACCAATGCGTACTACTATCGGAGGTGCGGTTAATCGCCCATCTCCACCTGCACCTCCACCAAGGCGTGGGCCAGCACCTCCTCCTCCACCACATAGGCACACAACTAGTACTAATTTGAATTCTGCCGGAGGGAACAATCTCCTTCCACAAGCTACTGGAAGAAGAGGACCGGCACCACCTCCACCCCCAAGAATATCTCGCCCGACACCAAACATGCCCCTGCAATATAATTCACAACAGTACAACAAAACTAACCAACCCTTTGGATATCAACCAGATACTCAAATGTCACCTCAACCATCACAACCTCCTCCTCCAATGACAACGTTCAATACGTTAACATCGCAAATACCTGCTGCGAGTGTACCATCTACAATCCCCTTACCCCAAGTATCTCAGATGTCTACACAAACTACAAATGCGCCGGTAGCACCACCACCTCCTCCAGCATTTTTAAGCCAAACGCAGACATCTCAATCAGTTCCCCCAGCACCTGTTCCGCCATCATTACAATCGACCACGAATTCTGCACCTCCTCCTCCACCAGCATTCCTTACTCAACATCCCCTATCAACGGCTGCTCCTGCACCTCCACCACCACCTCAAATGCCAGCAGCATCAACACCGGGTGGCGGTTCACTTACTGAGACTACCGGAGATGCCGGACGTGATGCATTATTAGCGTCAATTAGAGGTGCAGGTGGAATAGGTGCCTTGAAAAAAGTAGATAAATCTCAGCTAGATAAACCTTCAGTCTTACTACAAGAGGCCCGCGGAGAACCAGTTTCATCACCAGCAGCCGCAGCAGGCAATGGCGGAACTGTAGGCGGACCCCCGGCTTCTTTAGCTGATGCATTGGCAGCAGCTTTGAACAAAAGAAAAAATAAAGTGGGAGCTGAAGACGACATGGACAATGGAGATGACTGGTAATGGAAACAAAATAAGAGATGGAACTACTGTTATAGAGTATATGTAATTTTATGTACTTATTAATGATCAAAGTAATTGCTCTTTAAGTTTACTTATATTTATTAGAGGAGAATATTAATGTAAACACAAAAGCAGCCAACAATTGTAAGATTGCTTATCATGGCTTCTTCGCAAGTCTGGTAGGGGTAAAGCATAATATGATCCGTTTTCCTTCAATAATGATTAGAGAAACTCTGATCTGAAAACGGATAATATTTCTAACAATATTATTTTTTGTTTAAGCACATATTTAGAACAATTAAGTATAAAATAATATATTATATCTATTGAACTGATGGACCTGGGTTCATTCTTCTCTTACCGTTAATCAAGGTAACGTTAACGAATCTTCTGGTGTACAATAATCTCTTGTAAGCACGACCCTTTGGCTTCTTTGGCTTTTCAGTTTTTTCAACTTTTGGAGTTTGAGACTTAACCTTACCAGCACGAGCTAGAGAACCGTGAACTTTAGCCTGAGAAGAATTGAAAAATAAAATTTTCACTTAATGTTAGTAACGAGATAAATAAAAATATGAACTATTGTTCCTCCATTCATACGCCCATTTTTTAGGAAGGCCTTGTATTCAGGGATACGTAACCAGTTCTGATGACATTTATTGCCCCCAATTCAATTTGTCTTTTTCATCCTCCTCTTGCTTGCTTTCACTCTGATTTGATCAAGTAAAATATCTTCACATTACTCAGTCATAAACTGCAAGCAATTGTACGGGGTGTTTATATCCTCGTTAAATCACCCTTTCCTATCATATTTGGTTTGAACGTACTTCTTTGTTTTTGATATAATATCTACAGATAAATCCTCATGAAAAAGGGCGCTGAGTGGAGTTATAACACAATATTAACGTACCATTTTGTATGATTTTTTTATCTAATGTCTTGAGTTTGAAGCATTCATTTTTAGAATCCATCCTTAATATTGAAGATTGGAATGTGATAACTTTACCGTGGTAAGAGCGGGACAAACCAGCTAGAGGAAAAATTCAGCGCATGAGAAAGGACGCCTTTGCTCGCTCAAACAGTAGACGCAAAAAAAAATACCAGAACGGACTTGAAAAAATATGTACGGATGTGTAGTCTTTAATACTTTGAAAGGAAAAAGTCATTATGAAGCGCTGGCGTCTTCGTCCTTACCTTAAACTGCAGCCACAATTTGGTCACGAGCTTACTATTTTAATTATCCTACTGCGCATAGTAAAAATTTAATGACTCTTTCCAAGCATCGCGAATTAATGACTACTTCTCCATATACATTTTATATATATACGCGTTCATATAATACACTAATAGGTTAAGGGACTCACAGAAAGTGCTTAATTGTTAACATACTGTTGAATCTGTTGATCAATTAGCCATTAACTACAAGCGATAGAAAATAATGTCTTTGGAAAGAGAGGAGCCACAACATTTCGGAGCAGGGCCAGCTCAAATGCCCACATCGGTTTTGCAACAAGCAGCTAAGGACTTAATCAATTTTAATGACATAGGTTTGGGCATTGGCGAAATCTCCCACCGTTCGAAGGATGCCACCAAAGTTATTGAAGACTCTAAGAAGCACTTGATCGAACTGTTGAACATCCCTGACACCCACGAGGTGTTTTACTTGCAAGGGGGTGGTACTACTGGGTTTTCTTCTGTAGCTACCAATTTGGCAGCAGCTTATGTAGGCAAGCATGGAGAGATCGCACAGGCTGGTTACTTAGTCACTGGTAGTTGGTCTCAGAAAGCTTATGAAGAAGCAAAGAGATTGCATGTCCCAGCTGAAGTTATATTCAATGCTAAAGATTATAACAATGGTAAGTTTGGCACAATCCCAGATGAATCACTTTGGGAAGATAAAATCAAAGGCAAAAAGTTCTCATATGTGTACCTTTGTGAGAATGAAACTGTGCACGGTGTTGAATGGCCAAGTTTGCCAAAATGCTTGGTAGAAGACCCAAACATTGAAATTGTTGCCGACTTATCCAGTGACATTTTATCTCGTAAGATTGACATTTCTCAATATGGTGTCATTATGGCAGGCGCTCAAAAAAACATTGGTTTAGCAGGCTTAACCCTATATATCGTCAAGAAGTCTATTCTTAAGAATATTTCGGGCGCTCCTGATGAAACATTACATGAAATGGGGGTACCAATCACTCCTATTGCATTTGATTATCCAACAGTGGTGAAGAACAATTCTGCCTATAATACAATTCCAATTTTCACATTACATGTTATGGATCTTGTTTTCCAACATATTTTGAAGAAAGGCGGTGTTGAAGCACAACAAGCGGAAAATGAAGAAAAAGCCAAGATATTATATGACGCTTTAGATTCAAATCCAGACTTTTATACCCTTCCAGTGGATCCAAAATGTAGATCGAAAATGAACGTTGTTTTCACTCTTAAAAAAGATAATCTCGATGACCAATTTTTGAAAGAGGCAGCAGCTCGTAAACTAACGGGTTTAAAAGGACATCGTTCAGTTGGTGGATTCAGAGCCTCCATCTATAATGCACTTTCAGTTCAAGCAGTACAAAACTTGGTAGATTTTGTGAAGGAATTTGCTGAAAAAAATGCCTAATGTCAGAGAGAAATATCTGGCATTGGTTTCCAAAGAACAATGGTTTTCAAGTTATTATGTAAGTTTTAAATAGAATATTTTACGAACGTGCAAGGAATACCTCTTTTCTAGGGTATAGAAGCTAAATTATATAATATGAGACATTCTAATTACAATACGATACCGTGAGAAAAAAGAATGGTATCCTCGTACTCAAAGAAGTCTAGTTTTTATAGCCCATTGATCAGCAAACAAAGTTAATTGTCGTTTCTCTGACATCCAGCTCAAGATTGTAATATTGACAATTAACAACCGAGCGAGGAACAGGGCAAAAAAGTTTGGGGGAAGTTGATCTATTCCCTTCGATACATGTTTACTCTTTTTGGTCGGGCGTGTGAAAACTCAAAAAAGAGAATTAAAACATAATTAGGAACACTTTCACTGCCTCATGTTTTTCTTTTCTGCATAGTTCGGTCGACTTGTATACTGTTATGTGGGATATGAAAGTTGCTGTAATTATCGACAAATGTGCTCTTTATAGGAATACTCTTGAAAATTTTTGGACGCTAAAAAAAAACTGCGCGTTGGAAAGGAAAAGAATAGGTTTACCTGAATTGGCGAGTGGAATAAAGGACGTGAAACTTACTACACAGGTCGCACCATCAACACCAGTGCTTTGTAAGCCTTAAGTTCAACCTCGTAGAATAAAATGCTAAGGTTAAACTTCTATATATGTAAAAGGATATACTAATTCGTACTTCGAAAGAGCAAAAATAGTAACGAAACAGAGAAGTAATTTTTCAAAAGTAAGAATTCGAGAACTATTTATGAAAAATATTCAAAAATGCTTTGAGTGCTATTGAAAAAAAAAAAAGGGATTTTTAGTATATAGTTTTTCACTTCTTTTTATAAATCAGCATCATCTTCATCAGGTAAAGGCAAAGCAGTGGCTTGATCCATTTCTTGCTGGTACTGGTGCATCAATTGCTCGTCCACTTGAACTTCCGGTGGAGCCAATGCAGGAGAGGCAACAAACTCCAATTGTGGGTTACCGGCAAGCTTTCTCGCCAACCACAAGAATGGCTTTTCAAAATTATAGTTGGATTTGGCAGAGATATCGTAATACTGTAAATTCTTCTTTCTATGGAAGGTGATTGTTTTGGCCTTAACCTTTCTCTCTTTGACGTCGACTTTATTACCACATAACACTATCGGGATATTTTCACACACACGGACCAAGTCTCTATGCCAATTAGGAACATTTTTGTAAGTGATTCTGGAGGTGACATCGAACATAATAATCGCACATTGAGCATTAATGTAATAACCATCTCTTAGGCCACCAAATTTTTCTTGGCCAGCGGTATCCCAGACGTCAAACTTAATTTCACCAAAGTTGGTGTAAAAGGATAGAGGGTGGACTTCAACTCCAATGGTGGCGATGTATTTTTTTTCAAACTCACCAGTCAAGTGTCTCTTCACAAAAGTAGTTTTACCCGTACCACCATCACCAACTAGAACTAACTTGAAGGTGGGAACTTCAGCATTGTTTTGAACAGGTGCAGACATTACAAAAATATATAAGTAGTTACAGCTCTATTTCTTACCTTACTTGGCCCAAATACTTTTCTTGTCCAGTCTAAGTAGATCAAGGATCAATAACAGTCCAGGAAAGATCAAATATCACTAACGCTATTTTTATGTATTTAGGGGGTGACAGAAATCAGGATGCCACATGCGGCTTTTAAAGGTAGCTAGGATCCAGCGAAAAAAAACAGTCGGGTAACGGGTATATAAGAGATGTCTACTTCAAATAAATGTTAACGCCACGTAAGGCCTTCCTTGGTTTTCTCTGTGAAAAGTTTAACCCATTCAAAAACAAAATCGGGGTGAGAGAAAAAGAAAGCATTTCAATCTCTCATACCTAGGCGTAAGCTTATCAGTCCATGCATATGGAAACGTAGAAACTGTGTAACCTGATTTCGCGTGTTGCACCTCCTTAGAGAAAAACCCCCCTTAGATATGTATTTCTTACTGGTGACCCCTTGCTTTCCAATATGCAGGACAATTTTTTGACTGTTATATGGGTTAAGTGTCACTCCTACAGAGTAGATCTCATCCACTTTACGATTGCTCCCGACTGCCGAGAGATGGTCAGTTGCACACAAAGTTGCTTCAGGCTGTCACTACTTTAGCGCCATGGTGATAGCGGAGCCGTGCGGAAGGTGGCCGTTGTCGTAAACGAAATCGCGGAGGTAATAACAATGGCGTTTAGAATCGGGATGGGGTGGTACGCTTTTGTACAGTAAAGGGTACCAACCTCTAACAACGGGAATAATGAAATACATGCCAACAGTAAATGAATCACTTATATAACATGTCAGGTGCTTTAATAAAAGGCCGGCGTTTTTTACTTGCGAATTATCGTTTTCTTGTGAAATAGCTTGACCAAGCTAAGCAATTTTTTTGTAATCAAGACCTCAACCCAAGATTGCGTTACCTTTACCCTTCTTTCAAATATTACGTAACAGATCTTATAGATGACTTTGATTTCAAAGGTCCTAGATATTTCTAAGATAAACACTTCCTTCAAGGACGAAGGTGCCCGAGATGAGATACTATGCGATGAGCATCACCCTCTCGAGAAGGGTTACTTCAAGACCATCATGCGAGCTTTTAGTAACAGCATTAAATTGGGTTTGAGGGGCAATCTGGGACCCAAAGACACAGGTATTATATTCCAGAGTGATGATACGCCACACGATCTCACACTGGAAGAACTTAAGCGGCAACCGGTCTTCATAGCCATTTCCTGGTTTGTGTTAGGTCTCATTATCACTTTTTTACTGATTTGCATCACGCTTTTGCTGACTTCACGATATTCTGACGAGAAGGAAGATTATGTTGCAGAAGCAGTGCCATCAAGAAATAGCAACGACGAGGAGATGCAGTTGCCCCCTGTAACATGGCTAAGTAGTACATAATATTAGAAGGGCGAGGGTACAACGTTCCTCATTGAAATATATATCTGATATATATATTTACCCAGAGGGTCCCTTTAATTCAATCAATCCATAGGTTCTTTTTATACTCACTTCTCTCTCTGGTATTCATATCACATTACCCGCAATCTGATTACCGTACTTCTTCTTAATTGGTCAGATCTCCGCTCACCCGTCTCGGAGCTGATTTTTGCATTTTTAAGGATTTTCTTTAGCTCACCCACCTGATTTCACTTAGCTATACCTTTCGCCACCAGGCTTTCTCCCTCTTCTGCTATTAGCTTGTTACGTATTTTCCTAATTTATTGCTTTTTTAGTTTCTGATACTGTTAGAGTTGAAAAATTGAGCTTCTTTAGTGAGACTATTTTCGTGCTTTCTGTTGTATTCTAGCTCGTCAAAGGAAATAGACAGGAATGTCAGCTATATTACCAAGATTTCTTAAAAGAACAGCTTTTAGGGCTCCCACCAACCTTCTGAGGCTCTCTTCAGTAATTTCGAGGGCCTTTTCTCAAAGTACCACTGCCTCCGCAGCAGCTTTCGATCGTTCCAAACCGCATGTAAATATAGGTACGATTGGGCATGTTGACCATGGGAAGACTACCTTGACCGCAGCCATTACCAAGACTTTGGCCGCGAAAGGTGGTGCCAACTTTTTGGATTATGCTGCTATTGATAAAGCACCTGAAGAAAGAGCCCGTGGTATTACAATTTCGACGGCTCACGTGGAGTACGAAACTGCTAAAAGACATTACTCTCACGTCGACTGTCCAGGTCACGCTGATTATATCAAGAATATGATTACGGGTGCAGCCCAAATGGATGGTGCTATCATTGTTGTGGCCGCCACAGATGGACAAATGCCTCAAACAAGAGAACATTTGCTACTGGCCAGGCAGGTTGGTGTTCAACATATAGTCGTTTTCGTTAATAAGGTTGATACTATCGATGATCCTGAAATGTTAGAATTGGTGGAAATGGAAATGAGAGAACTACTAAACGAATACGGTTTTGACGGTGATAATGCTCCAATTATCATGGGTTCTGCTCTTTGTGCTTTGGAAGGTCGTCAACCTGAAATTGGGGAACAGGCTATCATGAAGCTTTTGGATGCGGTGGATGAGTATATCCCTACACCTGAAAGAGATTTGAACAAACCATTCTTGATGCCCGTTGAAGATATCTTTTCCATTTCTGGTAGAGGTACCGTGGTCACTGGTCGTGTGGAAAGAGGTAACTTGAAGAAGGGTGAGGAACTGGAAATCGTTGGTCATAACACTACTCCATTGAAGACAACAGTTACCGGTATTGAAATGTTTAGAAAGGAATTGGACTCAGCCATGGCCGGTGATAACGCAGGTGTTCTACTAAGAGGTATCAGAAGAGATCAATTGAAGAGAGGTATGGTTCTGGCTAAACCAGGTACTGTTAAAGCTCATACAAAAATCCTTGCTTCTTTGTATATTTTATCCAAGGAAGAAGGTGGTAGACACTCTGGGTTTGGTGAAAACTACAGACCACAAATGTTTATTAGAACTGCTGATGTCACAGTCGTTATGAGATTTCCTAAGGAAGTTGAGGATCATTCTATGCAAGTTATGCCAGGAGACAACGTTGAAATGGAGTGTGATTTGATCCATCCTACTCCATTAGAAGTTGGTCAACGTTTCAACATTAGAGAAGGTGGTAAAACTGTTGGTACCGGTCTGATCACACGTATCATTGAATGAACCTTTTGATATAACCCGAGTGTATCTGTATATTCCGTTCTAACCACTTCTTATAATATATATATTTGTTCAGTTAATATTTTTACGTGTAAATAGAGAGTCATTAATTCTTCAGCTCCACTTCTGATATGTTATTACCAAAACTAGATTTTTAATTTCATATGCACGCGCTCTAGGTGTGTTCATATATTTAGAAGACATCAAGGTGTTTTTCGACAACATTTTTGTTGATTTGTTTACTTTCTGGCGGAGTCTGACGAAAAAAGCAAGGAAAAATACAAGAAAACAAAAACATTCGCAAATCATGACAATTTGAAACCGGCAGAAGTCATCGCATAGAATTTTTGAAGCAAAAAGCTGCCATTAGCAAGGTTCTTTTTACATGTCAAAAGCTTATCAGTATTAACACAATATTGATTATGAACGATATGGCAAAGCCTTTACCTACTCCACCGGCTGCTGAGGTCAGCAAAAGTCGATCAAATTCACCAAGAAAAACTCAGAAAACAAGCCCCAGTCCAAAAAAGAACCTCCATAGTGAAGAAAATGTACCTGAGTCAAAAAGAAGAAACAGAAATCAACATGATAATACAGATGATGAAGAATTTGAATTTTTCCATCAGTTCAGTCGGGAGAAAGTGAAGGGCGTCATACATGCTATCACCGCTGAACTTAAGGAAAAAGGTCCAGATGTTGAATTTTTGATGATACCATTCAGGCCAGAACAAACGAACGACAAGCTATTGACGTTGTTAAATCAACTATTCCCACTAGGTAATGGACAACCAGTTAACGAAAAAAAACAACTAAGAATCATCTCAAGGACCGATGTCTGGACTTTATTTCAATGCTTGAAATATATTTGGTGCAGACTACCAAATTCAGAAATCATAGGTTGGAAATCATATATGGAGTTTAAGCTCAGAGAAAAAGATAAAGAATTCCCGCGAAAATCGTTTTTGGAAATTATGCCTCAATGTCTAGCTTCTCCAAACCATGCATCGATCGTATACGATTTTTTCGATTTGATCATTTCAATTTCATCAAATTCAAGAATCAACAAAATGAGCGCCAGAAAAATATCGAAAATGTGTGCAATTTGGGCATTCAGTGAGCAAAGACCAAATTCAGGTGTTCAAGATTATGATTTTGAATCAGGCGCCATAAAATCATCTGCTCCCAACAATTCCATACAAGATGGGCTGGATCAATGGATTCCTGGATCGGATGCCATGTTTCATCTACTCTTAGCATTTTTAAGGAGTTTTGTCCCTCAAGATCTTGAGTCGGCCAAACTGCCGCGCACACTTAAGAGTTTATTGTTTAATAATCAATATCCTCCAGAGAAATCAACAGCGTACGCATCAGAGACAATCTTAACCATCCCCCTGGTAACTTTGAAAACAGATACGTTTTCAAGAAAACCTTGGCAATTACTGGAACGCTGCAGTGACCTTCTAGACTTCACCGATCATGATGCCTTTGAAGCGAGAGAAGATTACGCTTTGTTAAAGTCTTTATTTAGGAAGAAAAACACAGTAGAAGGAATCAGCAGGAAAATGTCCCAAGAGTCAAGAAGATTGATGAAGGAGATGTCTACTAAACATTCAACTTTTCAAGCAGGTTGGGCACCCAGAAAGTGCATTGAAAATATATTTCATTTGAAAGAGTTTATTGAGGTTAAGAGACTAGATATTGATGATTATTTTATTTGGACTTGGTTGTCGTCCCTTTCTTTCGAACAAACATCTGAAAAAAGAAAAATTTTTGGAAGATCTATTATATTAGAATTCGAATTTGATGGATTCAAAAAGTGGGTGGTTTTCCAAGAATGTGATATAACATTGGAATACAATAAGAAGGGTCAATTCAAAAAACGGGCTTCTGTGCAATCACCATCTGTAGAAAACAAGCAAACTCCAGAAGATTCTGAAATAGAGAACCCACCTGTCTCCAAATCACCTATCGTATCTCAAACTTATAAGAAATTTCAAGCCGAGGTACCTCAACAAAGTGTTTCCCAAAAGGACACTACCCTTAGTAATCAGGGTGTTTATCATACAGTCATTAGTAAGGACGCATTGGCTAAAAACAAGCATAATGTGAATTTGCATTCAATTGAACATAAAATCTCGAAGTGGAACCCTTTAAACAACTTGAGAAAAAAAGGGGGTAGTAATTGTAGTAGTTCATCTTCATTTGAAAGTAAGAGCAAGGAAATCTCTGTAAATGAAGAACTTTATGCAGGAAAAAGTAATAAATCAAAGAAAGGAGAGCGAGTTTTATCAGATTTCAGCACTTTAAATCCAGCCGAATACCAATTACCAGTCATTGAAACCGATGCATCAGATTTTAAGATTGACATACCAGAATTAATGAACGAACGCGACAATAATGAAGAGGAAAAGGCACCTGCTGTTCTAACGAGAAACAAACTTTCAAATTCACGTAATAACATCACTGACTCAACTATGGAAGAATTGAATGGCCTGGTAGAAAAAATGATGACTAATGAACCAGAAGGTATCAAGGCCTCCATAACCGAGGCAGAAACCTTCGAATCGTTGACAAAATTTGATCAATACAAACCAACCAATATAACTGACGATGACTTACAAAGTAGCCACTCAAGTGCCGTTCATTCTTTGAAACTAAGTACGAATACAAACGATTCTTGTGCTGATAGTTCCAAATTCATCACTGATAGGAAATTAGCAGAACCTTCAAAGATTTCCCAGGAATCTAATATTAATGACGATTCATCTTCATACTATTCTCCGAATATCAACAATGTGCCAGCATCAAGAATGCCGAGTAAACCCGGTTATTCCAACTTTGATTCAAAAAAAGCATTGGCGAATGAGCCTCGCCTGGATGAGATACAAGGTGCGGTTCGTCCGTCCAAACAGCCAAGTTCAAATCCATCAGGAAGGGAAACTAGAAACATAGTATCACCTGTTCAACAAAACTACTATAAAAATGGCCGTACAGATGAAATGTCTCCTGTAAGCGCACCTTCTTCCTATTTTCCTGCGAAGTCTCCACAGTATTCCACAAATTCGGCAGGCTTTAAGCAGAATACGTTGAATGTACCAGTCGGGTATAAAGATCCTACTCATCTTCCAATAAATCAAACACCAATGGAATACCAGGACCAGCATAACTATCCTTCTCGCCTCCAAAAACAACGCCCTTTTCAAAACAACGCTCTGCCACAGCAAATAAAATCTAGAAGTCCACAAACAGGACCTTTACCTCTTGCACAAAATATGCTGCCAGTGAAACAAGGAATAAGGAATGCTCCATCTAGCAGCCCATCATATCAACAAATGGAACGGATGAACTTAAACTACCAGCATCCTGCAACTAATCATAAGGTAAAACAGCCACCACATCATATGAATGTGGCTAATGCTTATGGAGGTCGTGCAGGGAATGCCGTGGTATTAGATGACAAGTGGGGCAATCATCCACCGCAGATGCTATCCAACGGTGGTAAGCCCAATCAGTATCAACACCAGCACGTTGATAAGTATATACCACAAGCTCAACCTGCTATACCTGCAGAATACTACAATGGACCCCCGCCTATGCGAGTATCCCCAATGGTGACGCATATAATGCCATCTCAAGAGCCAGTATACTACACAGCTGGAGCTAACAGACGTAGCTTCCCGCATGGCATGCAACAGAATTCTTATGCTGTACCTGTCCAGCCTATGAGAGCTCCAAATAGTGAATTTTACGTTCCGCAAGCTCCCCAGGGAAATAAACTACATGGAAATGTCAATAAGAGACAGGAGAGAAAGAAACTGTATGACAACATTAGGAGCGGAAATTTCGGTATATAGAAATACTTCGTAACTGAAACGACTTTCTTAATGATATCTCAGCAATTATAAATTCTTCAGAATCCGTATATATATATATATATATGTTCATTGCAAGTATGTTGGACACTAATGAAATTTAACTCTAAAAAAATTGATTCTTAAACACCCCCAACTGATAACTCATTGTCAATAAACAAGAGTTACAGTATTCAAGTTTTTATATTCAAGATTATATACACACCATTCCGTTTTTACGTCAGTTGGTTTTTCAACTCTCGAGGAGAATAGGTATAGTGTGCCAACAGGAGCTTTTCTTGTGCAGTAAAAAAAAAGTAAAGCGAATAGTTGACGGGTAAGCATTCACATTATCATGACGATTTTGAAGGTATAAACAAAATGCAGTGCAGTATAAAGTTATTACATTTCTTTTTACATCGGTTGGAAGGCATATAAAAGCTCATAAATAATTGAGCTATGTCTCAAGAAAGTAGTGTTTTATCCGAATCACAGGAACAACTTGGCAATGACCCTAAAATAGAGGAGGCAGATACTGCCTCTGCCAATCCTAGAGATAATAGCAAACCTGTACTTCCGTGGGATTTTGAAGACAAGGCGATAGAGATCAAGAGCTTCAGTGGCTATAAAGTCAATTTTACTGGCTGGATAAGAAGAGATGTAAGTCAAGAACGTCAAAAGCAGGTTGAACTTACCGAATCCCACATGAAAGAATCTGATAGCAAAGCCACGGGGAAAAAAGAACCAGGGGATGAGGATACTGAAGGCAAAGATTTTGAAGAGGAGAAGGAGGATGGATCAGAATCATGAGACCGTTTCATCCGGTACTCATGGGCTCACACTTGTGGTCAGTACATGATCTAAAATTCGCGAATTAGTCTCATTGACCCACAAATTTATAAGTAAATACACATATAAATTAAGGTGGTTCACATACAAAGAATCAGGAGTAGTCTTGATGATCATAATAGAGGAGTTGCATCAGAACATTTTTAAAAGGAAAGAGGTCTCAAAAGAGTCAATCAAAATGAGGAGAATAATGTAATAAGAGCTAACGGGTTTTTACAATACGAGCACATACCATACGCGTTATACAGCAATCGAAAATTTAATTCAATTACTTATTGGAATGATATGTATTTCACAATTTATAGCAAAAAGTAAAAATATCGAATAATTTTTGACATGAAGCACAAGTTTTTACCAAGTGTTAGTACACTCAGTTTAGTTAGCTTGTTATACTACAACGCTGTTTATATTTTCACATTTAACATAATATTACTAATTCGAAGATTTTTTTGTCTGTATTTGCACCGCTGTGAATTTGAGATTTTTTTGTCGTGGTGTCGCTGTCAGATCTAAAAAAGTCACCAAATGACACTAAAACAGCGGCGTATCTTATAACGTGAGAGTATTTCCAATAATGTCTCTTGTCTTTGTGTAGAAATTCCTTGCGTTGCTGGACCTCCTTTTTGTTACAATAAATATGTTGGTATGAGAAATTGTTTTTGGTTGTTCAAGTTTAATTCTTTATCGTCCAGCTACGAGGAAGTTCTCTCAAAGCTTAGAGAAAGAGCTAATCATTCAACAAAGACTCCATATAAAAATCATTTAAACCTTAAAAATAAATGGTTTCATTGAGAGCGCTAGCCGCATTAACACTATTTTTTACCAAATTGGTAAACAGTAATCCTGTTGCAACCAAGAATAGAGGTTCTATACAGTTTCTTTACAAGAACAAAGAGAATACACAGTATACTACCAATAGTCAAACCATTAGTGACAAGATTTACGGGGTCAATATAGGCGGATGGCTAGTACTAGAGCCATACATTACACCATCTTTATTTGAGGCTTTTCGCACGAATCCACACAATGATGACGGTATACCTGTTGATGAATACCATTTTTGCCAAAAACTAGGTTACGAAAATGCAAAGGAGCGTCTTTATAACCACTGGTCGACATTTTACAAGGAGGAAGACTTCGCAAAGATCGCTTCCCAAGGCTTCAATTTGGTTAGGATTCCAATTGGATATTGGGCTTTCACAACTTTGAGCCATGATCCCTATGTTACCGCTGAACAAGAATACTTTTTGGACCGAGCTATCGACTGGGCTAGAAAATATGGCTTGAAAGTATGGATCGATCTTCATGGAGCAGCCGGTTCACAAAACGGATTTGATAACTCAGGATTGAGAGATTCATATAAATTTCTGGAGGATGATAATTTGAGTTCCACCATGAAAGCTTTGACATATATTTTAAGCAAATACTCAACTGATGCGTACTTGGATACAGTTGTTGGAATTGAACTACTCAATGAACCATTAGGTCCAGTCATCGATATGGAAAGGCTGAAGAATTTTTTGTTGAAGCCTGCTTATGACTACTTAAGAAATAAAATTAATAGTAATCAAATTATTGCCATACATGACGCTTTTCAACCTTACCATTACTGGGATGACTTCTTGAATGATGAGGAGGGGGCGCATGGGGTCATCATCGACCATCATCATTATCAAGTATTCTCACCTGTGGAATTAACAAGAAAAATTGACGAACGTATAAAAATTGCCTGCCAATGGGGAAACGATGCTATAAGTGAGAGACATTCGTCTGTGGCAGGCGAATTCTCCGCGGCATTAACAGATTGCACAAAGTGGTTGAATGGGGTTGGTATTGGTGCGAGATATGATGGAAGTTGGGCCAAAGGTAATGATAAATCATATCACATTGGTTCGTGTTCAAATAATGAGAATGTTGCCTTGTGGTCAGAAGAAAGAAAACAAAACACTAGAAAGTTTATAGAGGCCCAATTAGATGCTTTTGAGAAGACTGGAGGATGGATAATGTGGTGTTACAAGACAGAGAACAGCATTGAATGGGATGTTGAAAAATTAGTTCAGTTTAATCTCTTTCCACAACCTATTAGTGATAGAAAATATCCAAATCAATGTCGCTAAAATTTCATAGCATCCATTTAACGTCTTCGGAGATTGACGATCACTCTTAAAGGAAAAGTATGCGAACTGCTTTCTCTCTATATAAAATACTAAGGCATAAAAATGAATTCTAATTTACACTCTATAGTCTTGCTAATTTAGATGCTTTCACCAATAGCCAATTTCGTTTCATACACACTAATGTGGGTGTCCGATTATCGTATGCTAACTATATCATACGGGATGCAAAAGAAGTACGAGACGCGCGTCACTCTGAATATTATCGGGCAGCCTTTTTAGCTCGTGTTGTGTGTATATGTATATGGTAAAAGAAAAACAATACAGATTTACCAATTTTTTGGCAAGTACCGTGAAAGAACAAGTAAGGACCTCTGTACGCACATAGGAACATATTCACTGAAATTTGCATCTGTCTGCTACGTGACTTTAAGAAGGCATTGGGTTACAACCTTTTAGGCTATACGACTGATGATGGTAGCTGTGCCCACTATCGACCTTACACTTGCCGACTCAGATAATGAAGACATATTCCATTCCTTTTCATCTTCAACGAGCACGGATAATGTAGAAACTAAAAAAGAAAACACTAAAGCAGGAGAGGTGGCTGCAGAGCTCGCTGGATGTGAGGGTAGTGCAAAGCAACCACTCTCCCATACGTACAAGACCAACCCATCCAGAAATGAGAGCTCCAATTTTCCATCAACGAGTGAGACAAGGACGAAAGAGATGATTGATAAAAAAGACAATGAAGAATACTCCAAGGAAGTAAATCGACTGAACTATTTGGAAGAAGGAATGATAAAACCATTCAGTGAGAATAAAAAAGGGCAAGAGAGTAATTCAAATGGGGAGATGATAAAGTCTTCTCATGAAGATAGTCACGTATGCGTGTCAAATAAACATGAAAAAACTGGTCGGGGTAAAGTAATGGACCAAGAGGAGTTAAAAAAAGACAAGCATAATGTCATTTTTTCTTCATACCTTTCCAAAAGCTACGGTGGCAGCGAAGATGATTTCGAACCAAATACTGGTCAATGTGGTAACGTTAGTTTTAAAGAAGTGAATTTGGACCTCAACAATAAATCTTTGGAAAAGCAGTTTAATAATGTTGAAACAGGGGAGAATCGTTTGGAAAGCGGAGACAAGGATCAAGTAAAAGGATATGTAGCCATGAATCACAACGCTTTATCTTTTGAACTACCTGCAGATCAGAAATATATTGCCGAAAGTGATTGTAAAGAAAGCATACCGTGTGTTCTTGATGGGCGAAAAATGGCAGCGTTAGCATCTAAGCAAGAGTCCGTTGTAAATGTCCTTGAAAATGAAACGGATAATGCAAGGCAGGAAATGACAATTCGACTTCCAGGGCTCCAAAGTAGTGTGCCTTTACTCGAACAGGACCAAAGTGAACTATTCAAACACCTCAGTGAGCAACCTATCGATATTGATCACGTTGATAGTAAAAACAAAAGAAAGTATAATGATAGTTTGGAAGATAATAGAGTACTCAAGAGACTGATATTACCCTTGAAACACTTGGACGATAGGATTAATGATATACGTGTTCCTGCACAGAAAGATGGTACAATCATCATTCTCTCAGATGAGGAAGAATCGGATGTTAGTATGCATGATTCAGAGAATAACCAGAAAGCTCTTGAACTAAATACTACTGATGAGTTAAATAATAATATTCCAGAAGTGATATCTTTACTTGATCTTCCCAATATTGACTTGGCCAGTCCGGTAATAAAAGAGATTGATAACAATAATCTACAGATATTACCAGAAACAGGCACACAAACCTCGAATTCACCAGCTATTAATGAGGCTACCATTACAGAGAAGACTGCCCAATCTCCAAACCAAGAGGAATTTTCACTAGACACTTTAAAAAAGAATCATCAGAAATTACTTACGGAATTAAATTTTAAGGAAACAGAGCTACGTAATGCTCTCAATTCCTCTAGGACGAACTCAGAAATTTTAAAGAAAAAACTGACTAGGAGAGAAAAAGGTGTTTCTGAAGCTGAAAAACATTGGCAATTATTGTCAACGTCGATGACCAGAGGTGGAAGAACCATCAGTTCAACTCAGCAGATTTTGATAAATGAAGCTCAAAACCAATTAAACAGACTAAAGGAGAAAAGGCAGTTGACAAAGGCGAAACTAGATTCAATCAATATGAGAATGTACAACTATAATGAACAGTGGAAGTCCTTCGTGCATTCAAGAAATATAAAGCTAAATAAATCTCTAACCACTCTTGAGCGATCGATCAGAGACTACCAAGCTTCTACGACTGTAAATCAAAGGAACGAATGTCTGGCCGAAAAGGAGAAACTCGACCAGATGTTAAAAGAAGGGACGCTAAGTTTCAGTACCTACAAGCGACTAACAGGCGAGATCCAACAGAAGTTGAATGATTTGAAATTGGAAGATCAAAGCAAAATCGACAGCAACCGCATTGTGCCATTGGTACAGCAACCTTTGGCAGTGAGAGACTTATTTGTGAAATCTATTGATACTGCGAAAAACCTTCTCGCTAAAAACACATCAAGGACAGAAATGACGAAAAATATTCTTTATAAACACCTGGACAATTTGACTTCGTATAAGAATTTCTTCGAAAGTGGTAAATCCTTAGTAGATGTAAATAGAAGAAATAATGCGCATGAATCGGCCCATATATTATTCACCAATGGTGTAAAAATGCCTATCGTTTTTGAAACATTGCAAGATTACGGTATAAAGTTTTCTAATCCGGCCATCGTCAATCCTGACAGAAGGGCTCAATATTTCAAAAGCATTGAAGTTGCTCGAGATCTTATTTCGAAATCCAATAGATCAGAGGATACCAAACGAAAAATTACTCGATTCCTAAATATCCTGGAGGAATTTCGGAAGGATATTGACACTGGATTTCCGCCAACTCCTCTAAAGAGAGAAGGTGTTGGAAAAGCTGTTGTTGGCTTGAGAGAACAAGGACTTAAGATGGAAAGATTGTATGACAATTTGAGAAGATATAAAATTCCTCTAACAAATGAAGAGCTACTACAACAGAGCTACTTATTTCCAGCAAACATGGATCAACCACTTCCTTCTAACTGGAATCGTTTGCAAAACACAGAAAATTCAGGTCTTATAAGCAACAATATGTCGATGCAAGATGAATTTCACATTTCGAATATGCATGCCGCCGAAGATCAAGAACAGATCAGAGCGCTCTTGGAGAATGTCAAACAATCAGAATCAGTTATCGATGGCGAAGC
Source organism: Saccharomyces mikatae IFO 1815 (assembly GCF_947241705.1). Classification (NCBI taxonomy): domain Eukaryota; kingdom Fungi; phylum Ascomycota; class Saccharomycetes; order Saccharomycetales; family Saccharomycetaceae; genus Saccharomyces; species Saccharomyces mikatae. Next base: position 694,934 of record NC_079270.1, read on the forward strand.
ACTTACTCCAGAGGACATGACCGTAAACTTACTAAAACATCAGAGACTTGGGCTACACTGGTTGTTACAAGTAGAAAACTCTGCAAAAAAAGGTGGTCTACTTGCTGATGATATGGGTCTAGGTAAAACTATTCAGGCCATTGCATTAATGTTGGCTAATCGATCAGATAATCCTAACTGTCAAACTAACCTGATAATCGCACCAGTTTCTGTTCTAAGAGTTTGGAAAGGTGAACTAGAAACGAAAGTGAAAAAGCACGCGAAATTTAGTACATTTATATTTGGGGGATCCGGTAACGGAAAAGTCAAACACTGGAAGGATTTATCAAGATATGATGCCGTCTTGGTATCTTATCAGACCTTAGCAAACGAATTTAAAAAACATTGGCCAAAAAAACTGGATGGTGAACAAAAACAACTACCTGCCGTTCCTCATATTCAAGCTTTAAATAGGTTGAAAACTTCCAATGAGTACTACTCTCCGTTTTACTGTAATGAGTCGACTTTCTACAGGATTTTATTAGATGAAGGTCAAAATATAAAGAACAAAAATACAAGGGCCTCTAAGGCATGTTGTACAATAAACGGTATGTATAGATGGATTCTATCCGGTACACCAATTCAAAATAATATGGATGAGCTTTATTCCTTGATAAGATTTTTAAGGATTCCACCTTACCACAAGGAGCAACGGTTTAAATTAGATATTGGAAGATTCTTTCAAAAGAACAAACAATATGAATATGACAATGAGGACAGAAAAAATGCATTAAAAAAGGTAAGGGTTTTGTTAAACGCAATTATGCTTCGTCGGTCTAAGGCTGATAAAATCGATGGCAAACCTTTACTGGAGCTTCCGCCTAAAATTGTGGAGGTAGACGAGTCATGTCTCAAGGGGAAGGAGTTAGAATTTTATACAGCTTTAGAATCAAAAAATCAAGCACTGGCTAAAAAACTGCTGAATAATTCTACGAGGGGCAGTAATTCTAGCATTCTGACGTTGCTACTTCGTTTAAGGCAAGCTTGTTGTCATTCAGAATTAGTTATCATGGGTGAAAAAAAAGCAGAGGGTACAAAGGTAGCAAACGGGAAAAGCTTTGAAAATGACTGGCTCAGGCTTTACTTCAAAATTACTCATATGGATGAGGAAACGCGGGCTCAAGTAATTACTTCAATGGATTCCATGACCTGTATCTGGTGCATGGGACAATTAGAACCAGAAGCAATGTCTGTTTTGACAGGATGTGGTCATTTAATTTGCGACACCTGTATTGAGCCCTTTATTGAAGACTCTTCCATGCTACCACAAGCCAAAAGAACCAACAATGGGGCTTTGGCGCTACCGTGTAAAGATTGCCAGAATTTAACGAATGAGAAAGAAATTGTTTCACACAAATTGTATGATCAGGTGGTAAACCAGGAGTTTACCACGGAAGATTTACACGCAGAATATTTAAGTGAAATGGAGAAGCAAAAATTGCAGCAAAAGAACGTTTATGTGCCCAATTTTGAGACTTTAGAGCCGTCGTCGAAAATAGAACAATGCATGGATGTTATACAAATGGTTTTTGATGAATCACCAACTGAGAAAGTCATTATTTTTTCTCAATTCACTACATTCTTTGAGATTCTTGAACATTTCCTGAAAAGTAGACTGAAAGTTCCTTATCTCAAATATATCGGATCTATGAATGCCCAGAGAAGATCTGATGTTATCAATGAGTTTTATCGTGATCCTGAAAAGAGGATACTTTTGATATCTATGAAAGCGGGTAATTCAGGGCTAACATTGACATGCGCGAACCATGTAGTTATCGTTGATCCATTTTGGAACCCATACGTCGAAGAGCAAGCTCAGGATCGTTGTTATAGAATAAGTCAGACAAAAAAAGTCAAAGTTCATAAACTATTTATCAAAAATTCTGTTGAAGATCGTATTTCTGAATTACAGAAAAGGAAAAAGGAGATGGTCGATTCTGCCATGGATCCAGGCAAAATCAAAGAAGTGAATAGTCTAGGACGTCGAGAATTGGGGTTTTTATTTGGTTTAAACGCTCTTTGAAGAAATCCAGCGAATTCGCTATTATTGAAAATACAGGAATATAGAAATGTAGAAAACTAGTGATGGTTTCGTTATAAATAATCCATATTCCTTTACATCTACATGCTTGCTATTAGCAATGAGTGGAACAGAAAATAGAACCTATATTAAAAAAGTTTCAGAGCAAATAATTTGCATTGCGGTCACACAATGAAATTGTGCTTTTCTAAGCTTTGATTATACTTAAAAGACGAAAATATACGAATATTGGAATAATCCTTTGAATTAATTTTCAACAAAAGCAAAATCATTAAATGCACGCAACCCACTAGAAGTCCTCCTTGGGTTTTAGTTAATTTTAGTTAACTCATAACGAATAAATGATTTCACATTATCCTATACTTATTTCTTCTTTGGTTTTATACGTTATTTATTTTCTTTGTCAACTTTTGCGTTTTGGTTCCACTATATTAGATGACTGTTGCTGTTTTTATTTCATCTTATGACACCGCATGTGATATTATGCTAGTGACAGCAATCAAATAAAATTTATCTCTCTTAATAGTTAAGAAATTATGAAGTATTATCTGAAATTGACGCCTATGTTCTTACCTATAAATAAACTTGAAACAGCCATTTGAAAGTATTTTCTTTTGTACCATATCTCAGAATGAAATATGTCAGCATAACTAAACACATAATACGAAAAAGTTCATTCGAGGCTTTTGTAAAACTGGTACGAAACAAGCTTACTACCAAACACACAAAATCGAGTACATTAGATCAGTTCTAGTTTTCGTTAGACGAATTATCAAAATATATAAATACCCAAACACCTGTTTTAGATCTGAGATTGGGGAGATAATAAAAATGAAAGGACACTCCAGTATTACTCAATTCAGGTAACATCAGAAATTTTGCCCTTTCGACAATATCTTATTCAGTAGATGCTAATAGGAACATCATCACTGCCATTCTCGCTAATCTTTAACGAAAGTAAAAATGGATAGGATTATTATGTAGATTTATATATCATTGAATATGGTTTGCTGAGTATCTGCCACGAGTAAGCGACATGAAGTTGATAGTGTTACAAAAGTATGATATTCGTGCCAAGATGTTAAATAAAAGGGAGAAGTTTTTTCGTTCTATGCTGAGTATGTGTGTTCATTCTGTCAAGTTTTTTTGCTCATTAGACAGCTTTTTCACTGGAAGTAGCGGATTCCTTTTCATTTTCTTTTTGATGGACGATTTCAAATACTTTTGTGTTTTCTGAGCTAGTTTTGGCTAACTCAGGTAGATCGTCATCGGAGCTCTCAGGGTTGTATTCCTGTCCAGTGGTGTAACTTCCGCCCAACGTATAAGCACGGATTTCTTCTTCAGAAATTTCACTGTATGGAACCATGCCCTTCTTTCTCGCCTCTTCGTCGGTAAATGCACCATAGTAATCTTTATCATCATGTTTAACAGTGATTTTGAATGGGAAGAAGATACATAGTCCCCAGTAGACGAAAAAAGAAATCAAAAAGGAGAAGAAAGAATCACCATAGAAAAAATTTATGATACCAGTGTTGTGGAAATAGTCGTTATTGACTTCCCACGCGATACCGGGAAGACCGGGAGCCATACCACAAACCCAGGCCACAACAGCTCTCCAGTTCACACCTTTAGTGTAGTAGTATTCACCGTTAAGAACAAAGGCATTGGTGACGGAGTATTGTCTCTTCCTGATCAGGAAGTTATCACAGATCATGACGGTAATAATAGGTGTCATAACAACACCGAAAGAACTCATGACAGTTAAGAAAGTGGAAGAGGAGTTGTAGAAGTTCCATGGCAAACATGCCCAGGAGACGCATGCGGCAAAAATAGCACCTCTCTTGATATCAACGTACTTAGGTAATAAACCAGCCAAATCCATACCACTGGCAAATCCACAGTTGGAGATGGTGTAAGATATTTGAGACATGACAAAGCAAAAGCCACAGAAAAATGTAGCGGCACGGGCACCTGCAGAGTAGTTAGTTGTCAACCAGTTATTAAAGATATCCATAGGCATCCAAAATGGTTGACCATATAATTTATCACAAGTGGAAGCACCAATGATACCGAAGACTGGAATCAAAGTTGCTGGTAGTAGTAAAGCAACTATAGTACCAGACCAGATAGCACAGTTAGAGGAACCAAATCTTGAGAAATCACTTTGATTGGTGCAACCTGGAGAAACGGAACCATACCAGTACGAGATCGTATAAACCCAAGCCCAAGCTTTTGCAGAACCAGTGACTGTGGATTGAGTGGAGGTGAACAATTCACCAACTCCATGAGCATTCTTGGTCAAGTAAATTACCATACCCAACATTGAAAAGAAAGTACCAACACACGACCAAATCAAAATGTAGTTCATATGGTATGGTTTCATAAAGTAACAGAACGCGGTGATAACATGGAAGATAATGAAGCCGATCAATTCCTTGGTGGTCATGGCAACTTTCGAGGACAAAGTATTGGGTAGATGCAAGTAGTGGTGAGACCAAGAATCTAATATCATGTTTACACAAAGACCACCCAACCAGGCATTGGAACCATAATAGACAATACTCATTAAAATTCTGATGATGATTCCAAAGGCTGAACCGTAAATCCCAAATACGAATCTTTGAGCTAGAGTGAAACCGACCTTCCAGTCGTAACCGGGACAAGAGTTGGCCAAGGCAAACAAAATGGTCAAGATGTCAGCAATGATAAACGCACCAATGGTCTCTGAATAACTCAACCCAACCGTTAGTGCAGATGAGCCACCTACCCACATACCCACGTTGAATGACAGAACACCCCAATACGCAAAATTAGACCAGAACCCCCATGTTTGGTTTGCAGACTTGATAGGTTGCAAATCAGGGTTCCTCAGAAAATTAACACAGGCCCTATCTTTAACAGGAATTTCTAAAAATCTCAAAAACTTGGAGATTCTAGTACCAAAACTCATGATGGTGTAATTCTAGAGTTTTTGCTTGATAGTATAAAAGATATGAGAACAATAGAGAACTATGTGTTTTCTGCAGTAGAGGATGACATAGTAAGGGTTCTCGATGACATCGAAAATTACAGCTTCCATATATACCAAATAGAAGGGACGAAAAAGTTAATCACACTGGGACAGCGAGTAAAAAAAATTTGCCCATTATTTTCCTTATCGTCCACCTTCTTCCTGCTTTCTGTTAAACACCTAAAATAGCTGTATTGTCTGATTTAGTAACTCGATGGGTGAATTTCCTCCTATCCCATATAGATTAATAAGGCAACCTGCAGGAAACGTCTATTGTCAAGCGTTTTGCCGATGGGTCGCCGCGCGTGATTATGCTCCTAAGCGCGGTTATCATCATGCGTTCATGTTGTACACGCGCGTTTCTGTGGCGACGACTACTGCAAGATATAGTACATTGGCGGCTGGCACTCATAATGCGCATACGCAGAGCGCCAGTCCATGCAATTAAGCAGGTGAGGTCTTTTTATGTCGATGGCAGAAAAACAAGGCTACATGAATGCCTTGACATTGTCATAAATTTGCTATAGGGTATTTCTTGCATCCATCCGTCTCGTGCCAGTTTTTCTGTACTTTCTCATAATGCCTTCACAATACTAGTTTTAGAGGAAAGGCCTTCGCAAAAAGTTCGGATATCTTATTCCATTTCTCTTCACTGGAACGGCTTCGAGGAGTAGTATTCAAGTTCAATGGCGTCGAAGCCGTACACTAGTGAGATACCCAGAGTTGTTATTTGTAAGTAAGTCTCCTTACCTAGCTTCTCACTCTTGACGTAATTACGCACCTGCATGTGATGCATGTGATCTGCAGTGTGAGGTGAGTAATGGTGCCGTTTGGATTCATGAAGAGGATGCCTTCGCTCTCAATCATCGGTTTTGGGAGTTTCGTGGTACACTCTTCATTTCTGCCTTCGCGATGTTTACGAGAGTATTCATTTTAAGCCGCTGCACTTGCTTGATGAATCCTCACCGGGGTTGAGCGTGGTTATCGAGTAGTTTCTCCTAAGGATCATGAGTGCTGGGGCGGTGAAGCGTTCAGCAGCATGCTGGAAGTCTCTGTCAACGTGTTATTATACTCTTTTATGAAGAGACGACACATTTGCTTCAAACCTTAAGCACATGATGAGGTGGAGCGATGCCTTGTCATTATGTACCCCTTTTTATAGGAGCTTGTAGTTGCTGCTGCTTATGTTTTCAGGTAGGACCATTGATACCTTGTACAATGCTCCTGATGTTTCGACGCTGCTTGTGGAAGATTGATTAGATTGAGCCTGTTTTTCATTAAGGATTTTAAGTCAATTTCATGTGGGAAATAGCAGTCTATGTTCCGGAACACGGTATGGACTTCTTAAGATAAACCATCTCCAATGCATCCAGTCATTGTGTGACCTTGGCCTGAAAATACTGGGCAAAATTTTTATTTGGAGCTACATTTTCGTTGAAGGCAATGGTCTGTACCTCGGAGTTTGTCTTGATCCATGGCTTGGGCAACATTGCCCGCGGTCTCAATGCATGTTCCGTAAAACTTAGCACGTTAGCCGGTCAGATAGGTGATTTCTCCCCTACTGGAACGTTGTTGTCCTGTAACTACACCTATTATCCACTACTGGTTAGATCTATCTGAATTTCTCAGGAGCAGAAGTCTGCATTCTTTAAAACTTGTTTACTACCAACCATGTGTCGGAAATTGGTACATAACACATGAAACTACTTGACGATTGTTTTTTCCACTGTTATAGTTCCTCTCATTATCTCGGTGGTGCGTTCGTGTTCTAGCTAATTTGTAGCGTTTCTGTTCAAAACTTGGTAAATGTAGCGACAACTTGAAGTTCTATATGGCTAGATTGTTTAAAACTTCCAAGTATTATTAGCATTCTCTGAGAACAGAAGTAACAGAGAATTTTCTTACAGCATTAACACCAACTGGCGCAAATGGGGATGATAATGACCACCTGTCTCCCTCAATTAACACTTTCGCAGATGGAAAAAGAGCAGGCCCTATGGTAAAACAACCATTATTCTTTTTATATATGTCGTTTAATCAATTTTTTAGTGACTTTCCATTTACTTTATACTTATATACGTTTTGAGAACAAAAGGTGAATTTCAAAAAATAGGGCGCTCTCAACAGGCTGTGTTTTATTATAAACACTCATGTGCCTGCAGGTATCGATCAACCTTCTTCTAATGAAACAAACTATTGTACTGTCAAACGAAACAATTCGGAGCTCAAAAGGGTAATTCCCACGAAAACCAAACCATTAATTACAACAAAACACAACTTCCCAGGAAATTGTTGTACCACGGGGTCTGGCAGCATGGGAGGTCTTGGAAATTCTGACATACCGTTTAGGAAAAGAACTTGTCATCAGATTGTAATATAGAGATATCTGGGAAGTCTTTGAGATAATTGTTGAGATTCATTTGTTGATGAAGGCAGTATCATTTTGTATACAGAATATACTCGAAATTTCCCTTAAGGATATTGGAATTCACAAAAGGGAATTAATAATTTTACACAATGATATATTTATCCGTTCTCTTGCTTTATACCTCGTCATTAATTATTCTTTTACATTATCAATCCTTGGATTTCAGCTCCCACTAAATTTGATGATGTTGTAATATAAATCAACTATCATCTACTAACTAGTATTTACGTTACTAGTATATTATCATATACGGTATTAGAAGATGACGCAAATGATGAGAAATAGTCATCTAAATTAGTGGAAGCTGAAACGCAAGGATTGATAATGTAATAGGATCAATGAATAACAACATATAAAACGATGATGATAATATTTATAGAATTGTGTAGAATTGCAGATTCACTTTTATGGATTCCTAAATCCCTGAGGAGAACTTCTAGTATATCTACATACCTAATATTATTGCCTTATTAAAAGATGAAATCCCAAAAATTACATCAGAATCAACTCTTATCTCAGATAACTTTCTCGCAATTCTTATGCCATCTTCTTATATCTGTACATAATAATATACAAGAAACGTGTTTACTAGTCGACAGATAAGAGTCGGTTCTTGAGAGATTGGTAAATTTTGAGATGATTGTTGGGATTCCATTGTTTGATAAAGGCAATAATATTAGGTATGTAGATATACTAGAAGTTCTCCTCCAGGATATAGGAATCCAATAAATGGAACTCGTAATTCTACACAATTCTGTATATGCTTTGATTGTCATTTTATATGTTGTCAGTCATTATCCTATTACATTATCAATCCTTGCATTTCAGCTTCCACTTATTTCGATGACCGCTTCTTGTTGATAATTAGTAGTTTAGTAAGTTGTAATAATTAAGAATAGTCGTTCCTTCTTAATCTATATAAGAGAGGTATATAAAACACACGCTGATTGGGTGTATTAAACCAAAAGGTTCAGACATAAATCAGAGTGTTGATGATAAGAATTTAGTGTTAACTCATCTTCTTATATACTAAGTTCTGGACAATTAATAGATCTTTATCTTATTAGTGCAGGAAATTCTATAATTAGAATTTCCCTACTCCATTTAAATTGGTATCACCATAAGAATGTTAGTATTAATTTACTCAACATCATTAGTATCATGTTAAAGAATGTTCGTCATCAACTACAACAATTTATATGAATAAATGTATAGTGGTAATCACTTATTCCAACACTTCTCATAACTTATGTCATCTTATAACACCGTATATGATAATGTACTAGTAGTATGACTACTAGTTGATAGACGATAGTTGATTTTCATTCCAACAGTTCTTATTTCAGCATTCTAACCCTAACAGATTAAACTTCGTTAAATTAATATATAATATAATGAGACCTATCAGGTCATTCAAATTAGCAGCGCCGTGGCGCAGTGGAAGCGCGCAGGGCTCATAACCCTGATGTCCTCGGATCGAAACCGAGCGGCGCTAATTTTTATATTCGCCCTTTTTCTGTTTTTTCACTTTTATTTTATTCTTAGGATTGGCACATTTGATCTTATACTAACGAAGGAATACTTTAGAAGAGAGTTTGATTGGAAGAGAGATTATGTCCTTAATTTCAATCCAGAATTTTTTTAATTATGGCTTCTGATTCTGTTGGTACAGATATAAGTGGCTCCGGTTCGATAGAGAGAGAGTCTGACGAATCATGGGAGCTCTTGAAGAGAGAGTTTAATACATTATTCAGTAATTTGAGAATAGACAATAAAGTAGAACATAATCTTACCGACAACGAAAGAGAAATCAGTCGAGAGCCAATTGTTTTACAAGATCGTGACGACTCAGATTTACCGGATCGAAGAAGTGATGCTATTATCACTGAGGCTGCTCATGACAGATGCTTCAATCAAGTTTCTGATTCTCTGAAAATGAAGAATAGCAATTTCCAAAAAATCCAGCTTTCAAAACTTATTTTCAATTCCCTTGAAGGCAAAGAAGTTTGTTCGAAAATCTTCCAACACACACTAGGCTTACTAAGTTTACTGCTATGGAGAACAAAGATACGAGTACCGTATTTTTCCTCAAAAGTACGATATATCATTCTGCAATTGAGTTTATTCCGATACTGTTTAAGATTTGGAAACTTTGCGATTGATGTTTATCGAATTATCAAAAAATTTCATCAATTAAGGGAAATGAAGAAATCTCACTGCCAGGAGGGACCATTTTTATTCTTTTTAAGAAAGCTTCGGTTTCGTGACATTATTGAAACCTTTTACAGTTTGACAGATGAGTTGATATTATTCCATAAGCTGCATTCAATGTTCACTAAAACGAACACGTTACATACAAATACCAATAGACTGATAAGGTGCATAAAAAAACAGCACTATGTCCTATGGGAAATTTTAAATATTCTTGCTATGAATAAGAGTATTCAACAATGGCAACAACTAATCAGAGATGAAATTTATTTGAGCATGTTCAATACCAGCGATAATTCCATAAAGGACCACAATTTAAAGTATGAACTACTTGCTAATAACAAAAATATCTTGAAATTACAGAAAAATAATATTACATTGGATTTTTATAAGATAATACTGAACCTAATGTCTAATCTAATTAATATCAAAGGAAAAAGGGAACAATTTAAAGCAGGGCTGGCTTACGAGATCATTACAGCTGGTTCCGGGGTTGCCGAGCTGGTGAGGCTTTGGAACCAAGCTAAAGTGACTCTGATGAAACAATACACAGGCGCTGCTTGATAACAAGTGGCTAGATGGATTCATTTCTTGCTCTTCTCTTTTTTCCCTTTTTTTTTGGTTTTTTTTAGTTTGTTATTATAGTACTAGTATATACAATCTTTTTCTTCTTTACTTCTAAAGATTTAATTATACCCATTCTGCTTCCACCTGAGCTTTTTGAAATGTATAGTCATTTCTATTGATGGTAACCACACCATCTTTCAAACTACATTTCCATCTTGCTTTTGTCCTTGTAACTTTGTCATATAGGCACAGCATTAAATTCTCATCTGGCCCATCTTCTTCACCCTCCGAGATTAGATAGTCGTCATCGGAATCATCTAGTTCTGAGCCGACCTCATCTGTATCTAATAATGCACTTCTTTTTTCCTTCTTTGCTTGTAATTTAACTTGCTCTATCTGTTCCTTTTCCTTCCGACTTTTCTCCACATCCTCTTCCTTCTTCTCGTCCTCACCATCTATATGATCAACAGTATTTATATTAGCGTTTTCAATTGTTAATTCTATTTCAGGTTTTACTTCAATTCTGGCTCCACTATTTGCGTCTACATTGGTGTTAGCGCCCGGGTTCGCGTTCGAGGTGGTATCTGGTTTATTATTTACTTCCCCTCTACTATTATCAATATTAGTCTCTCCAGAGTGGGATATGTTGTTATTGGAATTGATGTTTGGCAAAATTAAACCTTCGTTGCCAGCATTTTCCTCCTTGATATTGAACTCGTTAGAACTTATATTGGGAGTAGCAAGATTAAAATTCAAATCATTCTGTACACCGTTGACGGTTCCCTCATTGAACTGATTATCCCATGAAAAAGTGGACACTTTCGTCTCTGTGAGCTTTTTTTGCCAGATGTTTTTCAGGTCTTGTAAAGTTTGTTCATCTATACCTGCATTTTCAAAATCCTCTCTCACTTCGTTCACCACCGATTCCACAATAATTTCGTACGCTCTGCTGGCCTCTGCATTCGACATGACGTCCAATGAATTTTCTTCTCTGTGATCTGACCTCTGTACTACTATCGCTTTTATTTTCTGGGCTTGCCCCCGATAATATGCCATATGGCTTTATCCATCTTGTTCTCCTTTAGGCTCTTCACTTTTCTTCAAGAGTTTCACGTCATACTCTACGAAGCTTTTCGCGTTAATTAATGACAATTATTTATTTATTTATAATTCAGAATTAACGATGAGTTCTTGTTTTATATTCTGTTCAATCACCCCAGCCTAAAGTGCACCATTGACGTTAAAAACAGAGCTTGGAAGAAATTTTTGGGATAAATCATATTCAATGGACGAATTGCCTACTACTCCGGTTAGGCTTATTTTAGGGCAGTCTCAACAACACGAACGGGAATCAGAAAACCGTTTGAAGGAACGCAATTCACGCTCATTTCATTCTCTTTCAAATGCAGATATTCCAGCTGAATCAAACTCCAGCTTTATTTCGCCTGGATCCTCTCAGTTTGTTGTACATCCTCAAGAATCGCTGAATCAGAAGGAAGATCTCCAAGAAGATTCGGACCTCTCGATTGATTATGGTAGAACACCTGCTCGTAACAACAATAATAACACCAATCCACTAGAGAAGATCGACATAAACAAAATGTTTGATGATGATAAATCTGATGTAGGCCTCAATCATGATAATGAAAATGCCAATAGGACTGATAAACATGTCCTTGAATTGAATTATTCTCCCATCAGAGTTGAAATGAACTCTCCAGAAAAGCAAAGCGACAAAGGTACAGATAAAGATGAAAATGATAAAGAAAGTAGTCATATAAATAAAAAACTGAAATTGCAGCTAGAATCGGTACCTGATTTGAAACAAATCTCCACTGAAGGTGCTGCTAAGGATAAAGAAGAAATAATGTCATCACCCATGGCAATTGATATGATTGATACAAATATAAGTCCGAATAAATTTATAATGAACGATGGAGTTGCAAGAAACGATAGTTTCAACATTAATACGGATAAACTCAACCTAGAAAATGAAATCAATGAGAAACAGGAAGAGGAGGATTTTATAAAATCGAACAGCAACAATGCTGTTAATACTGATAATGATGATAACGACAAGGAGTACGAAGAAAATGATATAACAAACTCCCATATAAACAGACTCACACCTTTGTATGAGACTTCTGTAAGGGACTTGAATTATAATGAAAATGAAAGGAATCACTGCGGTGATGATAGTAAACTTGATGTGAGACATGATAATTTTCAGATTGTTGCGAGAAGAAACGAGGAACTAACTGACCAAATATACCATCTAAATCAAAAGGTGAACACTTTGATTTCCCAAAATGAATCAATATCTTTTCAGTATGAAAAATTAAACAAAAATCACCAACAGTTAATAGATTCATCAAATGAAAAGGTTGAGAAGCTAAGTACTGAAAGGGAGAACAACATTAGCAAGGTAGAAAAATTCAAGAAAAGGATCAAAGAGTTGAATACGGAAATCAAGGTATTGAACTCCAACCAGAAAATACTGCAAGAAAAATATGATGATTCAATTACTGATTTAAATAATTTAAGGAGCGAGCATGAAAACACTGTTAACACTTTGCATATAAATGAGAAAAATTTAAATGAGAAGAATGTAGAGCTAGAGAACGTGAAGGAGGAATTAAGAACTAATGTTGATAAATTATCCGAATATCAAGCCATGGTGAATGAATTGAACTCTTGCATTACGGAACTGAACGATAAGATTGAATCTACCAACATTGTTTTGAAGTCTAAAGAAACAGAATTAGATAATTTAAAATTAAGCTTAAAAGAAACCTTATCGATTTCTAAAGATTTTAATGACTCAGAGCTTGTAACACAACTCAATGAACTAATATCTACAAAGAATAGCTTACAACTTGAACTAAATGATTTGAATAACCTTAATAGTGATAATTTGAAGACATTACAAGATAAATTGATTGAAAATGAGAACACATTAAGACTGAAAGATGCCGAGATGGATTCGTTGAATAATGAATTGAATGAGTTGAAAAAACAAATCGCTTCGAAAGATGATGAATTTAAGATATGGCAGAGCAAGTACGAAAACGTAGAAGATGAAGCTAAAATACGTAATGCTGAAGTTACGGAGTTAAACAGAGATATTGACGATTTGAGAGAATCTAACTTGCATTTACAGGAAACGATTACCGAACTAGAAAATAAAGTCCATGACTTGGAAAATGAATATGACTTGGAGAAAGAAAACTTCGAGAAGACTTCATTAGAATTAGAGAGCCTACAATTAAAGAACAGTAACATTCAAGCTGAGCATATCAAAGAATTAGAAAATCTTCATGAGAACCTTATGTCACTTCAAAATGAGTTAAAATTTTCTTCCGACAGAATAGCGACCTTAACGAAAGAAAATGAAATATTGAAGGAACAAAATAACAGTAATAATAACAGTGTTACTTTAAGCAATAATCAAAAGGATAAAGATGATGAACAAATCAAGTTACTGAGGAAACAACTACAAGATTGGAAAGAAAAATATGAGGCGAAAGAAAAAGACACAAATAAAAGGTTAAAGTTATTAGCAGAAGATTTATATATCCAGTATTCGTCTAAACACGAACAAAAGGTCAAGCTATTGAAAAAAGGTTATGAAAATAAATTTCAGAGCAAATTTGACCAGCTGAATTTAGAAAATAAATCACTATCAGAAGAAATTGAGCAACTAAAGAAGCAATTGGATTCTGAAAGAAAAGAAAAACAGGATTTACTCAAACTATTAGAAAATGAGAAAAAATAAATATATTCTTCTTCTGCATTTGTATCTTTTCCTATGACGTATATGTCAGAAAATACAATATTAAGGATCACATCATAAATTTACAAATGCGCATCGCAAATTCGAAATGTTTCCTATTTTTTTCTGTATTAATTGTGCAAGAAAACATAATAACCATAAAATAAATATAATACAAGATATAAATAAATAATGAAACAAGCAAAGGAGTTATAGTCACTGCCGCAATGTTTTTCTTTCTATTGGTGTGCTTCTATTTCATGTTTCTTTTATTTAAAACATTTTCGATAAATGCTTCACCAGCCTTATAGGAAGATCTTACTAGAGGTCCAGAAGCACAATACGAGAATCCCATTTCTAAAGCCTTTTCTTTCCAATAGTCAAACTTTTCAGGTTTTACGTATTCTACAACTTTCATATGTCTTTTGGTTGGCCTCATATACTGACCAAACGTAACAACATCACATTGGATATCACGTAAATCCTTTAAAGTTTGGATTATTTGCTCATCAGTTTCTCCCAAACCCAGCATAATTGAGGTTTTAGTAATTAGTGATGGAACTGTAGCTTTTGCCCTTTTTAGGACACTCAAAGACTGTCTATAAGTAGCCCTCCTGTCTCTGACATGCGGTGTTAGTAGTTCTACTGTCTCTAAATTATGTGCGTAGACATCAAGTCCACTTTGTGCCATGACGTCCACCATCTTTAAATCACCTCTAAAATCACCAGAAAGAGTCTCCACGAGGGTCTTTGGTGCCTTCTGCTTAATTCTGCGAACCGTTTCAGCCAAATGATTGGCACCACCATCAATCAAATCGTCTCTATCTACGGTAGTTAGCACAACATAACCTAACCCCCATCTTTTGATAGCTTCGGCAGTATTTTCGGGTTCCATCGGGTCTGGTCTACTAGGCGTTCTATTGGTCTTCACAGAGCAAAACCTACACCCACGAGTGCAGGTGTCACCTAGTAGCATAATTGTTGCTGTTGCCTTAGACTTATCTTTCCCTCCCCAACATTCACCAATATTGGGGCATCTCGCCTCTTCGCAAACAGTACTTAGCTTCAATTCTTTCACATCACCCTTCAGTTTATGATAATTGGTACCTTTAGGGATAGGGACCTTAAGCCAACGAGGCAGTTTCTTGGCTTCCTCTGAATTCTGTCTTGCCCTCTCTAGAGGATCCAAGATCATGTTTGAAGCCTTTCCTGAAACAAAGTCCGCAAAAGATGGACCTAAATTAAGAGCATCCTTAAACTCTGTAATCCTTTTTCTGTTGCCCCTGCGTTTCTTCCCCGAAGAATCATCTGTTAACTGACTTGTTACATTTTCAACCTGAGTTGAGTTTCCAACTGGAACCCTAATATCAGCATTATCTGAATCAGTATTTAGTCCATTAGATCTTACTACCGGAGTTGCACTTGTTGCACGCCTAATAGTCGATGAAACCCATCTTGTATTTCTCCCAACAGATAGTACCTCAACAGTTTGTCTATACATTGTTGCAGCCCAACTCTGTCTCCTAAACTTTAAATACTTCACTGACTTCGATACTCAATGTCTATCGAGTCTATTATGTATATATTAAAATATGGGCGCTTCTGCGTATGCTCGTTCGAGAAGAAGTCAGATTCCGGGTAACATAATTTGTTGGAAAAGAATGGCTTTGCATTAATAGGAGCTCAATTCGAAGACGAGTTTTGAAACTCATGAGAATAGCCAAAAGATACTGCCCAGAACTATAAACATGTATCCAGGCAGTGGACGTTACACCTATAATAATACTGATAGCAATAATGGGTATCAACGTCCCATGGCACCTCCTCCTGGCCAACAATATGGGCAGCGATATGGGCAACAAAATGATCAGCAATATAACCAGCAATATGCTCCTCCTCCGGGTCCTCCGCCTAGGAACTATAACAGGCCTGTGTACCCTCCTCCTCAGTTTCAACAGGAACAAGCAGAGGCCCAGTTAAGCAACGGTTACAACAATCCTAATTTAACCGCATCTAATATGTATGGCCCTCCCCAGAATATGTCGCTTCCTCCACCCCAAACACAAACTATTCAGGGCGTAGACCAGCAATATCAGTATTCCCAATGTACTGGGCGCAGAAAAGCTTTGATTATCGGTATCAACTACATAGGTTCGAGAAATCAGCTACGTGGTTGTATCAATGATGCTCATAACATCTTCAATTTTCTGACTAATGGGTACGGTTATAAGTCAGATGACATTGTCATATTAACAGATGATCAAAACGATTTGGTTAGGGTTCCTACCAGGGCTAATATGATCAGAGCCATGCAATGGTTGGTTAAGGGTGCACAACCCAACGATTCTTTGTTCCTTCATTACTCTGGACATGGTGGACAGACCGAGGATTTAGATGGAGACGAAGAAGACGGGATGGATGATGTTATATATCCGGTTGATTTTGAAACTCAAGGACCCATTATCGACGACGAAATGCACGATATAATGGTGAAGCCCTTACAACAGGGTGTTAGACTGACGGCCTTGTTCGATTCCTGTCATTCAGGTACAGTATTGGATCTGCCATATACATATTCCACTAAGGGGATTATCAAGGAACCCAATATTTGGAAGGATGTAGGCCAGGATGGGCTTCAGGCTGCCATTTCATATGCTACAGGAAACAGGGCTGCTTTAATGGGATCTTTAGGTTCTATATTCAAGACCGTCAAGGGGGGCATGGGCAACAATGTGGATAGAGAGCGCATCAAGCAGATTAAATTCTCGCCCGCAGATGTGGTCATGTTGTCGGGCTCCAAAGATAATCAAACTTCTGCTGATGCTGTCGAAGATGGTCAAAACACAGGTGCCATGTCGCACGCCTTTATCAAGGTGATGACTTTACAACCCCAGCAATCCTATTTGTCTCTTTTGCAAAACATGAGAAAGGAATTAGCTGCAAAGTATTCTCAAAAACCACAATTGTCATCGTCACATCCCATTGACGTCAATTTGCAATTCATTATGTAAAAAGATATAGATGACGTATGTGTTTTCGGAGAAGTGCAGCATGAAATTTTATTCTTGTCTTATATAAAGCAGGAATAATCTAAGCTATTAATTCTATATACATATAGGCAAAGATATATAGGGAATAAGCACTTTTGAAAATCAAACGATACGCTAGTAGTATAGTATATATACTAAGGGCAAAAAAGAACGATAACTTAACAAAAAAAATAAGGTACTGAAGAAAATTTCAAAAAAAATTCTCTCTAATTCAGCTTCAGTTTTCCTTTTCTCTTTCAGATTCTTCCTGTTCCTTTAATCTTTTTTCTTCCAATTCCTTTTTTACTTGTTGTTCTTTATTGGCATAGTCAAGATTTAACTTTTCAATTTCCTTTTCCACAGATTCAATGTTTTGTTTTGTTTGTTCCTCTTGCTTCGATGAAAGTTCTTCATGTTTCTTCTTCAATTGTTCAACGGTGACCTTTACATCATCATTGTTAATTGGAACAGTGACGTCCAATTCAGCCAAAGTAGCAATTAGCGTTGGCTCCAATGTAAACTTACCGTCGACTTTGTTGAAAATGGAAGCGGTTTGCTCGGTTTGAGTGTTCTTTTGCTGGTTCTTCTTCTTGTATTTCTTGGATTTGGATGGTGCAACATTAACGAAATCATCCTTCTTTGGTGTGACCAAAACCAAATCATCAGCAACAACTTTTCTGGCAGGTTTGGTTTCCATAACATTGTCACTTAGATCGGCCAGAATGTTTTTCTTGGGCTTCACATAAGTTGGGTCTAAGACAAGCAACGAATTTTCAATGGCACCAATTTCATAAGTGAAGGCTGGAATTTTGGCGTGAGTCAACTTTTCTTGCAGTTTGCCCATGTCAACATCCTTCTGTTCCAAAAGTTTGGATAACTTTTGTTCTTCTTCACGTTTCAAACGTTCCTTGTCCAATTTAGCCCTGAAGGATTTGAATTCATTGTCAAAATCAGCTCTTATTTGTCTAATTTGACTGTATAATTCATCACGTTTCTTGTATAAGGCAGTACGTTTGTTGAATAAAGTCTGTCTTTTGTCGTAAACACCTTGAGTCTTTGAGTGAATATCGTTCAGTTTTTGTTGATTCTCTTCGAATTGATTAGAAATCTCTTTTGAGTTCAATCCATTCAATTCTTCCTTAAGCTGGTTGATTTTAGCCTTGTCAGCATCAACGGACTTTCTAATTGGCTCAATGTTAACTAAATCTTTGATCAATTTATTTAAAGATTGCATTTCTTTGACTAATAATTTTTCTTGAACCAAAGAAAGATCACCAGACGCAATAGACTCTTCAATCTCATTGATTCTTTGTTTTGCCTCTGCAGTGGAGGAAAACTTAGCCTTTTTACCTAATTTTTCCTCAATTTGATTGTTTTTTCTCTTGATTTGAGCGTCCAATTGCTTGATAGAATCGTGAATGTTGCTTCTACGGTTTTTCAAGTCGGCTTGAATTTTGATAATTTCTTTGCTCTTATCTTGCAACTTCTTGCGCTCTTGTTGAGTGGTATCGTTTACCTGGTGTTGGTCGACTTGTTTTCTAATTAAACCAATTTCAGTATCAATTTTCTTCAATTGAGCGTTAAGAGTGTCCAATTTCTTGTCTCTAACAGAAACATCTGGACGTTTGAACTTGTGTTGTTGGGAAGACATGGTAACGGTTATGCTGTTGAAAGTATGCTATTACGTTGATAAGAGGAGGGAAAGGAAAATCAGTTCAGTTGTGAATAAAACCGAAGGAAAAATGACTAGAAGGAGTGAAAAATATAGAAGGAGGGAAATAGAAGAGAAAAGGATAAACCTAAAATAGAAAACGGACTCCGTGATACTTTAATGCTATGTCTAATGCATGCAGGCTACTTAGGAACGCAATCTGGCTTTTAAATGTTCGAGATAAAATGCGAACTACGTGTCCAACGTCGTCGAGATCAGTTATTTTTTTCACCGCAGTTGTGCGGGTAAGGAGGTTTTACGTACCGACATATATATATATAGAGGTGTATGAATATATGAACATTAAAGCAGATCTATGACACTCTATATGACAGTTATTTACAGGTCAGGATATTATTTATCAATAATGCAGTAGCCACACTCACGTTTAGCGAATCAACAATTGGCTCTTGGGCCCGGTCGCGTATCTTGGAGCCGCCAAAGTGTATTTCGACAAAAAAGTCACTCCTCATCTTCAGATTCGTTCGTACGCCCTGACTTTCGTTCCCTACCACAAGCACAACCGGAAGCTCACTACATATCCCATTCAAATCTGGCACACTGAGAGTTTTCCCAGTGGTGTACTTTTCTGCAGTAGCATCAGATAAGTGGCTTGTAATAAATGTCCAACCACCCATTTCTTGTGACTTGGTGAAAAATTCCAGAGGTTTATCTACGTAAAATATAGGCAGAAGCTCGAGGCCACCGCTACTTGTCTTGGATACTACAGGTGTCAAGGGAGAACAGTTCTTCCTCGACATGACAATAAAGTCCGCTCCTAAGAAGTACGCACTTCGAATAATAGCCCCAATGTTATGTGGGTCAGTGATTTCGTCCAGATACAATCCCAGTGGAAAGTTCTTAAAATCTGATTTCGTACTATAGGGCAGTTCATGTGCAATGTCTTCGTTGTTAAAACTGAACTCGTGAACGGTCAGCTCTGCTGAGCTAGTGTCTACGTCTCCTAAATATACGATCTCCATAGGTTGCAGGGGTTTCGTTTCGAGAGCAATGTTATTGTGTACCCCGTAATTGGTCAACAAGTTCAATCTGTGTTTGTCCACTGACTCCGTCTTAATCTTCAGTTCATCGGCTTGCTGCAAAATCTTACTAGGGATAGTGCCATGGTACAATAGTCGAGAATGAGAACTTCTCTTTGGGTTCAATAACGCTGCATAAACACTGTTCGTACCATAGACATACTCAAAGAAAGGGTTGTCATTCATGAGCTTCTGAACAGTATTCTTGCTGTGAAACTTGGATTTATGCCTTTTTTGGTCTATTTTGGCCTGGTTCTTGATCTCCCTTAACTTGTCAACGTGGGCCTTTTTCTTCCCATATGGATCTGCTTCATGGCCCTTTTCCCTGGCATGCACATGAGCAAACTTCCTCCTAAACCACGAGGCTTTGTCCTCATTCAACGTTTCCCACTGTTTCTTTCTGGTACTATTCTGCTGCGGGAAAAACTTGTCGAAAGATGACGACTTTTTCTTAGCTCTTGTCTTAAGAGCTTGCTGGACGCTAGGCCCCACCGCCAGGTATCTTTTGAACACCGCATTAGTGAGAATAGTCATAACACGATCCTTTCCCGCTGTGTTTGTTTAACTGTTTTAGTTTCTCCTAGCACACTCTTTATTTTTATGCCTCGGTAACGATTTTCTTTTTTTTTCAATTGTGAGTGACTCTTTTTTTTTCCTAGCGATTTGAATATCACCTCTGCATGATACAATATATATAAGGAAGTGAGATTTCTTCGAAGAACGTACCCATGAGCAACCAAGATCCACAAGAGCAAGGATGACGGAACAAAAGGCCCTAGTGACGCGCATTACAAATGAAACAAAGATCCAGATCGCGATCTCTCTAAAGGGTGGTCCGCTAACGCTGGAACACTCGATTTTTCCAGAAAAGGAGATAGAAGCTGTCGCAGAGCAGGCTACGCAAGCGCAAGTAATTAACGTTCATACAGGCGTAGGATTTCTGGACCACATGGTACATGCTCTGGCCAAGCATGCCGGCTGGTCGCTAATCGTCGAGTGCATTGGCGACTTACACATAGACGACCACCACACCACTGAAGACTGCGGGATTGCCCTCGGTCAAGCTTTCAAACAGGCCCTAGGAGCCGTGCGTGGTGTAAAACGGTTTGGTACAGGATTTGCACCCTTAGACGAGGCGCTTTCCAGGGCAGTGGTAGATCTTTCAAACAGGCCCTACGCAGTCATTGAACTTGGTTTGCAAAGAGAGAAGATAGGCGATCTCTCTTGCGAGATGATCCCACACTTTCTCGAGAGCTTTGCAGAGGCTAGCAGAATCACCCTGCACGTAGACTGCCTGCGAGGCAAAAATGACCACCACCGTAGTGAGAGCGCTTTCAAGGCTCTCGCGGTAGCCATCAGAGAAGCGACCTCATCCAATGGCACAAACGATGTGCCTTCTACTAAAGGTGTTCTTATGTAACGACATCAGGTATTGTAACTTCGGCAGACAATACATATAATGTATATATATATATATATTAACGTGCACATAAGAATGTATACGAACGATATAGTAGTGACAACTAGTAGGTGGTAACATCGCCTTGTACGGATCATTATTCACGAAGTGCACTTTCCTTTTTTTTCTCTTTTTTGCTTTTTCTTTTTTTTCTTTTGAACTCGAGAAAAAAAATATAAAAGAGATGGAGGAACGGGAAAAAGATAGTTGTGGTGGTAGGTGGCAAGAAGTGATCGGCAAGAACAACAAGCAAAGTATTTAATATTATGGCTGAACTGAGTGAAAAAGTGCAAAATTTAAGCATTAACGACAACAATGAAAACGGTTACGTTCCTCCTCACTTGAGAGGAAAACCAAGAAGTGCCAGAAATAACAGCAGCAACTATAATAACAGCAACGGCGGCGGCTACAATGGGGGTCGTGGTGGCGGCAGTTTCTTTGGTAACAACAACCGTCGCGGCGGCGGTGGTTACAGCAGTGGCGGGTTCTTTGGTGGGAACAACGGTGGCAGCAGATCCAACGGCCGTTCTGGTGGTAGATGGGTCGACGGCAAACATGTTCCAGCTCCAAGAAACGAAAAAGCCGAGATTGCTCTATTTGGTGTTCCTGAAGATCCAAACTTCCAATCTTCTGGTATCAACTTTGATAACTACGACGATATTCCAGTGGACGCCTCTGGTAAGGATGTTCCTGAACCAATAACGGAATTTACTTCGCCTCCATTAGACGAACTGTTATTGGAGAATATCAAATTGGCCCGTTTCACCAAGCCAACTCCGGTGCAAAAGTACTCCGTTCCTATCGTTGCTAATGGTAGAGATTTGATGGCCTGTGCTCAAACTGGTTCCGGTAAGACCGGTGGGTTCTTATTCCCAGTTTTGTCTGAATCTTTCAAGACCGGGCCATCTCCTCAACCAGAGTCCCAAGGATCCTTTTATCAAAGAAAGGCCTATCCAACTGCCGTTATCATGGCACCAACTAGAGAGTTGGCCACTCAAATTTTTGATGAAGCCAAGAAGTTTACTTACAGATCATGGGTAAAAGCTTGTGTTGTGTACGGTGGTTCTCCAATCGGTAACCAGTTGAGAGAAATCGAACGTGGTTGCGATCTTTTGGTTGCTACTCCAGGTCGTTTGAACGATTTGTTAGAACGTGGTAAGATCTCCTTGGTCAACGTCAAATACTTGGTTTTAGATGAAGCCGATAGAATGTTGGATATGGGTTTCGAGCCTCAAATCAGACACATTGTCGAAGACTGTGATATGACTCCTGTCGGCGATAGACAAACCCTGATGTTCTCGGCCACTTTCCCTGCTGATATCCAACATTTGGCTCGTGATTTCTTAAGCGACTACATCTTTTTGTCTGTCGGTAGAGTCGGTTCCACCTCAGAAAACATTACTCAAAAAGTCTTATACGTCGAAAATCAAGATAAAAAATCAGCCCTATTGGATCTATTATCTGCTTCCACTGATGGTTTGACTTTGATCTTTGTTGAAACTAAAAGAATGGCCGATCAATTGACCGATTTCTTAATTATGCAAAACTTCAGAGCTACCGCCATCCATGGTGACCGTACCCAGTCTGAAAGAGAACGTGCCTTGGCCGCTTTCAGATCTGGTGCTGCTTCTCTATTAGTTGCTACAGCTGTTGCAGCTAGAGGTTTAGATATTCCAAATGTCACCCATGTTATCAATTACGATTTGCCAAGTGATGTTGATGACTACGTCCATAGAATTGGTAGAACTGGTCGTGCCGGTAACACCGGTCTTGCCACTGCTTTTTTCAACAGTGAGAATAGTAACCTTGTAAAAGGTTTGCACGAAATTTTGACTGAAGCTAACCAAGAAGTTCCATCATTTTTGAAAGACGCTATGATGAGTGCTCCAGGTAGCAGAAGCAACAGCCGTAGAGGTGGTTTCGGTCGCAACAACAACAGAGATTACCGTAAGGCTGGTGGCGCTAGCGCAGGCGGCTGGGGTGCTCCAAGAAGCAGAGATAACTCTTTTAGAGGTGGTAGTGGCTGGGGTAGCGATTCCAAGTCTTCTGGCTGGGGTAACAGCGGTGGCTCTTCAAACAACTCTTCTTGGTGGTGATTTCGGGCGCGCTAGGAGGGGAAGTTTTTTCTTTCTTTTCTAGTATGTTCTTTATTTTCTTTCTCTGATCACTTTTTTAACCAAGTCCTGAAAATACTGTGTTGTTTGTTTCTCTCTAGCCATTGATTGGCCCCATATGTTTTATTTCCCCTTATTGGGAGCCAATAACCTGTTACTTTTTTTTCTCCGCTCTATTTTTCTTTTACCTTTTAACCACTGATTATTTTTTATCTTTTTCCTTTCATGGTTCTAATATTATTTTACAATTGTACTATAGAATGCCTTTGCTAATATTAACTAAAAACTAAAGATTTCACTATGAATATAAGCAATTAAGATTTACATCTTTTAACGAAAAGATGAAGGAATTATTATCATTTTACTATTTTTTCCACCATATTTGCTTAATTGCTTTAACCAATCTATTCATCGGACTGATTATTATTACATTATTTTTTTATTTTTTACTCTCCCTTTTTCAGTTTTCTTCGAATAGAGACTTTATTTTGAACAGTGTTTTTGACCTTTTTTGTTTGTTATTGTTACTTTTTACCTTACGAAAATATTCTTACTGTTCACAGTACCATTGTATAATAGTATTCATTTCCTTCCTACACTTTCTCTCCCTTTTCTGAGTCAAGGCCCTTTTTATTTTCCTGCCTTATTCTATAATTTATTTGTGTTTTGTAGATAGAATAAACATCAACAGTATAATTCATAATACTTTCTATTGCTTATTTCCTGTGTATTCTTTCCTGAGTTAACTTTAGTTTTTCAGACTACTTAAAGGGTTCCCCTACTTAAATATTTACATGTGCGCTACTAAATATTGACTCACGGTCAAAGGAATAGTGAATCTTACCACTGGTAATACCAATATGGATTTTTCTTTCTTTCTAGGTCTTTAACTACATCATAAGGATCATCATCTGCAAATCTTCTAGCGGATAAATCCCTCTTTGTTTTTTCTAAGTATAATTGCTTTACCGCATTTAGAACATCTGTTTCATCTTTGGCCACTTCGTACAGGGAACTGACGATGGGCCTGTCCCTAGGACAGCTTGGTTCTCTGCCATGTGTTTCAATATAGTGTTGGTAACCAGATTCAATTAAGTTTTCTAGTGGTTCTCTGATGCCCACTTTGATACTCCGCGGTACCCATATTTCATGAAGCCCTTTAAACTCATATTTCCCTGTTGTTCGTAACAAAAGATACCCTACATCCTTTAGGACAATTTCTATACTTCCGATGAACGGAGGAATCGCATATCTTTTGTATTGATCTTTGTCGCACATTATGCTTTTGATTCCACAATATTGTGATAGTGGATGTGTACCTGTTGATGATATACACGACTTGAATGTGTCAATTCCTTTTTCAATATTCTTAAATGTTGTTGATTGGCCTGGTATGTATTTTACTATTTGGTTTATGGATCCTTTGGGAGGTATCAAGTAGAAAATTCCTCCCACAGTATAACACCCCCCCCGTGAAGTGCCCTTCATAGATTCGTAATTTTTTTTTTTCATATGCCTATGATTAAATAAATCTGTTTTTCGTAATCTTTGGAGCCAATTCTCATCAATTACTTCTTCTAATCTTAATTCAGTCGGGGCACTTGAATAGCCTGGCAAATCAAATAGAGTCTTATTTTCTACCTGATAGGCTTGTACGGATCTTGTTAGATTGGGAATATGCGATACACCAGCCGCTTGAATCTTGAAAAAATCCTTGGGACTAGTAAGAGCCTCTTGTATCACTTCTCTCGAAGGAGAGCAGACTTTCCCAGTAGGATCAATCTGAACCTTATATCCCAGATATTTTTGTAGAAGAGTATTGATCAAGGTAGATTTACCAACATTAGGGTTGCCTAGTAGATATGTATAGTTTTTAAAGTAGTTATAAAACATTGAAATGTTCCAGTTTTTCAGCGCAGATATGGCGAATGTTTTATTTGAATCAATCCTTAAAGTATATTTTAGAAATTGCTTCATGAATATAGGGACTTTTTTGATAGCAGTGTTTTTGCTTTTGAAAAGTTGATCGCTTTTCGTCAACACTAGTGTAGTATCTAAATCATTTCTTTTCAAAATGTTAGGATTCAAATGTAACGGAAATTCTACGATGGGGACAATATGCATGATATTTGAGCCTTTAGGAACATAGCTCAAAACATCATCTAGTTTGCTCTCAGGAAATTCTTCAACCTTGTAATGATTATGATGGACGGCATCACTGCACCTTTTGCAAATTACTCTTGATGGCAATTCCTTTTTTGTATTTTCGATATCATCGAGACACCTGCGATCTCGACCATGTTGAACTGCCTGCTTCGAGAGTTGAATGTCCTGGCTGAATAGTATATACTTCAGCTCTTGAATTCCTAGGTTCGATTTTGAATCAGGTAGATTTTTTGGCTTCGTATAGTATCCTGGTTTGCTTGAATCTTGATCCTGTAATCTAATGGAACACGATGCACATTTCACTTTTGCTATCACAGAATAAGAAAACTGGCGTGCGCCTCGAATAACATTCCTCACTTTAAACATTCCCGCATATTAAATTGCTTCGAGTAATCGGTTGAAGTGTTAGAAAGGTTATTCCATAAATACCGTTCGATCACATATGTATTGTCCTCAAACTCTAGTAGGGCAATAAAAATTATACATCATCTTGAACGATTTTTTGAAAAATTTTCTGATTTTTTTTTTCCGATGAGATGAGCATTGAACTTTTGAGATGATGAATACAGAATATTTGTATATGGGTTTGTTCCTTAATGCTAATTTGTGGCTCAGAAAAAGAAGATATAGAGAACTAACGATAAACCAAGAAGAGATGGGTAAAGTTTCTAAATCAACGAAGAAGTTTCAATCGAAACATTTAAAGCACACCCTAGACCAAAGAAGGAAGGAAAAGATTCAAAAGAAGAGAATTCAAGGTCGTCGTGGAAACAAAACTGAAGAAGAAAAAGCTAATGCTGCTGGTACGAGAGAACAACAACAGTTGAAAAAATCTGCCAAGGAGGAAGTCTTTAAGGACATGTCTGTTGAGAACTTTTTTGAAAAGAGTATTGAAATTCCTAAAGAGAATAAAAAATTGAAACAAAAAGCCACTAAAGAAAAAACAGATGTAGATTCATCATCTGAAGAGGAAGAAGACATGGGCCAAAGTATGGCAAAATTAGCAGAAAAAGATCCAGAATTTTATAAATATTTGGAAGAAAATGATAAAGATTTGTTGGATTTTGGAGGAAGCAACCCATTAGATGAGATTGACGATGAAGAAGATGAAGATGCTAAAGGAAATGAAAAAGTTGCTGAAAAATCTGAGATCGAACCAGAAAAAATTGCGCTTTCCTTGAAATTGGTCAGAAAATGGAAAAAACAACTTCATGATTCTCCAAATTTAAAACTGTTAAGAAACATAATTAGTGCTTTCAAAGTTGCTGTTAATTTGAACAAGGAAGAAAATATCGAGGACTACAAGTATGCTATTACTGATGAGAAAGCATTCCATGAACTGATGTTCATGGTGTTAAAGGACGTACCACAAGTAATTCAAAAGTTAGTCCCCTATAAGATTGTTAAAGGTTCAAGAACTTTACCAAATGGAGGCAGCGTTTCCAGAATGTCATCCATTGTCAAATCACACGCTGGCTCCTTGTTGGTTCTACTGAACGATATTACTAATACAGAAACAGCTGCATTGGTCCTTCATTCTGTCAACGAATTAATGCCTTATCTTTTGTCGTATAGAAGAATCTTGAAAGAACTCATTAAATTGATTGTTGATGTATGGTCTACCACAAGGGAGCTGGAAACTCAGATTGCCTCTTTTGCCTTTTTGATCAATACTACCAAGGAGTTCAAGAAATCCATGCTAGAAACAACCTTAAAGACAACATATTCTACTTTCATCAAGAGTTGTCGTAAAACTAACATGCGTTCTATGCCTTTGATTAATTTTCAAAAGAACTCAGCAGCCGAATTGTTTGGCATTGATGAAGTTCTCGGCTATCAAATTGGGTTTGAATACATTAGACAATTAGCTATTCATCTAAGAAACACTATGAATGCAACAACAAAGAAGTCCAGCAAGGTTAATTCTGCTGAAGCTTACAAAATTGTATACAATTGGCAGTTCTGTCATTCTTTGGATTTCTGGTCTCGTGTTCTATCGTTTGCCTGTCGACCAGAAAAGGAAAATGGCACTGAATCTCCATTAAGACAATTAATTTATCCATTAGTTCAGGTTACTTTGGGTGTAATCAGGTTAATTCCAACACCACAGTTCTTTCCATTGAGATTTTACCTAATTAAATCACTTATTAGACTTTCTCAAAATAGTGGTGTTTTCATTCCTATATACCCTTTACTTTCCGAAATCCTAACCTCAACGGCTTTCACCAAGGCACCTAAAAAGAGCCCTAATTTGGCTGCATTTGATTTTGAGCACAACATCAAATGTACACAAGCTTATCTAAATACCAAAGTATACCAGGAAGGTTTATCAGAACAATTTGTGGACTTATTGGGTGATTATTTTGCTCTGTACTGTAAGAACATTGCATTTCCTGAACTTGTAACACCGGTTATTATCTCTCTACGTCGTTATATTAAGACTTCGACTAATGTCAAATTTAACAAACGATTATCAAATGTTGTGGAGAAACTAAACCAAAATAGCTCCTTCATCCAAGACAAAAGATACGATGTTGAATTTGGGCCAACCAACAAATCTGAGGTTTCAAGATTCTTGAGTGATATAGCTTGGGATAAAACACCTCTAGGTTCTTACGTTACTGTACAACGTGAAGTCAAAGAAGAAAAGGCTAGATTAATGAGAGAAAGTATGGAAGAACAAGACAAGGAAAGAGAAATGGAGGAAGCCAAACAATTAAAAGGTCTCGAAAGTGATGATGACGACGAAGATGTTGAAATGTCAGATGCTTAGCGATTCAACAAGTATTGAATTTTTGGCTTTAAAATTCAAATCTGTAGAATGTGTATAATAAACAGAAGTTTTTTAAAAGTGTATATATTATGTGCATGCATCGTCCTTTTGCGAATTAGAATTTTTATATCTTAGCTTATTACTGAACATAAAAATGCATTACACCTTTGATCCATGGTAAGAAAAGAAACTGCGACAGAAACCAAATTTGAGAGGATACAGTATGAGGTTATATAAGTTTTTATGCTTTTGACTCACTAAAAGTTTTTCACGAACATCATTGCCAAGTAAAATAAAACTTAGTGCGAAAAATGCAACTTTTCATTGTTGAAATATATCTTCTAGCCTTAATCTTGGAGCAATGTTCATGGATAATAATTCCTGGAATAATAGTTTTGCTGCATATGGGATAGTCATTTTGATAATATTTTCCGCACTTTTACAGGTAGTACACCAACCACTATAGCCCATTAATCCACACTTGTCGCAGACGTCAACTTCAAAGGCATCTGAGCTAATCATCAACCTTTCTAATAATAGCTGAGAAGCACCATAAGCAATTACACAGTCTCTTTCCATTTCACCCAATCTCAGACCACCATCTCTGGATCTACCCTCAGTCGGTTGACGTGTCAAGACGGCTCTTGGACCACGGGCTCTTGCGTGCATCTTATCTAGAACCATATGCTTTAATTTTTGGTAATAGATTGGGCCAAAAAAGATATAAGCCTGTAAACATTCACCTGTTATGCCCGAGTATAACATATCCTTACCCGAATAATTGAAACCTTGGTCAACCAGAATTTTGGACATATCTTCAAGTTTAGAACCACCAAAACACGTACCGTATTCCAAAGTGCCATTCATTACACCAGCTTTACCAGATATTAATTCGATCATTTTACCCACAGTCATACGGGATGGGAAACCGTGAGGATTCATGATGATATCTGGAACTATACCTTGATCGTTGAAAGGCATATCTTCCTGCTTGACTATAATACCACAAACACCTTTTTGACCATGTCTAGAAGAAAACTTATCACCCAATTCAGGTCTTCTGTTTTGCCTTAACAAAACTTTGATTAATGCTTGATCATTATCTGAAACAGACATCATAACTTGATCAATGTGGGAAGGTTCTGGACCTCTATAAATTACTGGAGCTTCCCTGTATTGTGTTTGGACGTTTACGTTATTTGGGTTTGGAGCATCTGCAGAATTAGTTGGAACAGATTTATTAATATAAATTTGGCCACTTTGAACCTTCATACCCACTTCACCTAGACCATCAGGACCCAGTGATTGATGTTGCCAAATAGGTTCTCCACTCTCGTCAACACGCATACCGCCGATGATATCTTGGGTATGGTTTGCATATCTTTTCAAAACAGTGGTTGTCTTTCTACGAGTTTCACAACGACCAAAACCTCTATCGATAGATGACTTATTGAGAACTAAAGCATCCTCAATATCATAACCAGAATATGACATTACTGCAACTGTAGCATTTTGACCAGCAGGCAATTTATCATAATCAATTAATTCAATTGTTTTAGTTTTGACCATTGGCTGTTGTGGATAAGTCATCAAGTATAATAATGTATCAATTCTCTTGAATTGATTGTATGCAATTGCACCAATTGCTTGCTTACCCATCGCACATTGATATGTATTACGAGGAGATTGGTTATGATGCGGATATGGAATTAAACCAGCAACGGCACCTAAAATGGTGAAGGGCTCAATTTCTAAATGTGTCATTGAGGGAATAACGTCCTTTTCATACAATGCAATATAAGAATCGTTTTCCTCATTTACATCTAAATATTCCACCAATCCGAGCTTCAAAAAATCATCAAAATCTAACTTTCCGTCGAGTAATTGACGCAAATGTGTATCTTTCACACGGGATTGCCCATCTGAAACAATAATTAAAGGTCTACAGATTCTACCACCATCAGTAGCAATATGAACAGCCATCTGGTGAGAATTTGAATAGATTGAGATAAACTCCGAGACTTTGCCCGTTCTTCTTAGATGTCTAAACTGAGTGACAAATTTTGTTGGAAACCTAATCGATCCAATCAAAGTACCATTTAAATAAACACCGTAGTTTAAATGTAAAGATGCACTGTCAACCAAAGTTATATCTTCTACACCAAGAACATAACATAATCTCTTTATAGGTTCTTCTTCATCATCTGTAGTAATATGTGTCATTAATGCTAGATTTTTCACCAGACCACAGGCTTCACCTTCTGGGGTATCAGCAGTACAAAGCATACCGAACTGGGAAGGTTGCAACGCTCTTGGACCAGAAACTTTTCTCGACTTTTCAAACTGAGATGAAATTCTTGTCATCATACCCAATGCAGAAATATAGGATAATCTAGAAAGAACGTGAGTAACACCCGCCCTTTCCATCTTAAATCTTTTAAGAGACCAGTTTCCTGTTGAAATAGCCCTGTTTAGTCCACTGGTAATATTATTTGAATGCACGTTGATTGATAACAATGCATCGTATTCCATGGCTCTATTTGGTTTTTTTAACACTTTGTCGATACTGAGTTTGAAGTCATTATTAAACTTTTTGAATAAATCTTCGAATAGTAAAGAAATTAATTGACCGGCTAATTCAAGACGCTTATTACCAACATAATCTCTATCATCAATCATCTTGGGGTTATACATTGCCATTACCACTCTCCGAGTCATCATAGCAATGTACAAGGCCTTTTCTCTAAAGTCAAGGGCCTCTACAGTCAAGTGTGCGATAACTGTAGTAGCGATAGCTTCTATACCTTCTTGCAAAATGGTCAATTTTTGCCTTCTCATTGTCTTTACTTTTGCTCCGATATACTCTAAAGCTTGCTGTTGTGTATATATATCTAATTTTGAAGATTCCTCCAAATTGACAGCAAAAATATCTTGGTAGCTACTATCATTACCGCAAACCAATTGCATAATTTCCAAATCAGATAAAATCCCACAAGCTTTGAGAACAACCGCGATCGGGATTTCTTCAGCAATGGAGTTATGTTTTAAATAAATTTTGCCATTCTTGGTGATAACATAAGTTTTAGATTTTCTTTCATGCGTAGAAGAAGTGACTGATGCCTGAACAATACCCTTCTTCTCATCTGCCTCGACAATAATACGATTCTTAGATAATTGTTCTTGAACAAGGATCACTTTTTCGGTACCGTTAACAATGAAGTAGCCACCTGGATCCAACGGGCATTCATTTAATTTGGCCATTCTTGACTCATCTGCATCATATAAAATACATTTATTAGATCTCAACATTATGGGCATCCTACCAATTTCCACGTCTTTATGCATAATAATGTTTCTACCTCTGGTATACTCTATATCCACGTAGATTGGCGCAGAGTACGTCATATCTCTAAGTCTACACTCATGAGGTGGTGTCAAATAGTCTTTTGTCGAAGAAGAGGACTTCTTACCTACTCTAATATCGACATACTTCAGATAAAACTCTGGATCGACATCACTCAATATCATTTGATTTGCCTTAATAATTTTCTTTAAATCTGTATCAACGAAGTAATTAAATGAATCAAGATGTTGCTTTACTAAACCTTTGACTTTCAAAAATGCTGGCAGAAGGTGCCACTTATCTTGAGCGGTATTGATCTCATCAGTTAGTTTCTTACCTTTATAGACTGGTTTCAATAAATCATCAAAAGCCTCATCTTTCACATGTTTATGTATATGAGTTTTCCGTCTTTTCGTCGCAGCAACCATTTTTCAGCAAATACTCAGTCCCTAGTGCTTAGAACACTCAATTATCGACACTTTAGACTCCCTTTACTTCTTTTCTAACCTATCCATATATCATCATCAGTCAACCACAGATCGAAAAATTTTCAACTCATCTAATAATTTCACTTCCGTCGGGCGTGATTTGGACTATTACGCGCCTACTTCCTGGAACTATTTATATCTTTATGCATATAGTTGATTTGCCAATAAGGATTATATATAAATATATACATACAAATTCTTTTCAGAAGTGCAAAATTCAAGGTGTCATCTTTCTTTAGCACAGCGTTGCAAACTTCAACAAGAAAGACGAAAAACGCAATCTAAACACACCCATTTCCCTATTCCCCTCTCCCGCTTTGCACAGCCCTTTTCACTTGTTGGGAAGCTTAGGTCCGATCCAGCGCTATTAATAGCTTACAAGAAATAGGATCGACGCTACCATTGATGGAGCGTATAGCACAGCAATACCGTAGTGGCAAAAGAGACAGCAACGGCAATAGGATGGCCTCTTCTGTTATATCGGATAAGAGCCACATTCAAATCGAACAAGCTAGAATGCGTGGTCAAATGCCTGTGTATAAAGGTGAAACTATAAACTTGTCTAATTTTCCACAAAACCCCATCAAATCATGCAAAGATTTGGACGATGATAACATACGGCGAAACAACAAGAATAGCCATTCTAAAGTGCTACTGCTGGATCTATCCGCCGGTCCTAGCTCTACCACATTTATAGATAATACAAACGCTAGGGATATTACTGTTTTGCCGCTGCCACTACCTAGCACCTTGGTGAAAAGGTCAAATTACCCATTCGAGAGCTTGCTGAAGAATTATCTTGGTTCTGAGGAAAAGTATATCGAGTTCACTGAGATCATCAAAGCTTATGACGTTTTCATTTTCAACGATTCGTTCAGCAAATTTTCGAGCTGTTTAAAAACAACATTTTGTCTCATCGAGAAGTTTAAAAATTTTGTCTACCATTTGTTTCCATCACCATACCTTAAATTCTTCCTTTTTGAGGGTTCTTTGAATGATTGTAAGGAATCCTCCCTAGGTAAAAATAAGAAAAACTGTATCATGCCAAAATTAGATTTAAACTTAAACGTAAACTTAACTTCAAATTCTGCTTTAAATCTGAGAATAAATATACCTCCACCTGGTGATTCAAATAAAATATTTCTACAGTCTTTGAAAAAGGACCTTATTCACTATTCGCCAAATTCTCTGCAAAAGTTTTTTCACTTCAACATACCCTCCGATCTAGTACCTAACGATTCGATTCTACCTAACTGGTTAAAACTCTACTCAGTAAAAGAAAACGAAAAGGCAATTCTGAAGAAACTTTTTGACAACTTTGAGGTTCTAGAGAAATTTGAAATGGAAAGGTTGGAGAGATGTTTGAAATTCAAGAGGATGCCCTCTTTGCATCAAAAGCAACAATCACAACAACAAAAGGTATCACAATCTGTAGATAACTCGAAATTATATTCTTTAACTAGTTTGCAAAGACAATATAAAAGCACTGCGAAAGGTAACGCGCAAAACAATCAAAATCTAAAGTTAATCATACCCAAAATCAATACATCGTCATCGTCATCATCCTTATCCTCTGATGACACTATAATGACGCCAATAAATGATTACGAACTTACAGAGGGAATCCAATCTTTCACCAAAAATAGATACTCTAATATTTTACCTTATGAACATTCAAGGGTAAAATTACCTCACTCTCCCAAACCTCTACTAGCTTCTGACATACCTAAAGCCGAAACAAAAATAGATAAAACCTATCCAAAATGTTCCATGGATGTAAAAAACCATTCCTGCATATCAAACGATTATATTAACGCAAATTATTTGAAACTGTCACAAATAAACCCTGACTTCAAATACATTGCTACTCAAGCGCCGCTTCCTTCCACGATGGATGATTTTTGGAAAGTTATCACCCTAAACAAAGTTAAAATAATAGTATCACTAAATTCTGATGACGAATTGAATTTAAAAAAATGGGATATTTATTGGAATAATTCATCGTGTTCCAACCACACTATCAAGCTGCAAAACTCCTGGGATAATATTTGCGA
Source organism: Saccharomyces mikatae IFO 1815 (assembly GCF_947241705.1). Lineage (NCBI taxonomy): Eukaryota > Fungi > Ascomycota > Saccharomycetes > Saccharomycetales > Saccharomycetaceae > Saccharomyces > Saccharomyces mikatae. The sequence goes on from NC_079270.1 coordinate 729,179, forward strand.
TATCGATGGATGTGTTCTCAGAGTTTTCCAAGTCACAAAATTAGCTTCCAAGAATAATAATTTCAAGCAGGATGACTGCAACACTCGTACTGGCGACATTATTTCCAATACTATAACAACCTCGGAGCCATTTATTGTTTACCAGTTACAATACAAAAAATGGCTGGATTCATGTGGTGTAGATATCAACGACATTCTCAAACTACACAAAGTCAAAAATTCTTTACTTTTTAATCCACAAAAATTCATCAAAAGCCTTGAAAGAGACATTTGCAGACCTGATTTAATAGATGATAAAAGTACTGATACATGTCTTGATACAATAAACTCATCACCATTATTAGTTCATTGTTCTGCAGGGTGCGGAAGAACTGGCGTTTTCGTCACATTAGATTTTTTACTAAGTGTCCTTTCATCTACTACCAATTGTTCAAACAAAATTGATGTTTGGAATATGTCTCAAGATCTTATTTTCATCATTGTGAATGAATTAAGAAAACAAAGGATTTCAATGGTACAGAATCTAACCCAATATATTGCTTGTTACGAGGCATTGCTGAATTATTTTGCATTGCGAAAGCAAATTAAAAATGAGTTATTATTTTAATAAAATTGTTCTTTTCTTATAACACAGACACTTCACGTTTTGATGAACTACATATCCTCTGGTTGCATTTCAATTCTTTATAAATATATAACAAATATTAGAAATAAAAAAATCTTGAATTTTTCCCTAAAGACTCACACTCGCCTTTACGTACTTGCAGCTTTATATTATGTTTTCCCTTGCGCATATTAAGATGTCTTTATCGCACATCTATATAACAAATTTATAAAATTTAGAGATGAGGTTATTTGTAAGCGAATAATTAGGTCCATCTATGTGCTTCATTATCACCATTCCAATTTCGTTCAGTATATCCTAGTTCCTCTTTCACTCTTTTTACAGTTGTTGGATCGCCCATATTTTTACCTAAGTTATCAGAAATTTTAATAGCATGATTACCATTGGCTTCTAGAAGTTTGATAACAATGTTTAAAGGCTCACTCTTAACCTGTGGTTCTGATTTCTTATGAAAATCATTGGTGAAGTTCGTACCAATACCGAATGTGG